>NC_139697.1:75883615-76268615 GCF_964188405.1 Protomyctophum parallelum | reverse complement strand
CGCCTAGATGCTTTAAGCCCTACCTTGAGCAAGACACTGACTACTAATTGCTCCCGATGGGCTGGTTGGTGCCTTGTCATCGGTGTATGAATGTGTGTGTGAACTGTAAATGGGTGAATGTGCAAATCTATGTAAAGCGCCTTGGATAAAGGTGCTATATAAATGCACCATTTAGATATAGATAACATTTCTGTTCTGAAACAAATAGAAACAAAAAAGAGAAAACATATATATATATATATATATATATATATATATATATAGCAACCATATTGCCATGTTACTGAATGTATAGTAAAATACCAGTGTTCATTTATTGGTTTGTAACTCAGAGTGTAACCCATTTGGTTATAATTATTTACACTGTCAGAGTTAAATGAACACTGAAGATTTGAATGTGTTCGGTCATTAACCCATTTGGGATCTATGTCATGGAGAGGGGAGTTGCACCACTCAGTTCACACGGGTGTGATTTTTATTTGAGCGTTGGCTATTCAAATATGGAAGATATACAAGCTCACAGCGCCTAACTTTGTGCCGTGCTGCGAGCTTGTACATAATTATGCTATCTTTGAAAACATTTTGAAAGTGTGAGAACTGCTGATTTTAGAAGGCATTTCTAGAATCGGCCTTAGGTGTTAATGGGTATATAAACTGTAACAATGCTGCAATCACAATTCTGGGGAACAAGTTTGTTTACTGTGAATGGCTGTAAACACGGGAACATGCTTGTGTGACACAGACACAGAGTCATGACCCAGTAGAGAAATAACCAAACCTGGATCTTGCTAATGCTTTGACTACAGCTTCATGTAACAACGATTGGGTGAAGAAAAGTCACCACATAATACATCTTACAAGTATGCAAAACTTTTGCAGAATTACAGCACACTCTCAATGCAAAAACCTGTTAAAAGTTATGCAAGAAATATGTCAAGTATAACAAGTAACAAAACAAGCTAGAAAAGTAGCTTTTTACTCTTGATTAACCGTTACTTACTGCTTCCCCCCAATGACTCGCAACGCAACAACTTGCAACCACTTGCCACAGAATCCTAAAACTGGTTTGCTACTGTAACTGGACAGTTTTGGTTTGCGAGTTGAATCACTTCTGACGGTTGAAGCGACCTGCAGCGGGGAATTCTATTCAGACCTGCAGTGGCTTTGTCACATTGGGAATCATTGATGTGGAGTTGTGGACTGGGCTTTACAGTTACAGTAGATAACGGTCTACACAGTAAAAATCACCAAGGTTTAATACATTTTTCAAATGTACACGTAACCGTAAGCTCAATTTGTTATATTTGTAAGCTATCAGAGTTTATACTTTTCCTGTGTGAGGCCATTATAGCATCCTGAGTGTCTTTTCCAATATGATGAATGTCCTACCAATGAACAGTCCCTCTCCAATTCAGTGATGCTCTTCAAAGTTACTGTTACGAAGGAAGGAAGGAAGTGTCGCTCCGACATCACAACCGTGGTGTCAGAGGTGATGTCACCTCTGACACCACGACATTATAAATATACGCCTAGCAGGTTTACCAGTAGAATTAAGCTTTGGAACTTTAGTTGTGACTTACTCACCTTGGACTGTTGAACCCATATAGCCTGCCTCAAGAGCTCCCATTTCTATCCCTTACTACTAAACTAAGGTGGGACTCTCGTCTGTAATTCCCAGACCATATCAGGCTCTTGATTTAGAGCCTCGGTTACAGTTACCATTTGTTTATAAGATTTGATTTCTGTAAATCGATCTGGATTAAGTGCATCTGCCAAATGCCTAAAGCTTTCTCAAGTATCGACAGCAAACTTCAATGGAATACCCTCATGATTGTGCCATAGCAGCATAACTGTAGGCTACTCTGTAAGTATTAAAAGAGCACATGCACATCACCAATGTGGCAATCAAGCCACTGAAGCCACACATTTTGAAATTAATTAATACATTACAATCTCAGCGATACGATTATTGAGCGTTTTTTAATCACGATGAACGATAACAACAATTATCGTCTCATCCCTAGTCATGCTTCAGAAATAGACTGTCTACAAGCTCAATGCGTCAAGTTTCACTGGTTGGGTTAAATGAGGACTAATGCACTGTGGCCACCACGGCTGAAGTGACACACTTGGGTTAAAGTGATCCCATGTGATTTTTACTGTACCCTCCAACCCTTGTGAGGCTCTAATTTAGCTACTTTTACTTAACTGGAGGATTTCCAAATCTTTATACTTTTACTTTTACTCCACATCTCAGAGGCAAATATTATACCTTGATTTTGATTATTCTATTAATTAAAGGACCACTTCACCACTTTTCAACCTATCTTCATATAATAGGTCCTCACTAATAATCATGAAAAGATGGCATGATTTATTTCTACTTTATTTCTACTTTCTAGCTCATAGGACGTCTGTGGGCATCATCATTAGGCAGTTTTTTTTTAAACAAGATTTTTTTACAAAAATATTTTATTTTCATTATCGTGAGAACGATGGCTTCCATTTTTGCATTGCAACTTTTCAGGACTAGAAAGCCTGCAGTTTCTATTAGCTTGTATTCCCCATCGATGATGTCACTGGAAGACGGTTTCTGAACTGCCCACAGCCCTCCTGAGACACAGAGTAGAAAAGAATTGCACCATTTTTTCATGATTATTAGTGAGGACCTATTATATGAAGATAGGTTGAAAAGTGGTGAAGTGGTCCTTTAATTTGGGCCATTTTTAAAATTATCTGATCTACAAGCTCACAAGCTTGTAGATCGACCGAAATAATAGGGCTGAAGCGGTTACAGTATGTCTTGTAGCGGGGCCTGTCTTGTCGACGTAGAGGTCGGTGGATTCAGCATAACCAGCACCAGCGCTCGTTAATGTCACACGTCTGCATCACTGCCGCTGCATAGCCAGGTGCAGAGCACGGCTGCTGTGTAGTAGCACTATCCATGTCCTGCACTAGAGCATGGCTGTTGTGTAGCACTAGATTAGATTAGATTAGATTCAATTTATTGTCACTGCACATAGTATACAAATACTTTGACAATGAAATGAATAGTGGCGTCCAACCAGAGTGCAATACAGTAATGCAATAATGGGAATAAATACACTTGTTGTTGAATGTACAGAATGTACAGTATGTACAGTAATGTATAATAAAGGAAATAAATAGAAAAATAGACAATGAAGTATAAATATAAATGAGAAGTATGCATATATATACACACCCACCCACACAAGCCATAAGCCATAACATGCTAGTCTATGTATGGTGTGAGCATGAGAGTTCAGATGGGAAGGAGGAAGGGGGGACGGAAGGGGGTATCATTGTTCAGTGTCATTGAATAGGGGCAGAGTTCAGCAGGGAGACAGCAACAGGAAAGAAGCTGTTCCTGAGCCTACTAGTGCGGGAACCAATAGACCTATAGCGTCTCCCGGATGGAAGAAGGGTAAAGTATTTGTGGTTTGGATGAGAGGGGTCTTTCAGCCTAGGATGCCTCTCGCCCTACGCAGACATCTTTGGCGCTGTAGATCCTCAATGGACGGGACTTGGGTGCCAATTATGTACTGGGCCGTTTTTACTACCCGTTGCAGGGCCTTCCGATCAGACACTGTGCAGCTGTTGTACCACACTGAGATGCAGTTTGTCAAGATGCTCTCAATGGTGCAGCGGTAAAAGTTCACCAGAATTCGGGGATCAAGGTGAGCCTTCCTCAGTCTCCTTAGGAAATATAGACGCTGCTGCGCCTTCTTGAACAGGGTGGAGCAGTTGAGAGCCCATGAGAGGTCCTCAGAGAGGTGAACACCCAGGAACTTGAAGCTGGACACCCGCTCCACCACCGCCCCGTTGATGTAGATCGGGGTGTGGTCACAGCGGTTAGTTCTCCTATAGTCCACAATTAGCTCCTTGGTCTTCGTGGTGTTGAGAGCCAAATTATTGTCAGCGCACCACGCGGCCAGGTGCTGGACCTCCTCCCTGTAGGCCGACTCGTTATTGTTCTTAATCAGGCCTACCACCGTGGTGTCATCCGCGAACTTGATGATGGTGTTGGAGCCATGCACCGGAACGCAGTCAAAGGTGAAGAGGGAGTAGAGGAGAGGACTAAGCACACAGCCCTGTGGTACGCCAGGTCAGTGTCAGGGTGGAGGAGGTGTGATTATCCAACCTAACAGACTGGGGTCTGTTGGTCAGAAAGTCCAAAATCCAGTTGCAGAGTGTGGTGCTGATGCCAAGGTGGTGAAGTTTGATGACCAGTTTAGAGGGGATGATGGTATTGAATGCGGAGCTGAAATCAATGAACAGCATCCTTACATAGGTGTTGGTGAGTTCCAGGTGAGTGAGGGCAGTGTGAATTGCAGTGGAGATGGCATCCTCAGTTGACCTGTTGTGACGGTAGGCATACTGATGAGGGTCGGGGGTAGGCAGGTTTTCAGGTGAGCCAGTACCAGCCTCTCTAGGCACTTTGTGATGATGGGGGTGAGTGCCACAGGGTGGAAGTCATTCAGGCATGTTGCTGTGGAATGCTTTGGTACTGGCACAATGGTAGCTGTTTTGAGACAGACAGGAATGACAGAGAGAGGTTGAAAATATTACAAAACTCCTGCCAGCTGCTCAGCGCATGCCCTCAATACACGACCAGGAATGCCGTCAGGGCCCGCAGCCTTCCGTGCATTCACCCTACTCAGTGTGGTGCACACCTCACTGGTAGAGAGCGTGAGCGGATGGTCACCTGGTGGAACGCTGGATTTGGTGGCGGTCTCACTGTTGTCCCGGTCGAAACGAGCGTAGAAGTGGTTCAGCTCGTCGGGCAGAGAGGAGCTGCTGGAAGAGGGGGTGGAGTTATGGGGTTTGTATGCTGTGAGTGCCTGAATGCCTTGCCACATGCGCCGAGAGTCAGAGTTGTTGAAGTGCTCCTCTATCCGCAGTTTATATGCATATTTGGCCCTCCAGATTCCCTTCTTCAGGTTAGCCCTGGCTGAGCTGTAGGCCTCCGTGTCACCAGCCCTAAAAGCAGCGTCTCGTGCCTTTAGCAGTAGGCGGACCTCAGCATTCATCCAAGGCTTCTGATTGGGGAATGTTTTTATTTTCTTGTGTGTAGTGACATTGTTTATACATCTGTTGATGTAGTCCAAAACAGAGCCAGTGTATAGATCAATGTCCGTGAGGGAGTCCTGGGTGGCCTGGGTGGAAAATATACTCCAATCAGTGTGCTGGAACTGCTGCTGGAGTGAGCATTCAGCTCCCTCTGGCCATATTTTGACTGACCTTACTGTGGGTTTTATCCGTTTAATGACAGGTAAATATGAGGGGAGGAGGAACAGTGAAATGTGGTCTGATTGACCCAGATGGGAGAGGGGAATGGCTTTATAAGCCTTGGCAATGTTTGTGTAAACATGGTCCAGTGTATTGTCTCCTCTCGAGGCACAGGAGACATGTTGGTGAAATTTAGCCATGTCCTGCGTAAGTGCAGAGCATGGCTGTGGTGCCTACCCATTAATACGGGTGATGTCAGAGGCATGGTAAAGGAAAGGAAAGGTACTATGTTTACCCAGGGTAACTGGACTAAGCTCAAGAACTTGTTTACAGCCAGGCCCTGCTCATAGAACATTTCATGGTAGGGGTTCAATGCCTTGTCCAAGGGCACTTCAGCGGTGGTAATTTTAACGTGCCGGTCCGGGGATATGAACTAGCGACCTTTCGATATCAAGACCGCTCCGCAAACCGTTCACCCACCGCTGCCCCTGGTGACGTCAGTCAGAGGAGCAGTGATGTTGTCGTCGGTGGAGGCACTGAAGGGCAGCGGGAGAGTCAGAATTAGCAGTGGTTCTCTCAACGATTAAAAAAAAAAGCTGATCTACAAGCTCACAGCATGGCACGAAGTGACATGCTGTGGGCTTGTACAGTATATCTGCCATAGGGGCCATAGGGGCACGGTGGAACAGTTGGTAGTGCTGTCGCCTCACAGCTAGAAGGTCCTGGGTTCGATTCCCGCTCGGGACGCTGTGGGTGCTGGCGGCGTGTTTCCCCATACCCGAAGGCGGGGTTGGCGAAAGGGCCTTTCTGTGTGGAGTTTGCATGTTCTCCCCGTGTCCCCTAGGGTACCCTCACAAAAAACATGCAGTAATCCTGGTCACTAAACTGCCTCCCCCTGGCCAGCCGGGGCGCCTGATGGAGGGGAAAGGAACTGGTTGGAATAACGTGTTCCTTCCACGCGCTACGTCCAACCAGGGAAACTCCCCCCCTGTCAGGTGTAAAGGAGCAACTTGGACACTCAGGCATGAAGGAAGCATGAGTTCAAGTCTGTTGCTCTCCCCTTGTCCCCCATATATGGGGGACTAGGTTGGTGGAGGGTGTGTAGAGCCCAGGATCACATTAGATGATTGACACAGGGGTGAAAAATGGGTTACAAAATCGTGGGATAAAAAATATATTAAAAAAAAAGTATATCTGCCATTTATAGCCAATCAATATGCCATTTAGCTAAGTTTTGTATAAGCCAGTAAAAAAGCTTTATTGCAATGGTTCTCAAGTCCAATGACCCTGAGGGCTCCTTGACGGGTTTTCAAATGGATCCTTAAAGGCCAGAAAATGCAAATTGTCGCAACTCCCTGCAACTGCCATTGGGGACTTCTCAGAGAACCAATGGTGTATTTTTATATGCTGTACCTCTACCCCGCTGGTCTTTTCTCCCAGCATTCCCTGCAGTAACCCTATACTGTATATGCAATCAGCATTTGTCATGCCACAGGTCAGCTTGATTAGACTGTAAAGTGTAAATAATCATTTACTTTGTGACTTTACTTCCTGTGATGCATGTGGCACTAAACTAATCGTTTTCTTAGTCACAGGTTAGTCATAGGAGGGCTTCAAAAACTTGGGCCTAACATTTATTGAAGGTAAAGGTTTGAATTGTAAGTAATGGAACATTATTGCTGGTAGTGTAGTAGTAGTCAACTATTTTTGAAAACTTTAAAAAAGACAGTGATGGAAGATATATTCATAGTCATCAATGTACAGCATATTCATTGGTGGTGAAAATGTTTTATTAAAATGACTCCAAACATGATATCTTGAGGGGTGATATCAACACAGCATTGCTCTCTCTGCTGCCAAAGGTCGCCAGGGGTACTGTTCTCCAACTGTGTTGTTGCGTTGCGTGGGATTGGGGGTTGTTCCCAGATTGATGGATTAGAAGGCATTTTTAGAATCGCCCTCAGATCTAAATGGGTTAAATATCTGTGTCCTTGACTAAAAAAAAATGGCGATTTACTGAGTTAATCAACAGATCTGTAAAAGCTGCTGCATACAATCATGCACCTTTTCAGGTTGTTGAGGTAAATGTAGATTTCACATTGACTACTGGCTATTGAAAGTTGTTGACTGACACAAAGAGTTATATCTGGAGATACAAGACGTGCATGGACAAATACATGGAAGACAACTAGTAAGTAAACTAACAAAGTCTTGGCTCGACTAAAATGGATTCACCGATATAATCGATTAATTGAAGATTTAAAATGTTGGTCAAGTGCACGCTCTAGTGACGTGGACAAGGGAGTGAAGAGAATATCATTCGGTGTCCCTGTGTTGTGTATGTGATGCGCCGCTGATATTCACTAGGGTGACTGTGTGCGTGTGTGTTTTTGTGTGTGACAGTTACAGTTACTGTTTAGTACAACAAAAGAGTCTCCGGTGTCTGTGCATGTGTGCCACGGCATTCGGCGCTTCGCCAGCTGTCATTGAATAGTGTCAGTGGTCAAATCACAGGACAGCAAACCATGGAGACGTGTCATTGGTCAAATCAACAGTAGTGAAAAAGTACTCAAATGTTTTACTTAAGTAAAATGATCAATACCGCAATATAGAAATACTACGTTACAAGTGAAAGTCCGGAATTCAAAATGTAGGGGGCACGGTGGAACAGTCGGTAGTGCTGTCGCCTCACAGCTAGAAGGTCCTGGATTCGATTCCCGCTGGGGACACTGTGGGCGATGGGGGCTTGTTCTCTCCTCCACGTCATCAGTGCCCATACCCGAGGCGGGGTTGGCGAAAGGGCCTTTCTGTGTGGAGTTTGCATGTTCTCCCCTTGTCCCCTAGGGTAGGTAGGTACCCTCACAAAAAACATGCAGTAATCCTGGTCTCGACTCTAAACTACCTCCCCCTGGCCAGCCGGGGCACCTGATGGAGGGGAAAGGAACTGGTCGGAATAACGAGTTCATTCCACGCACTACGTCCGTCCGGGGAAACTCTCCCCCGTCAGGTGAAAAGAAGCAGCTTGGACTCCTCGTCCATAAAGGTCAGTCCGCTGCCCCCCCAAAGTTGACAGGAAGTGTAGCGCCCATTACATTAGATAATTGACACTGGGTGAAAAAATGGGTAGCAAAATCATGGGATAAAAATGTAAGAAAAAAGGTTTTCAAATGTATATAAAAATCTTTTGGAAATAGCAGATTGGCTATTTTCAAATGGCTGAAATATATACTGTATAGTGCTGAAGTGGTTAATGTATCTTTTGTAATAATTATCAAAATCTACAAAGTAACTAAAGTTTTCAAATAATTGAAGTAAAATATACCTCAAAATGAGTCAACTTGAGTAAATGTACTTTGTTAATTCACAGTACACCACGTGTCGTTTAGGTACTGCAGTCACACTGTTATCCAAAGTCAATTGAAAGTAGGACAGGAAGAACAGAAAAGGCTTTAAGGCTCAAACTGACACAATTCCATGCAGGGTCAGAGCAGGCACTCCTTTTTTTTTTTACAAAAGATGTAACAACATATACCTGGGTTACTAGGGCGATGATTATGAAAGAGTGCGGAATGAAAAGCAAGGGGTAAATACTGGTATTTATTAAGATGAGCATTTGTGACTGATGCAACATTATACTTTTTTTGTGACTGATGGCCCTTTTTTTGCAACATAGTTCTTAATAGTTTCTAAATTTAACCCATGACATTGTGCATAATGTGGACCGTCTAGTCCCCCCATGATTCATGTTATCTAAAAACAAATCTTCTCTTATGGGGTTCCCTGGCACCAAATCTTTTCCCCTCAACTCAAATAATGGAGAAAACAGTACTATGACCTGCATCAAAGTTAGAAATAAATGTATGTGCAGGAATGAACAGTTGTTTGGAGATGTGAATACAGGGAAGTCCTGAAGCGCCCAAGAGAGGGAATTGATGCATTTAAAAAGACAGACAGACAGTGAATGACATTTAGGAAGAGTGAGCAGACGAAAGAGAAGCTTCTGTTTCGACAGACAAGTAGATGAGGGGTAAAGGCCTCACCTTATCACCTAAAACTGGAGTATGAATATAGGCCTTTAGAATAGATAATGGGGTCGGACAAGGATGTATTGTATTGAGCAGGATGGAAGCTGAGGTGATTATCATTAGAGATTTGCTTGCGTGCATGGTATTTAGGTGAATCAATGACATTTGGAATTGAATACAATGGGGAAAAGTCAGTTGATGGTGATTGGTGTGAAGGACGTCTGCCTTTATATTATTTATGTTTTCACTGTGGAGTCTAATAATTATTATTTTAATAGAGGATAGAAAGGGAATATCTTTTTTCCCCTCACTTTTCAATGAGTCAAGTGAGTCCACTGTCTGATTCTGTGGGCACATAAACAATCATGGCTGTGTTATTTTTCCTGCATTTGTTGTTTATGTTTTGCTATTCAGTCAGGTGGCACTGATCATGGATTTATCGTCAGTGTTGCAAACCGTGCAATCAATCCATGCCATAAATCGAGGGCCGAGTGACATGGACAGATCATGTTCCCGCCCGGTCACAACCAACCAGGCTCACGGGTTGTTTCCTGGAGTCCTGTTTGATTTCTCCAATGTTGTTTTTTGTGTTTTTGTTGTTGGCACCATGACACGTTGCGGTGTTGTCACGTGTCGGGTGTCGCGTTGCTGACTCCGGGTCAGTTAGAAATGTTTCCTTTGAGGTCACAGACCTATGCTCCCGTCTATCCAGTGGTGGAAAGTAACTAAGTGCATGTACTTCAGTAATCAGTATTGTACTGAAGTGTAATTTTGAGGTATTTGTATTTCCAATTTCCAGTACTTTTACTTCTGCTCCACTACATCTCGGATCCAAATCGTTATTTTTGTTTATTAAGACTAGTTTTTGGCGTTTGTGCCTTTATTGATAGTTACATTGAAGACAGACAGGAAAAAGGGAGGAAGAGACAAGGGAGAGACATGCAGCAATGGTCGTCATGAACGGGACTCGAACTAGCCCTAGAATGGCTTCATACAGTTTGTACAGTATTTCACATACAGAGCCATAGAACACCCTGATTAATTTCTGTTCGGGTACAAAATGCGCGGCCTAAATGTGATAAATGCTCCGTTTGTACTCACCCATTAAATAATTCCATATCCATATCCATGTGAACGTTCTGGCACAAAACGTGTATTTAGTCAATTATCTCCACTTTTTCAAGAGATGCACACGGACGTCTTTCTCTCCGGGCAAAGGGGCCCGGAATGACAGCTGGACTTCATTTATCAAAACTTTGTCTGATCACCACAAACGTCATCACCAATTGACCAGGGAAGCACAAATGTTTGGGTCACACAATTGGCAGGTGCCTTGCGATAGGTGCTGGGTAATTAATCACACCACTTGCCAATTGTGTGACCCAAACTTTTGTGTTTCCCTGGTCAATTGGTGATGACGTCTGCGGTAAACAACAGGAAGTATTGGTAAAATCAGTCCATCGATCATCTCGCCCGGAGAGAAAGATGTCCTTGTGCATCTCTTGAAAACGTGGAGATAATTTACTAAATACACGTTTTGTGCTAGAACGTTCACATGGATATGAAACTAGAGGACCACATTTCACTCCACGTCTTTGGAATTATTTAATGGGTGAGTACAAACTGAGCATTTATCACATTTAGGCCACCCATAATTCAATTCAACCAGGAACGGGTGGAAGGGATCTATGCCTCTGATACATGATAATTTACGAAGTTAATGAAATGATCACAGGCATTCTAGGTCTAGACTCAAACATGCGACACAACACGCTGTCAGGCCAGAGCCTATATGTGGCATGCGCCTGGACCATTAGGCCAATGGGCCTAATGGTAAATCCACTACATTTATTTGAACACTTTTAACACAGTTACTAGTTACTTTGCATATTTTGATTATTACTGTTATTATGAAACACACATTAACCATTTCAGCCCTATACATTTCGGCCATTTGAAAATAGCCCATCGACAATCATCACGATAAATTTTTTGTTAATTATCTTGAAATGGGACATTCTGCATTTACATACTTTTGGTATTTAAATACATTCTTATTTCTTATGGCAATACTTTTGTTTTTTAATCAAGTTTTTTTTTAATTCCGGACCTTTACTTGTAACAGAGTATTTATGCATTGCAGTATTATTGATACTTTTTACATTAGAGTACTTTTTTCCACCACTGCGTCTATCTATCGCGCTCTGTCAGCGGCGTGAGGCAAGTTAAGTAACACTAAAAACCGACCCTGGATCAGCGTGTTCTCTGTCTCGCTGTGTGTCTCTCTGATTGGCTGATGCGTGCCGTCTCCTCCCCTCTCCAGCTGTAGACTTGTACCGCAGCCCCGTGCACGTGCACGCACAGTCGCACACAGTGCACGCATGCAGTAGAGCCATACCACCATAGATGGACACGACACATACACACACAGACACACAGCACCTGCCCGCGATGAGGACTACTTCATTCATTGATTTAAACCTTTTTCTGGCGCTTGTAGCACTCCTATTGTTGCTCATTAGTTTGAGTTCTGGGAGCTTTTAAGCGTTTTTTATATATTTATTTGTAACATTTCTGAATGCTGCGCTTAAATAGGCGTGTGACACACGCACGCACCCGGTCCCACCCTCCAAGAAGAACCCTTTAACCGGGGAGCGGACTAGTTCCCATGGCGCCGTGTGTTTAGGAGGATTTATTATATCGTTTTATTTTTGGGTTTTTTGGGTGACGGCTGACCGAGTGCCATCGCAGCGATGCCTCCCGGCGTTGTTACCCCGCCACGGAGCGCTACGCTCGGCTGCTTCTGCTGCGTTCGCTGCGGGATGATTTCTCAAGGAAAGACCGACCAGCAGTAAGTTTGCAAAGCAGGCGGATTCGTTTCGATCTGTGTGGTTTCCAACCCTTTTCATATCAAGGTCATGATTGTTGATTCGGTATTTGAACCACCCATGGACCACCATTTGATGAAATTTAGCCTGACTTATTAGAACATGATGTTATCATACGATTTTGTCACAATGACAATTCCATACTGTATTGATGTTGGTACCGTACCACATAGGGCATAGGAGACATAACAGGCGAACGTTGATCAAATCAAAACAATTCTTCTACATTCTCTCTCTGTGTGTGTGTGTGTGTGTGTCTTATGTTTCCTGGCATTCCGCTGCTTGTTTTTTGTGAAGCACTTTGGGTTGCATTTTATGTATGAAAGCCGTTGCTATATAAATAAAGATTATTATTATTATTATTATGTGTGTTCAGACAATATTATTTAGGGCATTCAGTGTTTATTTTGGACAGCGTTGAAACAGACCCTGCAGTCAACTCAACAGCTGACAGACTGTACTGAGTGGGGAGTTGCCATAGATGGTAGCTAGCTAGCTATGTATAGAGAAAACATATTTATGGTCTAAAGTCTAAACAAAAATATATATTTTTGTTAATAGGTTCAAGCTCTATATTCTGATAATAGGCAAATTATTGCTACATATTTTGTTTGTTCAACAGGGGTCGGGTCTCCCCATCTCTCCTTAGCGCTTTAATAATCAGGAAAGAATGCAGTTGAGTTGCACTTGCAAATGTCATCCAAGCAGAAGGGTATCCATGTATCAGGTTCAACTTATTGATCATGTACCCTGTAGGAGTTATCTCTCCTGATAGGATACAATTGAGGTATCCCAACCTGAAAAGAGAAGGAGAGACAGGGAGACTCCTGTAACTGAACAAACACTCTTTAGCAATGACTACTATCAAAATATAGAGCTAATTAACACTTTAACAAGAACCACTTTACCCTACCATATCTGCAATGTGCAAATTGTTGATTTCGTAGACTAAAACTGTGACGAAAAATGTTCGATGACTACCTTTTTTCACTGACAAAAACTCAATAAAAGCTAAATAAAATCTAAGCTATGATTACTAAAGACTAAATATATTGACAATCAATGGGTAATGTATGTGGCAGAGTGGCTCACAAGTCACAACCTCAGCCTGTTGGCCTAAAAGTTTAATATCTCCTCTGAATCATTACATGGGGATATCCCTTTGGCTTAGTGGTTAAGATGTTGGCTTTCCACGTGAGAGACCCGTGTTTGGCTCTTTTGTATGCTATTGTTTTATTGACCCATAAGTGATTTGGAAAATATCAATAAAGAAACTTTGTAGTTTGAACATCTTGGCAACATCATCTTGGCAACATCTTGAGGCAACGTCTTGAAAGAGCCTATATCCCAGTCAGATATCAGACTCTACCTAACGGTGTGAGGAAGAGTTTGCCTGTCTGTGACTCATGGCCTCACACGCAGTTGGCAAACTTGGCAGACTTCTCTGTTGTTGTGTTTTTTTTGGCTGATGTGGTAGAGAATTGCACCTGAGGCCATCATCATAGCAAGAAAGACTCATTCAGGATGTGGTGAAATATGTCGATAGATGGATGCTACCTGATGTGTTAAGTAACAAAAGAACACATTTGAACCACTTAACCCATTTAAGACTTGAGGCGGATTCTACTAAATAATGCCTTCTAATCTAAATCAGTGGTTCTCAAATGTTTTCGTGCCAGGCCTGGACTAAAATGACACAAATGCTTTCCCGGTTTTTTGTGAGTAAAGCCATATTTTATACTTCCGCTGTCTATACTTATAAAATAGCTGACCTGCAAGCCCACACATGACTTGTTGTTAGCTTGTAGATCTGTTTTGATAAATTAAAATAATCTGCGCCTCTAATGACGTGCTCAAAAGTCAAAATATGGGTTAATGTGGTTAAAATGTGTACACCATTTCACACGCTGGTGGCTTTCCTTGTGTTCTTTGTAAGGTTGCCCATTGAGAAGGAGACCAGTCATTATGCTTATCTAAGCTTGAGAGAGTTCAAAGTCTACTTCCTGTTAGAAGAGCCCGGCTCCATGGAAATATAGGCAACTGACACTGACTGGCTGGGGAGGCCAAACAGTGTTTATTAAGGAAGTGCAGAGAGACAGCGTTTAATTACGGCATCCTGGCAAGGTGTGTGTGTCACAGTGTGTGTGGTGGGAATTCCGTGGTAAGAAGCCAATAACATCTTATTTCCTTGTCTGCTGTGTATGGTTGGGGTTTCTGGTCTGTAGGCTTTAGGAAGATGGGTGTTACAGGCCAATGTTGTATGTACTACATACAACAGGTGCAAGATGTAGGCTAGCACTAATGTAAATACTACATTTATGTGTATGCGTTTACCACCTTGCTTGCTTATTGTAAGTAGTCTGCTTAATGCCTATATTGATAATAACTCATATCACACCAAGTACTACTGTAGGACCTGGGCCACGGGGAGTACTGTAATGGCTGAACAAATAACATAGGTGTTTATATTTTATACACAGCAGTAGCACAGGCTTAGCAATTGGTTCACAGGTTTAATAAAAAAAAAGGTTGATTAATTAATTGATGCTTTTATTGACAAAATGCATATACATGGACGTATTTGTACATTGAGTCAGAATAAAAAAGTCTGCACACCAATTTCAGATCCCAATAATTAATTTCTTTACTTAGAAAGGTGGTAACGTTTCGGGCCTGAGGAAGGGCTTTGGCCCGAAACGTTTCCACCTTTCGAAGTAAAGAATTATTGGGAGCTGAAATTGGTGTGCAGACTTTTTTTATTCTGACTGACTATCTTTGATCCGGCACCCAGCCTACATAGGTAATTGGATGTGCGTGTCTTTCGGGTGTTTGTTCAGCCTCTTTTGCTACATATTTGTACATTTTACAAAAAAGGGATAAAACGGTGTGAGCCTTCCATTGTGGTCCTTTATTAGTGCCACACCACGCAGTCTTAAAATAAACACGTCTTGAAGTGTGTTGCCATTTATACTGTTAATATTACTCTTATCTCACCTATTTAAAACCAGGTGTTAGCATAAAACCAGGCTGTTGTTTTTTAAACTCTTCACTGTTATGCTATTGTCATTTGTCTCCACAGAAGGTGATAGAATGCAACCCTTTGCAGCCCCTGTGCTCCCATACGGCCTTCTTAGCCTTCAGCCTATATTTATCCCCTAAACCCCCACCCCAACATCTGATAGGGACTGTAAGAGGTCAATGGTGTTGTTGGGCTAACTGTCAAATCCTTAGAGTTAATTTTACTCTAAGGTGTTTAAAGGTCCACTTGGTTACATTTGTTAAATGAACAGAACACCATCTCCCCAAAAGTTAAATAATAATAATAATCTGAAATAAAATTAAAACCCGCTCTCACTAACAATGTTCTGTTCCATCTTTCTTTGTTTGCGGGACATTCTTAACCACAACAGCAACTTGAATTAATTTCCCCCGGCATGGAAATAACCTCGTAAATGTCAGTGCAATTTGATGAGCGCTTAATTACGTCAGGCGTCCAAGTTCCATTACCATTAGTATTGCATAATTGTATTGTTCATTTAACAGACGCTCCAAATGTGTACGGCTGCAGCTGGCCCATTTCTATGCCAACTTGTCAAGTTAAGCTATCTGTCCATGAGCCATAAAGTTGGATGTGATCTCTGCCAAAGCTTGTAAAGTCAGAATTGTTGTGTGAGAGAGCCGACTTTATGAGCTAATGTAGAGATTAGCTGTTCGTTCTATTTGTTTTGTGAGAGAGAACAGTTTAAAGCTGCTATCCGTAATTCTTATGTTCTTTGTGAGATTCTAACTCAGTGTCCTTGGTGGGAGACCAAACTGCTCATTGAAGACTGAATGAACCCCTGCTTGGCCAGGGGAGATCTCGTGCTTATGTGCTTGAGACCATACTACTTTGGTTGAAACCATTAAAATAAGTTCCGGAGTTCAGCTTTTTGAGGGGCGCTAGCCCCTCCAACGTCTGGCTTTTGAAATTTTGTCGTATGGCAGCCAAGTCTTAATGTTTGTTTAGAGCACTTTGAACAGAGCGGCAGCCAATTCTGTAACGATTCAAAGGCGACCATATCTAAGGCCTCTAGAAGTCTCGATCTAAACCTTTGGGGTGGTGGGTGAGGAGGATCCATGTGCCAACACACAGTGATGCGTTACACATACATAATGTGGGCCTAACAGGCCTTAGAGATGGTCGTCCTTTAATCATTACAAAGTTCATAGACTTTTAATGTTTGTTTACAGCAGTAAACTGTGTGTGTGTGTGTGTGTGTGTGTGTGTGTGTGTGTGTGTGTGTGTGTGTGTGTGTGTGTGTGTGTGTGAGAAACCTGAAATTAATGAAAGTGACCCTGCCATATATGTGCAAGCTTCTAAAAGTCAGGCACCCCTCACCTCACATGAGTGTGATCTTTAAGTTTAAGAGCATGAGCTCAGTCCACACGGGGCCTAATCCAGTCATTCTGTTGTTTTCCCGTCACCCCTCGTCTGCGATGACCCCAGAGTCCCCGACCCCTCCGTCTGTCCCCCTCGTTGGGTCTCTCTCCTCCTGCCTCTTGTCATTTTATGACCCATGTCCAGTACAGTTAAGCCAGCACGTTATTACAACCAGCTGTGTGGCTGCACACACACACACACACACACACACACACACACACACACACTTGCATCTTTGTGCAGCATGAGCACGTCATTTCCCATTTTTGATTATGCAGGACCTTATCTGTGTTTTGTAAGAAAACATGGATTAAATTAAAACAAGGAGTAAATTACAGTCAAAGCTTTTTTTTTGCCAATATCTCTCCACGCATGCACTTTGTTCATTGCAGTTATTCCACAGCCATTGTCAAGTAGCCTAAATTAAAGCAAACAGGGTTGTTGTGTGATTCATTCAACTTGTGCTTCACACTCACTCACTCCACCAAAAACACAACTTGAGGGAAAACAGTTTTTTTAACATACTGTACTCTTTGGAATTGGGACACAAACAAATCCACAGTGTTGTCCATTTGCAACTCAAGAGTGTACACTCAAGGTTCTGTCACACAGGAACGAGGTCAATAGAGGGAATGCGCATGCATAAAGTAAGTGGAAAAACAAGTGGCAAAGTGAGTTTACCCTTGTTTAATGTTGTTTAATGCAATTAGATAGGACCTTTCTGTTTGGATGTATGGGCTGTCAAGGCCAGAAACTCATTTTTGCCACTCAGTAGGTGTTCCCACATAACTTCTGGGTATGATGGGTATGAATCTGATGATGTCACGCGCATACCTTCCATTTTTGTCATGCTCCCAGTGTGTCCTTGGTCTCTGATCTACGTTCATTCCCTGCCTTGGGTGTTATTTTATTTCTAGTTTTTCTTTGTCGCTCATCCATCCTATCTCTTTTTGTGTCTCTGTCCAGCATCAGCGAGAGTTTCCTGACGGTGAAAGGAGCTGCGCTCTTTTTGCCACGGGGAAATGGCTCCTCTCCTTCATCCGCCTCTCGCTTCTCACAACTTCGCAGCAAACATGCAGGTGAGATGATGGGTTTTCCTATGCGGTTAAACGTAAGGGCGGAAATGTGCCTTTCCAGTGAGTGAAATGTGCCTTTCCAGTGACCCACATGACATATTTGTTTACATGCACACAAAATAAATGTGCCATAGAGCAACACAGTTGCCAAGGGTGCAACGCACACCATTCCTAGTGATGTGCCAGGCAACGAAATAAACACTGAAGAATAAAAGAGTTAACGCATGCTCGTAGCTGCCAATGCCAAAAATGTATTGTGGAGTTTCGGACAGACCAAGCTGCCATGTTAAGGGTCGTGAGGAAATCATGAAAGCTGAGCCATTGTTTCTTGTCTGTTTTTTGCCTAAACTAGGAGACCTCCAGCAGCATCTGCAGACCATGTTTACTCTGCTCAGACCCGAGGACAACATTAAACTGGTGGGCACACAAGCAGGCATAACACATACGCGCACACACAACACACGCACAAATCCAGTTTCAAATCCAACTTCCACTTGCAGAACGGGAAATCTAACATCCAGTACCAGGGACCTATTGGCACTTAAGCCCTGTTTTTGTAGTTCATAATTTGTAGTTCTACAATAGATCTATGCTATTTTCTCTCTCTCGCTTCCTCTTCTTCTGCTCGTTTCTATATAATATCCTCAGGTGCTGACCTATAATGGCATATAAAATACACTTTATAGCAGCTTTCTGTTTTACAGCCTGACTGCTTGGAATAAACTCCGGGCAGCCTCTGTAGATCGCTTTAAAGCACAGCTCAAGACTTATTTCTCCACACTTATTTTTTTTAACTGATTTTTAACTGTCTGTTGTTCATGTTGTTTATGTTTTTCCATATTCACTGCCTTTTTTGCTTTGCCTTTTTAATGTTTTATGCATTTGCTTTTCCTTTTTCTTTGGTTCTCCGTAAAGCACTTTGAGCTGCATTTCATGTCGTGAAAGTGTGCTATACAAATAAAGTGTTATTATTCTTCTAGGCGGTACGTTTGGAGAGCACTCAGCTCCTGGGCACCCGCTACATGGTGGTGGTCTCCACAAATGGCCGGCAGGACACGGAAGAGAGCGTGGTGCTGGGCATGGACTTCAGTCCCACAGACAGGTAGGGCTGTCACCGTTGCAAATTTAAGTTGAGGATTAATAATGTAAGAGTAGCGGAAAAGGTTAATCTTCTATTTCTGCTATTTATGGAAAACGTTTGAGAATGTGTGAACATTTTTCAACATGGAAACAATTGACAGGCCTACGGTTTGGATTTGGATCAAGTATCAATACTGCAATGTAGAAATAGTCGTGTTATAAGTAAGTCCGGAATTCTAAATTTACTAACTACAAGTTACAATGTATAAATAATGTAAAATATATAAAAATCTGTTGAATCTACAAGCTCAAAATGCGCCCAGGAGCTTGTAGATCGGCTATTTTCAAATGGCCTAAATGTGTATAAAGCTGACGTGGTTATAGTATGTTTTGTAATAATAAGCAAAATATACAAAGTAACTAGTAAATATAGTTTACTATATTAGAAGTAAAGTAGAAGTAAAAGTACTAACATTTGGAAATACTCCAGTAAAGTACAGTAAAGCACCACTCCAGCAATACTCCAGTAAAGTACAGTAAAGCACCACTGCTTGCCAGAAAATATGATCACACCAGCATTTGTGTCATTTGGAGTGATTTGACTTCACCACCCTAAACCAAAGTGTCCTTGTCTGCCTTCCAGCTCGTGTTCGGTCGGCCTGGTGTTGGCCTTATGGAGCGACACGTTGATACACCTAGATGGAGATGGGTAAGTTAGTTCATGGCAGCAACCGCACATAATTATGGAGTATGTACTGTAGAGTGTAGACAGACAGGTTAATCCAGTGGTTCCCAAACGGTGTGCCCTAAAACGAGTCCAGGTGTGCCTTGGGATTTTGTCAACCACACATTGCGATATACACAGACTTATACTTTTATTTTATTTTATTCCTTTATCAATATTTTATGGTAACTCTTTTCACCATACAGAGGCAAATTCTATACCCTAAACCTTTTAAAGACGGGGTGAAATGGTTAATTTGGGACATTTTATTTTGACGTTTCAGCCTCAAACGCTAGGATCTCAGTTTCTGAACCATTCAGAGCTATCCCTCCAGGCTATGGGACGTCTCTCCGTCTCATGCATGCGTGGTTGCGCGCATGCAGAGTGGTTGTTTACAAAGTGACAGAGAGATGGCAGCAAAGCCAGGGGGTTATCTACATATTTTAGCGTGATGATTACGTTTAAAACGAGTATTGCAGTGTCTGGATGTCATCTTGAATGAGATTAAAAACTCGTTTTCAGGAATTAATTAAAATTAAATCTTTATGGACTTTTTATATAAAAATACACAAATGAAAAATGTCCCCTTTTTTTGGCATCCATTGTTAGGTATGCCCATATGATGACCATGGATGTGTTCTAAAAGTGTGAAAAACGTGTTTTTCGTTTCACTAGGTTTTCTTTAAACACTTTAAACCTCCTGTCACTATTTTGGGCAAATTGTGTTCCTATGTAGTGCCTCTTGAATGCGTGACAAAAATGGATTGAGGCTTGGCATGTCCCCTTTGGACCCCTGTCATTCTGTCTCCTCTGTCTCTGTCACCCCTGTCTAACCTCTCCTCTTTGCTCCCCTGCCCCTCCCCCACAGAGGTTTCAGTGTGTCCACGGATAACAGAGTCCATGTGTTCAAGCCCGTGTCAGTGCAGGCCATGTGGTGAGTTCACATTGTTTGGTGGATAAGAGTACATCACGGTCTTTAAAGCATGCATCACATGACACTACTAAACCCTTGGCCTATGGGTTCTGGTCAGTAGGGTCAGAATGTCCACACACACGTTTGTGTATAATATCTAATCTAATTTTTGATTCTGACTATATTACTAAGTGATGTTTATGATTAAATATTCAGGGAAAGTACAAATACCTCTAAATTGTACAGTAAATGTACTGTTAAGCTATTAAACTAAATCATGCGTCACATGACACTCCGTCTTTGTCCTGTCATGATCCCTCTCTGACCACCCACACCTCTCCCTCTTATCGATGCCCCCCCCCCCCCCCCAGGTCGGCGCTCCAGTCGCTCCACAAGGCGTGCGAGGTGGCCCGTTGCCATAACTACTTCCCGGGCAGCCTGTTCCTCACGTGGGTCAGTTACTACCAGAGCAGGGTCTCCTCCGACCAGACGCGCATCAACGAGTGGAACGCCATGCAGGACGTGGAGTCGCACCGCGCAGACTCCCCTGTACTCTTCTCCGACGTGTGAGTCATCCCATCGCGTTCCAACGTTGGGGAAACTTGCGTTTTTGGTTTCATTGTGGCACAAATAGAATAGAAAACCAAGACATCTATTTAAGTGCTATTCATTGGAGTTGAATCAGTATGCTGCATAGGCAAAAAAGCCTTTGCAGTTGCCTCTGGGGTGCCGCCCAATAGAATATGGATAAATGGATTTTGGCCTGTTTTATTCTGCCCTCAGCCCTCCTCTTCCGTTGGGGTGCATATGTTTTCATCCCACTAATCCCCAGCGTACACACGTTCTGATTCTGAATGCCCCTGCCGACAGTCGGTGGTGCAGCTTGGAATCTGTTCTTGAGAGATTGCTGCATAGCTAAATGTATGCATCAGCCCAGCTCAGTGGCCTTTTGGTTAGTGTTCGCCCTGAGACTGGAAGGTTTATACTGACGTTGTCTTTACACGGTGGCGGCCACCATAAATCCGATAGCGTCTGTACCTGTCCAGAAAAACATACTGGTCCTCATCCACGTAAACAAACTACTAAACTAGCCTGTGGCGTTCAGCTGGTAACCATGCAGACGACGGCATAAATGCCTCTCTGTCTCCCGACATATTTTGTATGACATCTATCGACACTTGCCTTATAAGGTTATAAAAGGCCTTTCGACAAACGGAATATGGAAGATTTTATTTATACATTTATTTTATTGATAATTAATGGAGACCTTTTTTTTGCCATCACCACAGCCATACATGGTCGTGGCAGAACTATGTGCACAGGAAAGCACTCTTGATGTCTTGTCCCTGTTGTGGCCGGACTCAGCCCAGTGAAACCACTTCAGTCTAGTCCGACCGCTGCACTCTTCACACATTCTCTCTAAAAACAGTTAGCCATGCAAACTCCTGTACCTGTACGACACATTCCTTTGTTTACAAGGCTATTAAAGGGAGGACAGCTCCTCATCATGAATATGGATTGCCCGCACACACCCTATTTTTTTACAGTCTATGGCACACACACACACACACACACACATTTGACCCACTTGTCGCAGACAGAGATATGGAGTATATATACTTCCATAATGAGTGCTAAGATCGGGGGCGCCGATGGCCTCGTGGTCGAGGCACATGCCACATATAGGCTCTAATGCAGCCTGACAGCGAGTCACGGGTTTGATTCCGACCCTGACGACCTTTGCTGCGTGTCACTCCGTCTCTTCACTTCTGTCTTTACTGTACTATTTACTTGCACAGTGCTTATGTTGTCCTGTAGATGGCACTGCCACGTTATTCCCCCATTTCTATAGATTAATTTAGTGCAGATTTATTCAATCTGTGAGTTGAATAGGTCTTATGGACCTATGTGCTCCTCAGTTTTAGTCGTATAAATATACAGTCGATTTTGATGGTGTCGTAATGGTATATTTTACGCTTGGTTCTATGTTGAAAATGGCATATCTACAACACGTGAGCTTATAGATCTGCTATTTTCAGAGCTCAACACAGAGTACAACCAAACTTAAAATGACTTATTAGTTTTACTAGGTTTCTTCTCCACTAGTCCCACTCTAACATTTTTCATGTTTCAGTCAATAGCCTAGCTTTTATCTATTTTTTTGTTCCGTTTCCGTTGCTGACGGACATGGAATGACCACTTCCCTGCATGGTTGTCATGTTGCTTGCCTCCCGTGTCCACACAGACCTACAGAGAGAGAACGTACAGAGCGTCTGGTCAAAACCAGACTGAGGGAGATCATGATGCAGAAGGACCTGGAGAACATCACCAGCAAGGAGGTGTGTGTGTGTGTGTGTGTGTGTGTGTGTGTGTGTGTGTGTGTGTGTGTGTGTGTGTGTGTGTGTGTGTGTGTGTGTGTGTGTGTGTGTGTGTGTGTGTGTGTGTGTGTGTGTGTGTGTGTGTGTGTGTGTGTGTGTGTGTGTGTGTGTGTGTGTGTGTGTGTGTGTGTGTGTGTGTGTGTGTGTGTGTGTGTGTGTGTGTGTGTGTGTGTCAATTTCAGGAGGAAAACTGTAAACCAAATGAACCCGTGTACATTCAGACGTAGACATTCAGGGATGGTCACCATTACAAATTTAAGTTGATAATTGTCACACAAATAATTGCGATTAACTATTTTGATAACGATGTTTTTTGCATTGAACATCAGAACGTTACTGTTTGCCTTTTATAGGCTGCTATTTAGGCTTCATAATCACAAATTGCACAGGGCAGATAATGACAAATATCTTCTCAACATGGATTAGGTGATTATGTAATAATTGTGACAGGCCTAGTAGACATGACTCATGGGCACAAGGAACAAATGTTCCTTGATAGTTGTGTGTCTGGTGATATGGGCGTCTGGTATCTTTGGTCAGTTCCGTGGCCGACTTTGACTTATTTTTTGTGCCTGTGTCCTAAAGATCCGTACGGAGCTGGAGATGCACATGACCTGCAACCTGCGGGAGTTCAAGGAGTTCATCGACAACGAGATGATCGTGATCCTGGGCCAGATGGACAGCCCCACCAAGATCTTTGAGCACGTCTACCTGGTAGGTTCACACGCAAGGAGGGAAGGACCTCCTGTGTTGCTGAAGGATCATTCAGAATACTAAATTAGTCGGGGCGCCCGCTGGCCTAGCGGTCCAGGCGCATGCCACATAGGCGCATGCCTGACAGCGTGTCGCATGTTCGAGTCCCGATCCCGACGACTTTTGTTGTGTGTCATTCCCAGTCTCTCTCTCCCTGTTTCTCTCCACTGTGTCCTAGCAATAAAGGAAAAAATAATTACTGTAGTTCCCGGCTCCAAAGAGTCCTTGAGCAAGACACTGAACCCCTAACTTCTCCCGATGGGCAGCTCGGTGCCTTGCATGGATTCCTCTGCCATCGGTGTGTAAATGGGTGAATGTGAAGTACATTGTAATGTAAAGCGTTTTGGAAGCGCTATATGCAGTAAATGCAGTCCATTTACCATTTAATGTGGTTATTTCAGTGCTGTGGTTGGAAGTGGTCTCCCTGCTCTATTGATTTTATACGGGTCTAAACTGAGTGCAATCTCTCTCTTGCCTAGCTCCAGGCGGGTGTTACGTTTTAGCTTACTGGTGGAAAGTTTGTCTTCCACGCGGGAGACCTGGATTCAAATCTCAGGAAGCGCATAAATCTGATGGATTTCAGCTTTGGTTTCAAATATCTTTATTGTGAAGCACAGGATAAAGACATTTCAAACACTTACAAAGTGCTTCCCATATTTTATTTTATTTTCTCCAAAAACAGGGTGCAATGAAATAAACTATGGTGAATTTCCATAACTGTTGGATTTCAGCTTTAAGGGGGGGGGGGATCCAGCATTACTTTTCTTCTAATCTGTCTGGTAAAGATAGTAGAGGTCAAGTCTCACAATTTCAAGGTAGGTTTTGCTAGCAGCTTGGCTCAGAGCATGCATGTTGTGTTGCATTATGAAAGGCTCTGTTGAAGGAAATGAGTTAGTCTGAGGATGGCGTTTGTTTTTCTCTGCAGGGATCTGAGTGGAACGCATCGAACCTAGAGGAGCTGCAGAACAGCGGGTGAGACAAAAAAACGCTTTACAGCGTGGCCTCTGTCCTTCATACCGTATCCACACTTTCTCATGCCAAAAATATCACTATTAATTTGGGGTATAGAAATATTACACCAAATTCATCACTAAAACGGTTAATTAGAAATATAGCCATATTCAGTCTTGAGAAATTGCTTGCTTGACAAGCAAGTTACGGTCTTAAGATGGATCATAACAATAGAATTTATTTTCCAAAATGTATTTGACTATTAGTGCCAGCAGTCCCATTGGAATAGTTTAGCATCCAACATTCAACTCATCCACTTTATATGTTAACTTTCTCTCTTTTCCCTCATCTCAGGGTTCAGTACATTCTGAATGTAACGAGGGAGATTGACAACTTCTTCCCCGGAATGTTTGAGTACCACAACATACGCGTCTATGACGAGGAAGCCACAGACCTGCTGGCCTACTGGAATGACACCTACAAGTTTATATCCAGAGCTAAGTGAGTGCACTGTTGATTCCATTTAGTTTTAGTCATATTTTAGTCATCTGAAATGTTTTAGTGTTGACTAAATCTAAGATTTGTGTTGACTAAATCTACAGTTCGTTTTGGCAACTGAAATGTATTTTGGGGGCCTTGATGCCGTCGTAATGCCTGATTATATACTGAAAATAGCCGATTGCAACGCATTGCAGTAGATCTGCTATTTTCTAGTTTTTCTAGTCTAGTTTTTATTTGTTGACAGAATTGTCTATATTTAGTCGTCGTTACTTAGTTTTAATTTTGTTTTGTCAGTGATAAAAGGTAGTCGGCGAAAAATTAATCGTCATAGTTTGAGTCGACGAAATCAACACTGCTTCTCTGTCCTCTGCATTTCTGCTTTCTGTGCTTTCTTCCCCCCTGTCCTTCCCTTTTCTGACCAATCTCGGATCATGTTTCGCACGTATCTTGCTGACTGCAAATGTTACTGCTGACCGGCTGTGCATCTGATCTGCAACTTGTTTTCCATCTCCGTTCCAGGAAAGCCGGGGGCAAGTGCTTGGTGCACTGCAAGATGGGCGTCAGTCGCTCTGCGTCCACGGTGATCGCCTACGCCATGAAAGAGTACGGCTGGGACTTGGAGCGGGCGTTCGATTATGTCAAGGAACGGCGTGCCGTTACGAAGCCGAACCCCTCGTTCATGAGACAGCTGGAGGAGTATCAGGGCATACTGCTGGCCAGGTACACACGCACTCCAACCTGCATTCAGAGATGTACTGTATATGTACAATACACACACACGAGACATCAACGATATGCTTTCCTTCTCTGTCTCCCCTCAGTAAGCAGCGGCACAACAAGCTGTGGCGTTCGCACTCGGACAGCGACCTATCGGAGCACCACGAGCCCCTGGCCAAACCCCCCGTAGCTCAGGCGCAGAGTCTGGGCAGATCGGACCCTCGTAACCAGGCCGGCAGCTCGGCGCCACCCTCCCTCGAGGAGCTGCTCCAGCCGCTGGGAACTCCCTCTCCTGAGGGCGGTCAGCCACCACGGCCAGCAAGTGTGCCCGCCGCCTGCATCCTCTCAGACGGACTGTCGGAAGTTGAACCTTCCTCTGCGGACGACGGTCAAGCCGTAGACAAGGATCCCTTGCCCGGCGAAAGCCCGGTTCTGTCTGTTGACGAGGCGGACAACCTCCAGGCAGGGCCCGCCCAGTCGGCATGCCCCGAAGCACCGACGGCGCCCGTGTCTCCTCCTCTTTCCAACGGCCTCTGTGACGCAGAGGAAGACCCCTCGTTGTCTTCCTGCTCGCCTCCCCTTCCCCAGCCGAGGGCGGCCACTGTGGTCCCCCAGGCGCAGCGGCCTGGCATCTCCACCGTGACCGTCACCGAGAGCGTCCCTGTGGGCGTGCCACACCCGCCACCGGTCATCCACCATCTCCCCGCCTCCCCGTCCCTGAATGCTGCGCCGCAGGACCTCTGCTTCCCTTTGCCTGCGGTGGCGCCCGCCCACCAGCCACAGATGCCCTCCTCAGTGCCTGATTCCTTGAGGACCCCAAAACCAAGCACAATCCCCACGACCCAAGGCCCGTCCATAACGGTGCCTTCCGTGAAAGCAGACTCTGACCAGCAGCCAGCGGAGCTGCCGCTGGACAGCGTAGCGGACGAGCAGCCCTCCACTAATGATGACATCATCGACGACCACCCCAGTGCCACTCTGCACGACCCCAAGGTGGTGCCGTCTACACTCACCGTGGACCACATCAACTTCTTCAGCGCCAGGGAGAAGTTCCAGGGCCTGGCGCTGGACGGGAAGGGTCCGTGCATGCAGCTACGTGCTCCTGGGAAGGACCAGCAACCACTGCCTCAGGACCACTCCGCTAGTGAAGGACAGAAAGAGGAAGAAGACAAGTTAAAGGTAACACATATATTTTTGGGGCTTTTCTGCCTTTATTGATGGATTTACAGTAGGCTGACAGGAGATTGGGGTTGTGACATGCAGCAAAGGTCGTCGGGATTGGGAGTCGAACCCGCGTCAGGTTGGATTACTGAATGCCAGGGCCAAAGGTAACACTACTGCTTAGTTCTTACATACTCCATAACTCCTCAGTGTTCATTTTAATGAAATTCATAAAACATTTGTATAGCAGAGCTTGTCAATATCTGTTTGTAAATGTATCCAATAAAGTAACTTTCGAAAGTTACTTAGTGGACTGAGTGGACAGTATAGTTTATTGCTAGGTAGGTTGCACCTGCTGCTGTACTTCGATGTTAATTATCTTACTGATTCCTTGCACCTGACGTTACTGTTGCTGTTCTGTGATGCTTTTTTCTGTACTGTATATTCTCTAGATTCAGAGAACCAGACTCACACAAACCTGTTAAGCCTTTAGCACAGTGCGTGAATAAACCCAAAGAAAAGCAGTGCATTTTTATTGATGCCCCGCAGCCCCCGGACCCCACTTTAATAACCACTGCTCGGTGTGCTGACACAAATACTTGCTCCTTAAACTAAAGCATTGCACTCTCCCTTGCTGTTAGGAAACGGTAGACCCTGTGCTGGCCACAGAACTGAAAGCGGCCACGCTCACGTTGAGCCCTCCTCCCTGCCAGCCAGGGCCCCCGGACCAGGAAGAGAGGCGGCCGAAGCAGGATGCGGCGGAAAGGGCAGCTTTGCCGCAGGAGGAACCTGAAGAGACGAGGGAGGAAGTGAAGAACAAAGAGGAGGACGAGTCGACACCCGTGCCTTTCTCCAGCGATTGGACACGGGGTTCTGTGCGGCGCGTCACACGGCAGCTTGAGCAGCGGATGAAACAGGAGCAGGACTCGCCACCGGCGCCGTCCTTGTCTCCTCCCTCCGCCCCCCTCGGCTCGTCATGCACTCTGCGACGTTCACAATTCCTCGGAATCCTCCCTGCCACCGGATCTCCCCCAGAGATGGCGGCTGACCCTCAGGACACGGCCCTCTGCTTGCAGGGGTCTACTGTTTGCACTGTGCAGGAGGAAGACGAGGAGGAGTGTGACGCTCTCGGGAAGTGCAGTCCAATGGAGGCCGAGAGCAGTGTTGCAGCTAAAGGGGAGACGCTCCGTGGCGAAGACCGGAGCACTGCCACGCACAAACCCCCCACCAACGGTAGATCTCTCTCTGCCTTGTCGCCTTGTCTCCCTTGCCCCTCCTTCTACCCCTCCGTGCAGTCCACCTTCACTGCTCTTTCCTCTGTGGATTTCCTGTGCTTGGAGGGTGTGACGGAGCAAGAGACCAGTACGGACTGGGACCACCCGGCAGAGTATCCCCAGGGGGACATTATCATGAGGGAGACGTGGGAGACGCTGCGCGAGCTGGGGGCCTTCCTGAGGCAAGTGAGCTCCGGCGGCCCCGTTAGGGACAGGCGCGTGGACCGGGGCTGCTGGGACCACGGCCTGGCCATCGCCCCGCGAAAGAGAGCCAACGGCATCCGGCAGAGGGCCCGAGAGGTTGAGGCCAGGATGCGCCAGGCGGGCCTCACCCCTCCCTCCACTCTGATGAAGCGCTCTGCTTCTCTGGCCAAGCTGGGCTGCCTGGAGCTGCTGGCCAATGACCTGAGCGAGTGGGAGCTGAGCCATGCCTCGTCCGCCCGTTCCTTGGCCGAACCCCAAATCCACGCCTCCATCGACGAGTCCAAGAAACAGCGGGTCCACGGCTCCCAGCCGCCTCCGCCTGGAGACCTCGGTGCCGGGCCGGAGAGACTCTGTGATGGCGGAAAAGCTGATTCGGGACTGGCCCCGCTGCCGCACCACCACCAGAACCAACCGAGAGGGAAAGTCCCCGACTCTGGCCAAGTACTGTTGCAGTCGCCCCCCGGACTGATCTCTGTGGCAGCAAGGCAGCAGTATGGTAGGACACACCCTCTGCGGAGACTGAAGAAACGGACTACCACCCTCTACCACACCATGTGATCCTCGCCATTTTCTGTATGTGTGATTGTGTGCACTGGAGAGGTGGAAATGGAACAGAAGTGCACATTTTGGAGAAAATTATTTGCCTCCTTGCCTTAAAAGATATGTTTAGTTTTGGGCCTGTAGTTTTACTAGCAAACCTCCAAATAAAGCCTAATACATGCTCTGTCGTACGATGGTGACATGTTACGAAAATGGCAGTTGTACAAGCTTACAACGCATCACAGATGCAACACAGGATATTTTTGGCATGACACCATTGTACGACAAAGTATAAATCTGGCTTAATACACATGGGGGGGGAAAAAAGACTTCATATAAACATTTGCATGCCAAATAATTCAAAACACATCACAATAATCCTCAAACTATACACGTAGTATGATTCTGAGCTTATAACATTAAAGCTTTCATGTTCACTCTTTACGTTATGTTATTTTCTTCTCCATTGTCAACCTAATGTTTGCCTCAGCCCAGCATTGCAACACATGAGCTTGTATGTAGATCGTCAATTTGGGAATATTTCTACAAGCTCACAATGTGCTGTGATGCCTTGTGAGCTTGTAGATGTTCTCGCTATATGTCGTAAGACGACGTTTATAGGGCTTAAGTGGTATCAGGAAATGTGTTAACTTTGAAAATGGTTTGAGTACAGTATATGAGTAGATATGTAGAATCACTACAGAACAGAAAAACAACACAGATAGTGGTATGTAGAAAATGACTTTGCCATTTCTACAGCCCAAATACAAATGTTGCAATCAAAGTACAGGTGCCGTTCTCACGGATGACTTTCTTGGGGCGAGCCACAGTCGGAGACTCGGA
Source organism: Protomyctophum parallelum (assembly GCF_964188405.1). Taxonomy (NCBI): domain Eukaryota; kingdom Metazoa; phylum Chordata; class Actinopteri; order Myctophiformes; family Myctophidae; genus Protomyctophum; species Protomyctophum parallelum. The sequence continues at coordinate 76,238,917 of NC_139697.1, read as the reverse complement.
GTGAGCTAGGCTTGAAGATTTGGACCTCATAAGTTGAGGGTGATTTCTGATTTTAGATTTCTCTTAAGTTTAAGTTGAGATTTAAGTTGAGCCACTGTGTTCCAGGAGGGTGTCTGTAGGTCAGCATGGTGAGTGAAAATGTCTAAAGCTTTTCTGTCATCTCTAGAAAAGTGACTAGTAGAGAGAGCTACCAAAGCAAGGCTGATGGTTTTATCTCATGAAACAACAAAAGAATACAATACACAGGTCGAGTTAGCAAGCTGGTTGTATACCAGTGGTACACTGAAATACAAAGAGGCTGGGGTTTGTTGTTGGTTTCTTTAGTTTTTCAGTTTTTTATTTTATTTTAGTTTAGTTTAAACTGTCAACTACACTTTTACCTCAGTTGGCCTGCACCAAATCTCATCAGCTGCAATGTCCGGCTCTGGATTCCTGGAATGTCACTGAAGGCCATCCACAAACTCAATTTCGATTGAGTCAATTTCACAACTCGGAAAACTGAAATAAGCACTTCTCTCATTTCTAGAACAGTTTTGATGCCACTGAATCTGTTGTGCGCATGCGTGCGTGTGTGTATTGTGTGTGTGTGTAATGGTTGGGGAGAGTTTGTGGAACATGGATTTATTGGGAGCCAGTGTGTGTTGTGTATTTCCTCCTATTTTCTTAAGGGGATGTATTTTTTATTTTCTCGTTTTTGTTTTGTTTTTGTTTTTTTTAGCTTTTGTAAAGGTTTATATTGTAGTGAGTTTATCATAATATGATATTAATATGATTTTATAGCTGTTGACCTGCGCCGGTGTGTGAGTGCAAGTGTGTAGCACAATGTGTGTGTGTGAAACTGTAGCACAATTTTCCCCATGTAGATGTGTACATGTTTAATTGATCTGTCCCTTTTTGTACACATCAGGGGTGTGCCTATGGCAAGTGCAGTATCCCCCTGCAGTTTTTTTTTATTATCAGAAATTGGACGGGGAGGTCTGTCGATCATGCACTTTACTCCCATCTTTATTTTGTAATGTTATATGCGTGTTCTTTAAATGTATGGTTTCTACTGTTGGGGAGCATGCTTTTAGTGAGTAGCTATGTGCGTGTGTTGTGTGTATGTGTTCTGTGCAAAAAAAGGATGTGTATCCCCCCCTTCATTTTAAACTATCATTGTAAATATTCTTTTATATCACATGCTTAAACTGTGACCATTAAAGATTTTTAGATTATTGCAAGTGTGAGTGTTTCATTAACCTACCAGCCACGAAGACAGACACATAATTGCAAACGTTCAGTTTAGTCCTGTTTTTGTAATGAGATTCACTGGCTATGATGATTTATTGCATTTTGCGTAACAACTGGTTAGGCATGAATTGTTTTCGACGCTTTCAAGAATACCTGTAATATGTAAAATATTGATCTTGGCAACGAAATTGTCATTGCCAATAAATTGCATAAGTTGGTCTAGGTCGCCTACTTTCAGTATCGTTATGCACCCTCTATCAAGTTACAGCTGGAGAAAATCACACCTGTGTGCAACTATACTTTTTTTTTCTCTAACGTCTAACACTTTAGAGACGTACAAATACTTCTTCTGTCTTGTGTTGCATGTTGTGCCTCGTCCCATGTAAGGTTCATCTCCTTTAGATCAGCTGTCATGGGTCTTCGCCAGGTGGTTTTGGCTCGATCTTGACTTATTTTCCCTACTGGGGTCCATGATGGATCCCAGTAGGGAAAAGAAGAGATGGACCGTCCATCTCAGTGCAACCTTTGGGATTCGATCCTGGGCCATTTGGAGCACATGACCCAGCCATCGTAGACGGCGGCATTTGATTTCCGACAACACTGGAGCACCTGGTCATCCTGTGCAGCGCTTTATTTGAGGAGATCTCAGGCCAGAAGATGCAGCAGATTTTACAGAGGCATCCATTGTAGAAGGCATTGAACTTTTGCATATCCAGTTCTGTCACTCACCAGCATTCCGAGCTGTACAGCAGCACTGATTTTACAGTCGGAACTTTGTTCTTAGGCTGTACTGCTTTGAGTTCCAGGTAGGATGGAGCCTTGCACCGTGAGCTTTCCCTAACATTGCTCTGGTGTCCTTTTTTCTTGCGTTGTCCTTGCTGACAAGACAGGTGAACTTCTCGACAAAGTCGAGGGTTTCCCCATTCACAATGATTGGTGCATCTGGGGTGGCATTAATGCACATCACTTGTGTTTTGGAGCCATTGGAGCCACCCTGTTTGTTTGGCGTACTGGTTCAGTCTGTCCGTTTTCTCCTGCAGGTGGATATATTTGGAGGCGAGAACAGCAAGGTCGTCAGCAAAATCTAGGTCTTCGAGTTGGGAGAACAAAGTCCACTGAATGCCCCTGGGTTTATCGGCCGTTGTCTTCCTCATCACCCAATCGATAGCCATCAGGAAGAGAATGGGAGACATGTTCTCGCGATCTTCCATAGGGTGTCACGATGTAGGCTGTCGAAGGCTTTTCGAAAGTCTATGAAATGTATGTGCAGTGGGGCGTTCCATTCTACACACTGCTCGATGATGTTCTTCAGAGCAAAGATCTGGTCTGTGCAGCCCCTCACTCTCCTGAATCCTGTCTCTTCCTCTCTCAGGTTTTGGTCGACAGCGGATTCAATTCTGCAGAGTAAGATCCTACAAAACACTTTCAATGGTATAGAGGGTATGTGCATGCATAAAGTGAATAGCAAATTGAGTGGCAAATCGAGTGTCAAAGTGAGTTTAATGTCGTTTAACATTGATTAATGCAGTCAGAATTGACTCTTCTGTTTGGATGTATGGGCTGTCAGAAAGTAGTTTTTTTTGCCACTCTTTTTGCCATTCCCGCATATAACTTCTGGGTATGATGATGATGTCACGTGCATTGACAACAGTGTGATCCCCCGCCAGTTGTCACAATTTTGGAGGTTACCTTTTTTGGGCAGTTTAACAATCAGTCCCTTGTCCCAGTCTTCAGGTATTATTTCCTCTTCTCAGATGTTTCTGAAGAGTTCCATGAGCACCTTTGTTGAAGTGGTAAGGTTGGCTTTCAGCATCTCGGCATGGATGTTATCTAGGCCGGCAGCTTTCCCACCCTTCATGGCTTGTATGGCACGTTTCACTTCTTCATGGGTCGAGGGACTGGTGTCGATGTTGGGGACATCCTCTGTGGTGAAGGGTTAGCAGGGTCATCTGGCTCAGAACAGTTGAGTACTTCGCTGAAATGTTGTACCCATCACGCAGCCTGTTCCTGACGATGTTGCCATCCTTGTCTTTGGGGGTCGACGGGTTGATGTACTTGCCACTGTGTTTCTTTGTGATGCTATATAGATTGTACTAATTTCTCCCCTTGCAGCAGCTTGCTCTGCTTTATCCGCCAGGTCCTCTACAAAGCTGGAGCCGACCTTCTGACGTTCCATATGTTGATCTGACCTCATCAAACCCTGTACACTCAAGACACGCTCCATATATGGCCAGTACAGAATTTATTCCATATATTGATCTGTCCCCCAGGGCCAAAGCGCCAGTGCTCGACCAGCAGTCTGCCGTCACCCAGGCGGATCGCTTCTCGACCTTAGGACGTCTTACTGGTTATTGCGAGTTGCGACTGTAGGTCGCAGATTACTATGAAAACCTGCAAAACCTATCTGTCCGTCGATCCGTCCTCCATGGCCAATATACAGAATTCATTCTGACTCCAGAAGTGTTAAAGTGACATACGGTAGGCCTACCTCTTTAAATCCTTAGTCAAGGCCCATGGTTTTACAGTATATAATGCATTCATGACTTTCAAATCCTAGTCAAAGAGATTCTATAACAAGAGACGACACTCCCATTAAGTCCCATAGTAACAAGCATGCGGGTGACCAGTGCCCCCGAGTGATGACGGTTGCTTTACAAAACATAGTTTACTGTACAAACAAAAACGTGTTTTCATTCTATTCAACATATATGCTTCTACAGAACTGGTCTGTTTAACAGTGAAAAAGTATTAATTCAGTATTAAAGTATAAATATGCATAGTAGGCCTACAATAATTATTCACTCATTTATTTATCATATTTAATAAGAATGGAATGGATCAATACAGTAATTTGTCATTCAGAATTTCAGGTTGCATGTGTGCCCATGCATGTATGCACGCGCGTGACCGTGCATGTTTATGTTCATGTTTATGTTCATGAGATGTATGTACTGTCATACATACATGTATAAGTAACACATGAGTACGATGTTACTTACAATTAACTATCAGTATCAGTATGTGCACGTGCCGCAATCTTTGAGTGATGCGCCATCTAGTGGTGATTCCAAAAATACAAGTACTGTCGTCTCTTGTTATAAAATCTTTGTCCTAGTCCTACGTCACTATAGCTCCCTCCTACCATGATGTTGGGACCAACAGGCAACAGGTGTTGCAAACAAATGAATTAGTTCTACCGCCAGTCACACAAATTGAAGGCAAGCACGTGTTGGTCCACCACAACATAGGCTACATCATCTGTAGGTGGCACACACTACATTTGAAACTCATGAATTGGTTCTTAGAATCTGCCAGCTTCAGTACAATTAGGCCTTTATGACCATAGATTCATATAGCCTATCACTGAAAAGTAGGCTACTGTGAGCAATTAATTCGCGATTTTCAATAGCGATGGCATGCTATTGCGAATGCGATGATACACTACATTGACAATGGCGAGTGGCGACACAGCCGACACTGACTGACCTCCCTGACGCGCTGGCCCAGTGGCTGACGCGCCACAGATTGGCCACAACTGACACAGTCCGTCCTAAAATAGACCCCCCCCCCCTCTCTCTCTCTCTCTCTCTCTCTCTCTCGCTCTCGGTGTGAGGAGCGTCACTATAGGTTCTCCAGTGCGCCTGTTCAGCAGGTCCCGCGCCGACTCTAGAAAACTGGATAATTTAGTCTGACAAAAGAGGACTAAACGGGGACCGAGGCAACAAGGCTATCATCCAGGGAATCAGGGGGGAATCAGAGGAGCATTCGGAGGTTCATATCTCCATAATCCATAATAAGGTGAGTGAGTGTCTGACTGCTGTGGATTGTTATTCATATTGTGTGTGCGTGGGGTGCTGCAGAGCGCTGCTTAGTGCGTCAGTCCGGTTTGCTGCACTGCTAGTTAAAGTGCGTCTCTGTGGAGTCCCTAAAGACGCATAGACAGGCTCCAGTGTGTTGTCAGTGTCTCACACATTCACACAGTTTAGAAACAGTTGTGACGCTGCACTTCTCTCTCATACTAGTTCTAAGTCGTGGCAGCTGTCGTGCAGGCTTCTTCACTGAGCACGACACCATGTACACCGGGCAGAGGGAGACCCCCACCCACCCCCTCCAATAATTACTTTATTTCTCATCAATAGCTTATAGAATCTGACTGTCTCTCTGTGTGTCTGTCTTTGTGTGCTTGTAATCAGGTTGTGTTGGTATTTCTGGACAAATTGTGTCAACATTTGTTGCCCTATCATTAACTTAAAAGAGCTGGGAAGGAAGGAGCGTTTGGACAGGGTGGTGTACAAAAGGGTCCATTTGGTTCCCCTGGTACACTCTCGGGGTGAAATGAGCACTCAGGCTTTGCACAGTGTAGCCTACAGGGGCAGTGTGGCATGTCTATATTAGGAAAGTGGCCATGTCATTCTTTCACTCTGCCAGATAGGGGGGAGGGGGGGGGTCCACAGCAGTGTGTGAGTAGCATGCAGATACAAACTTCCATAATACACAAAACACTTTGTGTTCGATCCTGAAGGCGATATATTTAACCTTCTTCGATTATGTTTGTCATAATCTCGATCTAGATTCCTAGATCCACATTTATTGGCAGAAAGAGTAGGCCAGTTCACTTTTAACCACACCCTTTTGTTGTCCAGGGTCCCCCAGGGGTCTTTTCTTGGCCCCCTCCCTTTTACCTCTACAACAAACTATTGTTGCCATATTTTCACCTATTCTTTGCCCAGAATTGCGATTCATGTGGTTAAACTATATACAGTGTGTGTGTGTGTGTGTGTGTGTGTGTGTGTCACCTATTTTTGAATTCCCACTTCTAAAAACGCAGGTGTGCTGAAACCTGCTCTGATTGGTTGCCAGGTGGTTTATGGTCATCCACAGTTCCAAAAGAGGAGTTTTGACCCGGTTATCGAGTGCCTTCGGGGAGTGGAACCGGCCTACTTCTGATTTGGGCTTTTAGTGTCAACACATACAGTACGTCCGTGTGCTCTCATAAAGTCATATTTCAGACATATATGTTATAGGTTTACCAATTGTACACTGTGAACATCACATTCCACTTGGTGTGTGAAGTGTCACATCACATCACGTAGGTGTCATGATCCCATCAATATCACTGTTAGCATTTAACCACTCAAAGGGGTATTTAACTTTAAAACATTTCTGTGATCATTTCAACGTCGCCGTCTACTCACTTCTTTTTAAGTTGCTTTGTGGGTGGCCTCCAGCGGCTATATGTAATGGCACTCACCTGCTCTCCTGAAGCCAAGGCTGGTTTGAACTAGGAGGTAGAGTGAGCTGGGAGAGATATACTTTGTTGACTGCATTTTGCTTTTGGCTCCTATATGGTACAACCAGGGTTCCCCAAGGTTCTATAGAGGGTATGCATGTGACATCATCGTACCCGGAAGTTATGCGGGAATGCCTACCGAGTGGCAAAAAACTACTTTCTGGCCATGACAGTACATCCAAACAGAAAAGTCCTATCTGATTGCATTTAATAACGTCAAACAACGTTAAACTCACTTTGCCACTCGATTTGCCACTCACTGTATGCATGCGCATACAGTATACCTGCTATACTTCTCCCACTCCTTTTCCCCCTCTACACCAAATATCTCTCTTTGCTACAAGCTCACAATACAGCTCACAATACATGTTGTGAGCTTGTATACCTGCTTTTTTGACAAATGGTTGCCCCGTTTGATCCATTTGGTTTTAAGAAAACGTGCAACAAAGTTACCACATCTTTGTTTGTGACATTAGGTTGCATTCTGGGTCTGTGTATTTCCACTCTGTCTTATGTCTCTTAGCAATTTGGCTCTCACACAGTGTTTGGTGGGACAATCGGCTATTAATAATATCTTCACTGATGGCTATCATACTTCTAGAATGCCTCCTGTGTATTTTCTTCTCTTTTTTTTCTCGAGGCTTATAGCCCCTCTGGCCTGTTGCCGGGGACAACAACATAACAGCAAGATGACAGGAACAACAAAACAACCCACTGTAATAGCACAGTAGAGTTAAAACAATTCACCTCACATATTAATAATAGCTTTTCAATAGGGTATCTATTGCAAAACATATGACTAGATCCATAGTGGAACAAAATGACTATAGACCAGTATCAGACATGGCTGTGAAATGTGTTACTTTGTTACAGAAATGTATTAAAAGTAATTAGCACAGCTCGACTACTCATTCTGTATCCTCGGGGAACATAATAATGACACAGCAAAAGTAGACACGACGTCTCAAAATTCAGAGTTACCCTAAAGATGTCCAGCAGCAAAGAAAATAAACAAAATTTTAACAAAAACTAAGTTTAAGAGTTTTACTATCCTGCAAGACCTGCATAATGTTCAGAAAGGGATCAATGATCAAATCAAAGAAAAATATCCTGCACACTGTCTGGAACTGACAAAAGGGATGTTCTTTATTAAATCAACGTTTCGGTCCTGCATAATAACATAATTTGGAAGGAGCTGCTCCTTTTGTCCTTCGTCTACACACCACTGATTCTCAACCTGTGGGCTGGAGACCACTGGTAAGGGTATGGTGGAAGTGGGGAAATTGCAGAAACACTATGATTTTAAATTAAATTATATGATGAACGTCTTTGTATTTTGTTCTTTTAACCTGGGGGGGAGAAAAGAGATATTCAACAGCAGTGGTCAGATGGGTGGGCAGCAAATAATTTCAATATTTTAATTTGGCCCTGATCCAGAAAGGTTTAGAACACCTGGTCTACACCAAATCTCTTTGCTGAATATAGCCTACCGGTATCTAAGCTCACAATGCATCACAATCGTCACACATTCTGAGCTTGTAGACCTGCTATTTATGCTAAATGTTCGCCCCCAGAATAGGTGCTCTATGGTTCAAGTGACGCGCGCCAGACCTAAAGGACCATACTGTATAGTACGATATATACAGTATGTATTGTGTGTGTGTGTGTGTTGCGTGCGTGCGTGCGTGCGTGCGTGCGTGCATGCGTGCTGTTTTCAAAACTACATTTTTACACTGGATTGGAAGTCGATTGAGGTTGGATTGGGCTGCACCCAAAAATAGAGATGAATAACAAAATCGTTTTTTAAACACGATTTTATTACGCAATTCTATTTACCAGACAAATGACTCAAAAAAGATTTCTTACACAAATCCACTATTTTCTTTCTCTTTTTTTAAAATCAATTCTCTTACAAAGAGCCTGTATTTCATTCTCTTTTTTTACACACCCTCTGCTGTTAGCCAGCGGTGGCCGAACGGTTTGCGGAGCAGTCTTGATATCGGAAGGTCGCTAGTTCGTATCCCCGGACCGGCACGTTAAAATTACCACCGCTGAAGGCATTGAACCCCTACCATGAAATGTTCTATGAGCAGGGCCTGGCTGTAAACAAGTTCTTGAGCTTAGTCCAGTTACCCTGGGTAAACATAGTACCTTTCCTTTCCTGTTTGCATCACGATTAAAATTAAAATTAATTAATTAAAATTGTCACCAGTTTGAATCGATTTAAAATTTGTAATCGTTACATGCCTACTCCGTTATAATCAATATTCAAAGCAGCTTGAACTTGAATGGTGTCAGACTGAATTTGATTAACATCTTATCCTCAGTGCAAACCATAAGAGGAGACTAGTGTTCAATGTTTCGTACCGAAAGATGTGTCTGAATTTGTAATGTGTGGAACTATGCTTCCACTGTTTTTTTTATCAGATATGATTGTCCTAATCCTGTATAGTACAGACTGTTTCCCCCAATCTTTTTATTTATCATTCCTCACCTCGCCCTTCTTTCACTATTGTTTGGCCACTCAGCTCTCAATTGGTCCTGCCTTGCTTCCCTTTATGACCTGTCTTGTTTTTCTGCTTCCATGTGTTCTGTGATCAACACAGCGATGAGTCGCAGCATTGTACGGCAGAGTAAGTTCCGGCATGTCTTCGGCCAGAGTGTCAAGGCCGAGCAGATGTACGACGACATCCGCGTATCCAAGGTGACGTGGGACAGCACGTTCTGCGCCGTCAACCCCAAGTTCCTGGCGGTTATCGTGGAATCGAGTGGAGGAGGGGCGTTCCTGGTGATACCTGTCATTAAGGTGAGTAGGGTTCAATAGCCGCTCAAAGCATGTTGCATTGTTGCACGACCAAGCACACAATAAAACCCTCAGTTTTCATTTAACTCTGAGAGTGTACATAAACAAGAAGAAGGGGAAGTATGAACCTTTGGATGCAAACATTGTAACATTACTATAGTACTTACACACTGAAGTGAGGGGCGCTCTTATCGTCATACATCATCATACATGATCACACTCCGTGCTCAGCAAATCAAATCGTCACTATGTGGTACACACAAACACACAACGCTGGCCAATCAAATCATCACAAACAAAGCTGGGCATAGGAGGGGCTAGCGCCTCTCAAAAAAGTGCAAAAAGTGACATGGTGAAAATAATGTCGCTGGCACCTGTTTCAGCCAAGTCTATGGTTTGACATTTTTAGACTTAGATAGCATTTTATGTAGACTTATAGCATTTGTATGTAGACATAGCACTATAAAGAATACTTGCATAGTTCCACTATATAGATATTCCACTACTTACGTTCTTAGCTTATGTATGATTCATGATAACTACTGTACTTTTTATGTATGTGATGTACAGTATTACCATGCTTTTTGGTCCTGCTTAATGTAAATCGCTCTGGATTAAGACTAAGAGCGTCTCCTAAATGCCTAAATTGTGAATTGTAATTGTAAATTGTTACAATAACACACTTTTTGGAGGAATGATGTACACCTCACTTCACACAGTGTGGTTTTTGAGGACCTATGTTCAGCTTTAAGTGTGTGTGTGTAAACACAAACTTTGTCCTAACACAAACGTTGAAGACGAAGGTGAGGGCGCAAATTCTGATTGGCCGGAATGAGGTATGATGATGTATGATGATAAGAGCGCCTCTCACTTCACATGTGGGATTTTTTTAATATTTAGTTTATCCGGGTAACTCATTTGGTAATCACATATTTTGATTGATCCCAAAACAGATGTTACTTTGTGCTCAATGCGTGAAGTGTAAAGAATGCTGTGACTTAGAACCCATATCCAGAAGCCTAATACATAATCCATGTCGGGGCCATGGCATTCTTCAGGCCAAGGACCCCTTAGTTGAAGCAGGGACCCAACTCACAATGTTTTGTTTACACAAACACTCAAAATTGTCCATTCATTGTCAATGGGATTTAATGTTTGTGTAGGACAAAGTTTGTGTTAGCACATACACTTAAAGCTGGACAGCCCCTCAAAAATCACACTTGTGTGAAGTGAGCGGTGCCTTTCATCATAATGATGACGTCTGATGATGTCAACATGATGTCACGGACATTCCGTGCTCAAATGGACAGACACACAGACAAGACAGACTGTTCTGTATATGTACACAGCAAAATCCTGACCTTTTAATGTATCCGTTTGTATCTCAGAGTGTGTACAAATGTAACCAGATGATATCTTTGAGATGACTTTGTATGTGATATACTTTGTTCATGTAAGGGTTTCCCTGCCTGTCTGTATGATAGACTCCAGACGGCTTTAGGACTCAGTGTTCCCTGTCCACCCTCCCCCACCCTGCCAGCATCACGTTTCCATCATACAGGACTGAGGGCAGAAAGTGAGCACAGGAACACTATATATGAAATACATGACATTTTTAATCCAGGTCAGTTTTAGATTTCCTTTGTAGGCACACAGGGTTACAAATAATATTTCCTTCTTGTGGCTGTCAGACGTCAACCAGCTTTTGACGCAGGTCAATAACAGCTCACAGGAAGGTTTATTGTTAGTTAAATCATTATAATAATAATAAAAAAACTTTGTATAGCACTTTCATGACATGAAATGCAGCTCAAAGCTCTGCTTTACAGAGCAATAAAGACAAGCAAAGGCATAAAACAACAAATAATAGCAGTGAATAAGTCAATACAGTGAGGACATGAATAACAACAAGGATTTTAAAAGCTCAAGTATAAGAAAGAGTGTATAGAAGTAGTTCTTGAGCTGTGCTTTAAAAATGTCTGCCTGTTGAAGGTATAGTGGGAGTTTGTTCCACGCCGTCGGCCCGTAGAAGCAGAAAACTGCTTCACCGTGTTTTTTAGTGATCATTTCTTTTAGGCACATCGAGCAGGCCAGTAGTGGAGGACCTGAGGCGGGCGGGTTGGGACATATCTAGGCAGGCAGTCAGAGGTAGGAAGGTGCGAGACCATTGAGAGCTTTATAAACACAAGTAATAGAATTAATAAACAACCAGGAGCCAATGTAGTGAAGCAAAAACTGGAGTAATTTGTCTTAGTCTTAGTTTTAGTTAAATATCTGGCTGTCAAATTTTGAACAAGTTGTGTTTTCTTTGGCAGCACAGAAAAAAGTGGATTGCAAAAATCATCGTTTTTGCATCATCCAATGACAAGTGAAAAAAGGTAATCTTGGTAAAATTATTAATGTATGTATTACAATTTACTTTACTTGAGTATTTCCTATTTCCACTACTTTTATATACATCTTGGATCCAAATATAGTATTTTACTCCACTACAATTATTTGAAAAGTTATTAGATATTAGTTAAAGTAATTAGTTAGTAGTTACTATTTATTTTCTTCTTTCTTTCTTTTTTTAATAGTAGGCAGGCCTATATTCTGTATTGTTTTTCTCTAGATCAGAGATTAAAACACAACACATAGTGGCCTTTCAAAAGTGATATCCAGACCTAGATATCACCAAGTCCAGAGTGTGGCCAAACTGGCCATGTTTATGTGTTGGCCCAACAACCTGTGTTGATAAACTCAAAGGACTGCAATAACTCTAAGAAACCCATAGCCACAGCATTTGGAGCATTGTGAATATTCAAATCTCAGTTCTGTCATAGTTAGCTCTGTTAGTTGGATTTCTGTTAGAAATACTGCTGTTTACTTTGAAACAACTTTATTCAAAGGGCACTATTTTAAGAGCATGGGTCCCCTCTCTTGGCCACAAGCCCAAGTTTTAGACACCCTGGGGGAGTATTACATATGTCACTGAAATAAAAATGCAATTAGGGGAAGAGCAACGGACCAGACAGAGCAGACCTATTAGGTAATGCTGAGTCATTTGGATGTTAAATTTCCCCAGGAATTATTATCCTAACTTTGGCTAAAAATACACAATGGCTGCAGACACCTGCCTGGCATAGTATCGAATGGTGTGCTCATGTCCCCTGGTCATGTACCCATTGTGTAGCTTGTGTCATATAACATGTGCTGTGTAACAGACAGGGTGCAAAGTAAATGTTATGCCTCTCAATAGAGAGGTGTCAGTCACTAACTAACTAGCTCACTCATGGATGACATCTGTAGTTTTGGAGCAGAGCTTGCTTCATAGGAACAGATTGAGTACACAGTCCTCAGTGTTCATTGAAGTCAGAGTCTACAAATGGAACCAAATGGACCCCTTAAAGGACCACTTCACCACTTTTCAACCTATCTTCATATAATAGGTCCTCACTAATAATCATGAAAAAATGTCACGATTTTTTTCTACTCAGTATGTGTCTCATAGGACGGCTGTGGGCAGTTTAGAAACCGTCTTCCAGTGACATCATCATTTGGCAGATTCTTTTTTTAAACAAGATTTTTTTTTTACAAAAATATTTCGATTTTCATTATCGTGAGAAGGATGGCTTCCATTTTCGCATTGCAACTTTTCAGGACTAGAAAGCCTGCAGTTTCTATTAGCTTGTATTCCCCATCGATGATGTCACTGGAAGACGGTTTCTGAACTGCCCACAGCCCTCCTATGAGAAAGACTGAGTAGAAAAGAATTGCACCATTTTTTCATGATTATTAGTGAGGACCTATTATATGAAGATAGGTTGAAAAGTGGTGAAGTGGTCCTTAACCCTTGCCCTGCCAGTCCCAATTTTTTTGTTTGGGTAACAAATTGGCATATTTTTAATTCATCGTTTTAACATACAAGAAAGATCTGGTGGATTGAAGAGATGTTTTTTTTCCATTCATTCATTGCAAATGTATTCTCTCGATTCGCCACCAGATGGCGGGAAAGCATCATTATGCTGATTTTGGCTAAAATAGACGGATCTTCCTAAGTCACTTCCGGTTGAACGATCAACAACATCCTGTACTATTTTGACCCTAGTCAATAGCTTGGCTGGTCCGGATTGCTAAGCTAATGCTATATTTTTCATAACTAAGTCAAATTATCCTCAAATCAACCCCAAAAGATCGCAAAATATCAAAAAAATTTTACAGCGACGCACATAGAGACGGCGCGCGTGCACGATAGCGCACGATCACGCGGATTTCGGCCGTTTTTTGGTAAATTACATCCAACATTAGTGATATTAGCGAATAAATATTAATTTTTGCTCTTTTGACCCCGCGATAACTGATATTGATTGTCATTCCGTTTTTTCCGTTAACGGGAGGTTTAGATTTTTCGATTAATTCCGTTTTTTCCGTGAATTGTAGGCCAAGGGTTAAGGGGTAAAGGGCAGGGGGAGAGGGAAGTTGCACCACTCAGTTCACACGGGTGTGATTTTATTTTACAGTTAATGAATACAGTTTCTGAAACTTGTTGAGTTCCAAATTATCCATGGGCACATACTGTAGGACACTGCAGCATTCATTCTTGAGTGATACTTACATAGACTTAGGCTGTAATGACAACTGGTGTCAGAGAAAGAAAACAAAAACCTACTGAAATGAATGTTACACAGTTGCTGAGCCTCACAGAATCAGAATCAGATTTCTTGTCACATCACAGGTTTACAAGGTAAAAAAGTGAGTGAAATTCCGTTTTGTGCATAGTTCCCATTGTGTTGTTATTTTCATAGAAAAAAGAAAGGGGGGAAGAAGAAGAAGGGGGGGGGGGGAGTGGGAAAGGAGATCAAACAAGAAACAAAAAATACCTGCATATTTACACATAGTACCTGAGATAAAATATAAAGGTGGGTGCATAGCTTATACGTATTAGTTAAGGTGCGAGAAAAAAGCAATACGATTTTTTTAAGTGAGTTGTACATGGAATTAAGGTGCAAAAACACTAAAGTTAACGTTAAAGTTAAATCCTTTTAGTGTTACATCTACAGTGGGATGGGTTCATTAAGGTCAGAAGAGTTGTGTAATGTGACTGTAACAGCAGGCAGAATTGGTGCAATATAGTAAATGTACTTTCCACCACTGCCACAATATATTAAAAATAGTATCCTTTTCCAATTTGACAGGTACATGAGTAAAGGAATGGTGTCGGCCTATGCGCCCGGTTGTACAAAAAGAACAACATTATCCAACACAACACAAATAATAAAGAAAATAAGTAAACCAAGCGACCATGGATTGTGACTCATCTGCTACAGTATTTCAATATATTATAAATATATTATATTTTAAAATGTTATACATTTTTAACTTTACTCAAGTAAAATGATTATACGGGACTTCTATTTGTAACAGAGTATTTCTACATTGCAGTATTGCTACTTTTACTTAAATATATATTTTTTGTACTTTTCCACCACTGGCGATAGTAAAGGGCAGGTTAGCTGAGCAGACAGACAGACAGACAGACAGACAGTTGGACATAATATATTGGAGGGCCTTGTGAACAGACAGACTATTAATACCCAGCAGGCAGCAGCCTGGGCTCTAGCGCCGCTGCACCAGCTCCCCAATGGGCCACAAGAAAAACTCCCCTTTCAACGACCCGTCACTAAGCTATAAATACACACCTCTGGTGTGTGTGTGTGTGTGTGTGTGTGTGTGTGTCACAGATTTGTCATTTATAGTTAATTTTGACTTTTTTTCTAATTCAGTTAGTATGAATTAGTTTATTTTTTTTTGTTTTGGAAACACGTTACAGTTTCAATGACTTATTGACTTATTACTTTGTTATTATTATTATAGTTTTTATTTAGTTCAGTTAACGAAAAAGTAATTTTTTGGGTTTTTTTATGTTATTTCTCGTTAACTATAATAACCTTCTTTACTATACTTGCCAAAAGTATATACCGGTAATAGAATTTGAGAAATAGACATTGTGATCGAGGAGCAATTTCCTGGTCCTCACTAGGAACAGATTCAGCTATGTATGGGGTTAGGGTTAGGTTCAGAGGTTGGGGTTTGAGTTATGGTTGATTTATTCTTAGTTGCACGCCGGTGTCGTGCACCGAAAATAGCCAATCTATGTTGTGAGTGATCAGCTGTTTTTAGGCTTTAGGTTTAGGGTTAAAAATAACAACAAAAAATAAATGGCATTCAGAAAATTACTGCCGTGAAATGCTGATGTCCTCACTAGTATAATAATACAAATGTGTTTGCATGCGTGTGTGCGTGTGGGAGTGTGTTCATAGATAAAATAGCCTGTATGTGACACCACCATCAGTTGAATATTAACTACACGTTCCCACTAACTCATTATGGAAAACAACTAATAGGATAAGATACACAAATCCACATAAGCGTATCAGAGGACTAATGGTCCAATACAAACACTAAGCAAATGCATTGAACAAATAAACAATTGATGTGCCATCATTTTCTTCAGTTAAACAATTGATTTAAAAATACTGTTGGTTCATAAAACTTGCATGGTTTCGGGCCACAATATTATGAACCATCCAGATCTCTCATCTGGTCATCTGGGGAGCGACTGCTCTCTATCCCTTAAACCAGTGGTTCCCAAAGTGGGGTCCGGGGACCCCCAGGGGTCCTTGAGGGAGTTCCAGGGGGTCCCCAGCTAAATCATAGTTTGTAACCAAATGGACCCTTATGGGTCTGTAACTCTCTGAGTGTACAAATGGACAAATTTTCCCAACACTGCTATTTTCAGTACCAACTAATATCTACGGTATGGTTATTGATTACTAATACTAATATTAATACTGATACCAATGCCAATATATATTTGTAGCTTATAGCCCTGGCATATACTGTGAGTTTTCACTTTGTCATGAGACTTGGTAGTAATGCCAGTGCAAGATAATGTACACGGTATCTAACACAGAGTGTTGTTTGTGCTGTGTGTTGCAGACAGGTCGCGTGGATAAGAACTACCCGCTGGTGACGGGCCACTCTGGGCCTGTCCTTGATATCGACTGGTGCCCTCACAATGACAACATCATAGCCAGCGGCTCCGAGGACACCACTGCTATGGTAGGACTACCTCCAAAATCAGTGCCAGAGAACGTCCCAGTAGATGTGATTAACACAGTGGTGGAAAAAGTACTTCATGTTTTACTTAGTAAAAGTATCAATACTGCAATGTACTAGAAATACTCTGTTACTTACAAGTAAATGTCCAGAATTCTAAATGTACTTGAGTAAAAGTACAAAAGTATTCGTATACCAAAAGTAGAAAGTACTACATAATGTTCCATTTTACACGTTTTCAAATGTATAAAAATCTTTTGAAAATAGCAGCTCTTAAAAGAATAGCAGCCCACAATGCATCGCATCGCAGCGCATTGTGGGCTTGTAGATTAGCTATTTTCAAATGGCCAAAATGTATAGGGCTGTAGTGGTTAATGTATGTTTTGTAATGAAAATCTGGAAATTGGAATTACTCAAGTAAAGTGCAAATATCAAAAATTGTACTTTCATTTAAAAACACAAATCTGGCACACTTTCAGATGGGGTTACGGCGATACTTGGACAATATCATTATGAATTTTGGGGTCCTTGACATGAAGATGCTTGAGAATCACTGGTCTAAACAACATTTAGATTAGATTAGATTAGATTTCAGCGTTGGATATTAGCAGATGTACAAGCTTGCAGTGCGGCACGAAGAGCTTGTATAAAGTATCTGCTATTTTTCAACACTTTTGAAAAATCTTGAAAGTGTAACTACTGGTTTAGAAGGCATTCGTAGAATCGGCCTCAGATCTAAGACTTAATGGCTTAAGTGGCTACAACATTCTGGCGATGACATTAATAATGTGGGGTCCCATTTAACCTTGGTGCCCCACAAATCAATATCACATTCTCACTGCTTTATGGCAGCCTTACTTGTGTGCATGTCTGTGTGACAGAGGGAGTGAGACAGAGATAGTGGCTTGTGTGCGCGCGTGTGTGACATAGCTAAAGAGGGGGACAGTGAAGTGTGACAAATATTTGGTGTGCAGCTGACTCGGATAATTGCCCGCCCAGTGGTCCTTAGTTAGTTCAGTGTGTGTTCATCCTGCCCGCCTGGCAGATGAAGAACCCATCTATCAATACATGAGTGTCTGTCACCATGTGTCTCCTCCTCTCCATCCCTCAGTGAGTGTTCATCCTATTCCATGACGTTCGGCTCATTCAGTGTCACTTGTCTGATCTTGTCTGGCCTTCATTATACACGGGATTAGAGCCTGCAAATCCTGTGGTTCTGACCCGTCTCAACACCGCACATCACACTGTGTGTGTGTGTGTGTGTGTGTGTGTGTGTGTGTGTGTGTGTGTGTGTGTGTGTGTGTGTGTGTGTGTGTGTGTGTGTGTGTGTGTGTGTGTGTGTGTGTGTGTGTGTGTGTGTGTGTGTGTGTGTGTGTCATAACACAATCCATTAATTTAATTCTTAGAATAATTGACAATTTTAGTGTGTACATGTCTCTAAATCACACAAGCATGAAATGTCTTTAGCTTCCCAGCTGGGGTCGCTGTTGCATCATGTCAAGTGATTTTGGGGGAATAGATGGGAAAAGTCCAATTCTATCCCTCTCTATGTATCTGTATGTGTGTGAATGAAATGGACACTCCATGGGATTAATTTCTTGAGGCTTCATTTATACAGTGGAGGTTAAACAGTAAAAGCCTGTGATAGTGATACTGTATTAATGAATAATGATCCCATAGGCTTCAAATGGACCCGGGCCGTAAGCATTCTATTGACAACACAGATGAAAAGATAAAGGTGTTCATATATTTGTTGACTTGTTTGACAGCACTGTGTTGTGTTGTGTCAATTCAAGTCTTTGGTTTGTTGACTTATCTTTTCTTTTAATGTGTTGTATTTTCAGACCTTTAACCACTTAAACCCTCACCTCGTCTGCCCTTTTCCCCCCTCTAAACCAAACCTCTTTGCAAAAAAAAGCAGAGGCTGGTGTTGTCAGATTGTAGATCGGCTATTTTCGGCTAATGTTCCCCTCGGAATAGGATTGCTAGGGTTCAAGTGGTTAACGTAAAATAAATAAATAATAATAAATAAAAGTTCCTATCACACAAAGATTTGGCGGCCTGTAGTAACTCCACCAGGCCGAAGGCATGGGGAGAGAGTATGTTTTGCATTCCATCTGTCCGTGTGTCTACAGCTAATCTCCGGCACTGTTGGCGCGGCCGATGCCAAACTTTGCACACACACTCACTGGATGCCAACGACTCTGCCCCGATTTTTCCACAATGGCCTGTTATAGCACCACCATGAAGCCGACTTTTGCAAAATGTGATGTGATCATGTGATCAACACGGACCACTCCGCGTCCCCATATTCCATCCCCATTGGCTAAGATTGCCTTCCAAAGTTCTGCAGATTTGTCAGTTTTGAACAAAATGCCTCAAATAATGAACACAGCGTGCGATGTCCATTAAATTATGCACACACATTACCACTAGACAGAGGAAGAAATGCCACGTAAAAAGCGGACTCATGGTGGTACTATAACAGGCCAATTCATGGGGTCCATGCCTCTGCTTTTGATATTCCCTCTCTGGTCATTTATTTTGTAGAAGGGACATATGTTTTATCCCTGCTTCTAGTCAGACTAAATATATGCATTTCCTTTTGGGAAATGATATGTTTGATATGTATAACCTGATGAAGTTGTGTGGACATCTAAACGTTGTCGTTTAAATTCAGAAATAGCTTGTAGATTGGCTATTTTTGTTACTTGTCACACAAAGTATACTGTAACGCTTAAAGTAGCTATAAGCAATAATATCTAAAAACTTGAATGACCTTTTGGTATTCATTCAGCCAGCAATGGGTAAAACGCTCCCCAAAATATTTAGACACATATAGGGGCCACAATCTGCATTCAAAGATTTTCCTAGAAGCTTTGTCATTTGTCGATTTGCCTGTCTACTTCCTGATTGGTTAGTCATTTCTGCAGGGTTTTTTTTTTCTCCGATCAATGACAAAGACTCTAGGAATCTTTGAATGCAGATTGTGGCCCCTATGTTCATATATTGGTTCCTCAGTCATTTTGCTGGGCACCCCCTGGGAACTTCTCAAGAGCTGCTGTGGGTTCTGGTTCCCAGACCCCACCTTGACAATCAGTGCAATAGCAGACCTCGGCATACTGTGCATCCGCCTGTGTGTGCATGTCTGTGCAAAATCTTGTTTGTGACCCAGCATACCTTCACATACTACCAGCATGGCTCAGTATGAAACTGTGTCACGTTGACGTGCTCTATCTATATAGCAGTGAAAA
This sequence comes from Protomyctophum parallelum, assembly GCF_964188405.1. NCBI lineage: Eukaryota > Metazoa > Chordata > Actinopteri > Myctophiformes > Myctophidae > Protomyctophum > Protomyctophum parallelum. The sequence goes on along the minus strand of NC_139697.1, from coordinate 76,219,239 downwards.
GCTGTTTTGTCTTCAGACGTGGCATGATTTTAACCACCTAAACGCCATACTTAGTTGACCAGTTCCCCGAAAAGCCTCTATATAGACCGATTCACAGAGGGTTTCCTGGGTGCGGCCATTACTGAGGTGTACCATTAAGTGCAGCAGCACTGATTAGCTACACCTGGTCTACAGAGCACCTGCTCCATGTATTACACCTCAGTAATGGCCGCGCCCAGGGCACCTCTCTGTGAATCGGTCTAACTATACCCTCGTGTTTTAGCTTTACACTAAATATCTTTGCAGAATCTAAGCTAATCTACAAACTCACAACGCGTCGAAACGTCATGAGGTTTGTTCCCGCTCTTTTGTCTCTCTCGCTTTCTCTGCCTGTTGTCCACCGCCCGGCGCCATTCTGGGCGCCGGGGCGGCACACATTTGTTTGAGTGGTGCAACCACTCCCTTACGGAGCTATGTGTGTGGCTGGGTGGGTGGGTGCGTCTGAGCACGAAAACAGCATGGTTGTTTTTCAACACCTGTGCGCAACTTAACACACACGCACATATTAACTGTATATATGGTGATTTCGGGTGTACCAGTGCAGTACAGTGACAGTACAGTACTGTCACTGTACAGTAGAGGGTACAGTAGAGGGACCCCCACACGGTAACTCTGTCATTTCTCAACCGTTTCGTACGCGGGGCGGCTCGCCGGAATCGGGCCGGCACCTTGGGTGCGTTCCTGTGGGTCAGTACAGTGACAGTACAGCAGAGGGTACAGTAGAAGGACCCCCACATGGTAACTGTCATTTCTCAACCGTTTCGGACATGGGGCGGCTCGCCGGAATCGGGCCGGCACCCTGGGTGCATTCCTGTGGGTCTGGAACTTCCGCCTCCCCCCCCCACCCCACCCCCACACGGAGTTGCACCACTCACTTCACACGGGTGTGATTTTTCCATCATCAGCCTTGTTATGACCAATAATCAATGATAGTACATTTAATCCGCCCTGTTACAATGGAGGACTAATAGCCTAGTAATAGGGCTGCTGCCATGGGCTGTATAGTAATAACTAGTTGGTATTTACCGGTAGTTAGTATTTGTACCCTTTGAAGATACAGGGATATTTTGTGTGTGTGTGTGTGTGTGTGTGTGTGTGTGTGTGTGTGTGTGTGTGTGTGTGTGTGTGTGTGTGTGTGTGTGTGTGTGTGTGTGTGTGTGTGTGTGTGTGTGTGTGTGTGTGTGTGTGTGTGTGTGTGTGTGTGTGTGTGTGTGTGTGTGTGTGTGCACGAGCGTGTTTGAGTATGAATTTTGCATAATAGCATTTAAAGACACATACTAGTTTTATTAATGCATGTCACTCATTGTTACAAATGTGTGGCCTGACAGCGCCGACTTGTATAGCCAGACTTTAAACAACCTGACTGGAACAATTATAAAAAGGCTAGTGTATGTGGTAGAACAACGGTGTGTACTTTCATTTTTACATGTGTGTGTATATATATATATATATATATATATACAGTATACAGCATGCTATAAGTGGACGGTACAGTAGCTTGCAGCTGTGCTGGAATGGCACTGTAGCCGTTAGCAGCACCATGGCAGGCGGCTTCGCTTCACAGAGGTGGATTAATCTCCGTCCAAAGCCTAGTAGTTTATGGGCCGTCGCACGATGATGCTGTGGACCAAAAATAGCCAATCCATAATCTCGCAACACAGCGTGAACTTTCGGATTGCCTATTTTCGGCACGCGCGCCGCCACCATATGACGAAGTATAAATCAGGTTGAAGATGGCTATCTTTAGAATGTGTTTATGTGCGGGACAGTGCCAGGCGAGGCCAGAGCAGCGCGTGTGGCCTGTGTTGACTGTGCGAACCCCCAGGGCACACTCACGTGCACTATTTAGAAATGTACAGTGGTGGAAAAAGTAATGAGACTTTCTACTTAGATAGAAATACTCAGTTCGGAATACAAAATGTAAGCCTTGAGTAGAAGTACAAAAGTATTGACTTCAAAATGTACTTAAATCCCTAAAGTAAAAGTACTCATTGTGCAGATTGTCCCATTTCAAGTTTTCAAATATATATGAATCTTTTGAAAATAGATCTACAAGCTCACAATGCGTCATTTTCAGATGCCGAAATGTATCAAATCTACAAAGTAACTCGTAACTAAAATGCCAAGTCTCTGTGTGTGTACGTCTGTAATCCATGTAAATGAGCATGAGCACGTTCTATGTAACATTTGTATTTGCTCATTAAACCGTTTGATCCCCTGTCACACACACACACACACACACACACACACACACACACACTTGGTCATCTGTGGGCGAGTCGCTCATTGGCCGGCAGAGCGGCCGGATGGGAACCACAAGGTTCCCAGTTCGATCCCGGGCTCCCCCAGAGTTAGTGTCAAAGTGTCCTTGAGCAAGACTCTGAAGTTGAACCTGTAATTGCTCCCGATGTGCAGGTCATGCCTTGCATGGTTTCCTCTGCCATCGGTGTATGAATGTTTGTGTGAATGGGTGAATGTAGTGCACAATCTTTGTAGCAACTTGGATAAATGGATGACCATTTCCCAGTGTGTACTGTAACAGTGTTCTGTGTGTCCTGCTAGGTGTGGCAGAGTGTGTACTGTAACAGTGTTCTGTGTGTCCTGCTAGGTGTGGCAGAGTGTGTACTGTAACAGTGTTCTGTGTGTCCTGCTAGGTGTGGCAGATCCCAGACAATCTCCTGAGTCGTCCTGTCACAGAGCCCATCGTGGTCCTGGAGGGACACTCCAAACGTGTTGGCATCATCACTTGGCACCCTACGGCACGCAACATACTACTCACTGCGGGTATGCACTCTCTCTCTCTCACACACACACACACACACACACACACACACACACACACACACACACACACACACACACACACATGCGGTATGCATACACACACACACACACACACACACACACACACACACACACACACACACACACGCAAATCAAATGCAACGGCACTATACAATCTTTGAAAACGTATCTACTGTCTACTCTGTCTACTTATACAGTAGGCTTTGTTCAGACTCAGTGGTGTAAATTAAAGTAACTAAGTACATTTGCTGAAGTACTGTACTTGAGTAAAATGTTTAGCTATTTTTTACTTTACTTGAGTATTTCCAATTTTCAATACTTTAACTTTGTAGATTTAGATATTACTAACCACTTCAGTCCTATTTTGGCCATCATTGCAAGTGACCAGATTGGATTTGTGTATTTAGAAGTTGTGCAACGGTTTCGTGTCAACGTAAGTGACATTATTATGCATAAGTCGTGAGTAACCCATTCTGAGTCTATTGTATGACTTCTTTTTACAGTCTGTGTGTATGACACAAGGTTGTAACAATCGCCCTTTTGTTTAGAAAAGAAAACCATTAACTAAAGGAAAAAGACGGGATCGGCAGGTTTTTAGCTCAATGAAACTCACATATTTAATGACTAAATAAATCAATTGGGCAATACAACACACTTGTACACACTATACCAAAATAATAAACAGACAATGAAACAAACAAACCAACACTCAATTCCCCAATCAACCCAACAAAGTCAAACAAAACAAGTTCGTCACGCGAGGCGGGCGCTCTGAATCACGAACAGGCCCGCGACCGTCCTCCTCTCAGTATGCTCCCACAGTATAGTTCCTCAGATCCGTATGAAGCGCAAGTTAATCCATTGATATCCAACAGAACACTGATTTATCTCACCCGCGATGCTCCTCGTTGACCGGCAGTTCATTCACGGATCCAGCGCCGACGACACAGTCTCCCCAGCGTCCCAACACGGCCGCTTACTCCGTGCTTGGCTGAGCTCGACAGTTTGTCTGTTTAGGCTGCAGGTTGCTAGTAGTTAGTTATTGTAACTTTAACACTAAAGACAGACGCTGGCGCCTCTGAGATCTCCTCCTCACACCCGTTCACACTAGTACACAGGTCTCCCTTCTTCCTGCACCACACCCTCTATTTGTCAAGTGGCGTGTGGCAGCAATCACTGTCACGCTAATCAGGACCATTACCTCCCACATGAATTGGAAGTGCGCATATCACAGGGTTTCGCATGTATTCATATCACACGTATACAATCACACACATTGGAAAAAGCAGATAATAATAATATAATGTGCATTTGTCACAAGGTATAAATCAGGCTTTAGTGTCTGAGTCTCCAGACTTCTTTAGAAGCTCCATTTAAGTCATAAAAACTCAGAATGTAGTTAAAATCTGATTCACAAAACATTGTTTCCATGCGTTTTAGTTTTTCTTTGTTTTGATTACAATCTGCAGTATAATCCCAAAATCGGATGTGGGCTACCATTGTAAACATAGCCTTAGACGTTGTGATTAAAATAAACGATGTATCGTCTGACCCAACGAGCACGGTCAGAGCTTCGTTGGCTCAGTTTGAAGTTATAATGTTTCGTCTCTACCACTTGTTATTGGATAACATCAGATTCAGGTAAGAACACGGTTAATCCATAATTGTCCTTCAGGTCCATGTCTCACCCATGTGCCCTCCACCCTCAGGCAGTGATAACCTTCAGGTCCATGTCTCACCCATGTGCCCTCCACCCTCAGGCAGTGATAACCTTCAGGTCCATGTCTCACCCATGTGCCCTCCACCCTCAGGCAGTGATAAGTAGGGCTGTCCCCGACTAAGGATTTGTATAGTCGACTGATAGATGAATACATTTGCTGTTAGTCGACTAATAGTCGACTGAGCAAAAAAAAAGAAGAAAAAAAACATTTTTTTCTTCTTTTTTGCCCCAAAAAATTGTATATAAAAATACAATATTTACAAAAATATACAAAAATATTGTATTATTCCACTAGGTCTGTGGGGGACATAAACACATTTGAACATTCTGACTGTTCAAATCTCCAATGTGCATGTGGAGTGTGTCTGCCTGTGTGGCAATGTGCCACTGCCTGTGACTTGAATCGCACAGTGCGAAAAAGAAAATCACACCAGTGTGAACCGAGTGGTGCAACTCCCGTCTATTGGTTCTCTGTATCATTCCAATTTGTATCGTTCCAATTTCTTCTCTGTATCGTTCCAATTTCTTCTCTGTATCGTTCCAATTTCTTCTCTGTATCGTTCCAATTTCTTCTCTGTACTCTGGTGCCCCCTACTGCTACTGGTATAAATAAGTAACATACTCGTGCTCACTTATACATACATACAGGTACACATACAGGTACCTACCTACCTAGGTACACGGACATTGCTGGATGTAGGAGTGGTTGCACCACTCAAAAAACAACTGAGAGGCTTGTCATTAGCCAGATTGAGCACAGCAGGTGAGATTGAGATTCTGGAGTCTATCAGGCCAGCGCACTGTGCGATTCAAGTCACAGGCAGTGGCACATTGCCACACAGGCAGACACACTCCACATGCACATTGGAGATTTGAACAGTCAGAATGTTCAAATGTGTTTATGTCCCCCAGTGGAATAATACAATATTTTTGTATATTTTTGTAAATATTGTATTTTTATATACAATTTTTTTTTTTTTTGTTGCTCAGTCGACTAAGAGGTGGTCAGTCGACTGAGCCCCGTTCCGATCGATTAGTCGACTATTCGACTAATCGAGGTCAGCCCTAGTGATAAGACAGGTCCATGTCTCACCCATGTGCCCTCCACCCTCAGGCAGTGATAACCTTCAGGTCCATGTCTCACCCATGTGCCCTCCAGTACAACCTCGGCACTCGACCTGAACAGTCGCATTCCCAGGAGCTCTCTCCAGCCAAGGCAACGCATACCGGTAGCTATGTTCACAACTTTTTCCGCGTTTTACCTCTTCTGCATCCTATGGATTACGGACGCATACTTTGATTCAACATGGAATTTACACCAAGAAGAGATGGAACGTTATGGAGACGTAGCGGAGGAGTTTCATAGCGATTTTTTCCTCCTGGATGGTTTGGAATGTAAACACATTTCTTTTGGATCGGCGGCGATCCACGCATTGTTAACAGCAGACCCGAGTCGCAAGTACAAGCCCCCGTCTGGCAAAATGGATCGCAGAACTGTGATTATTCTTTGCTTGCTACTGTCGGGAGATATCCATTTCAACCCTGGACCGATTACTCGTTCACAAGCGAGACTGCACTTACAGCAGCAACAGTTGCTTCCGCAAACAGCGACCGTTTCCATCGCTACGCGCCACGGCTTCCACGCCCTCCAGAGCGCCGCCTCCACCACGGAATGGACCATGGACGCAACTTCAAGATCGACGCGGGATACCGCTGCAGGCGTCCTGTTTGCTGGGACCGACCCAACGGCAGCGATCATCGAGGAACATCCCCCCCTCCCCCACACCCCCAGTCAATCCAGGGCCACTGAGGACAATGGACCGCCACCCTCCCCCATCCCCACCCCAGCCGAGGACCCAGTATCACTGTCTACAGTCAACACGGCCACCTTAAGGATGGATCTGGCTACAGACATTACCTGGTTAAACGGCGCCCCCCACCACATTCCACCACATTCCACACATTCACCACATTCCACCTCCCCACTCACACCTCAGCCCACACATTCACCACACATTCACCACATTCCACCTCCCCACTCACACCTCAGCCCACACATTCACCACACATTCACCACATTCCACCACATTCCACCAGACATCAACAATGGACCTCCCTATTTTAACATGGAGGACATTAACAGTATTGCCAGCGTCAAAGGAATCCATTTGTTTCACCTGAACATCAACAGCCTTGGACCCAAACTGGCTGAGGTGAGACAAGTATTCCAAAGCGGTAAGGTAAACATCCTAAGTTTCTCTGAAACAAAGCTGGACGAGTCCACCAGGGACCCAGAGATAGAAATAGAGAATTATACTATCATTAGGAACGACAGAAACAGGCATGGCGGTGGCGTGTGCATGTATATTCACAAAGACACTGAATATGTTACTCGTACTGACTTACAGCATGATGAAATTGAAACTGTGTGGGTTGAATTAATTTTCAAAAATGCTAAATCAGTATTAGTTGGCACCGTCTATAGACCGCCCGATCAGAATGGGTTCTATGATATACTTGAGGGGTGCTTAGCTGGGGAGGAATGTGTAGAGAAAATCCTGATTGGCGACTGCAATACGGATATGCTTCGCAAGGAAGCACCTGTGTTTAAGTCATTTAGTCGGTTTTGTGATCTACATGGTGTCAGTCAGCTAATTACCCAACCCACAAGAGTGTGTGATTCTACTCAAACTGTCATTGATCTCATTCTGACCTCGGACAAATCCAGAATCTCCAAGAAAGGGGTTATTGTATGTGGGCTCAGTGATCATTTTATGATTTTCTGTACCCGCAAAATACAAAAACTAAAGTTTGACTGTCACAAAACAGTCATATCTAGGGACCTCAAAACCTACTCAAGTGAGGCCTTTAACCTTGAACTGGAGAGTCTGGATTGGTCCGATGTGCTCAGGAGCTCACTAGTCGAAGAAGCATGGCTTGGCTTTAAAACCAAATTTACATCAGTACTAAACATCATGGCTCCTTTGAGAACCATCAGGGTCAAAACCCGCTCGGAGCCATGGATGAATTCGGACATACTGACTGCAATGAAAGCCAGAGACAACAAATGCTCTGAACTTCTTAAATGCAAGTCCATGCTAGCCAAGCGCTTCGACAGTAATCTCCAAACCAAACTGTGCAACCTAAAAACCCAGTGTAACAAGCTAAGAAACGGTGTAATTGCCATGACCAAATCTGCCAAATGTAACTTTATCAACGATAAAGCAGAGGAAATCAAAAACAATCCTCGGGAGCTCTGGAAGTTACTAAACAACCAACTAGGCTGTGGTCAGAAACTAAAAACCAGGTTTACTAACATAAACATCAAATCGAATAACACCCTCATCACTGACAAGCTTGATGTAGCCAACCACCTGAACATCTTCTTTACAAACATTGCAACAAAGCTGGTTAGCAAACTGCCCTCCCACTCTGGGCGTTTTGGTGTAGAGCACATCAAAGCCTTCTACAAAAACCTTGGTGTTTGTAAAGATGATTTCAAAATGGCAATGGTAACAACCGAGGAGGTACTTAAAAAACTGAGTGCCCTCCAACCCCACAAGGCCACTGGCCATGACAATATCCCCTCCAAATTTCTCAGAGACTCAGCCTTTTCCATAGCTCCAGTCATCACCCACATAGTTAACCTCTCCATCAAACAGGGACAGGTCCCCCAAGATTTTAAACTGGCCAAAGTAACCCCCTTGTACAAAAAAGGGAGTAAATTAGAACCCGGCAACTACCGCCCTATTTCTATTCTAAGCTCCATCTCGAAAGTGATGGAAAAAATAGTCTATGAACAGGTTGAAAAGTATCTTGCCACTAATAAATTGCTGTACGAGTTCCAATCTGGTTTCAGAACATCCCACTCCACTGACACATGCCTCCTCTATTTGAGCGACCACATCAAACACGAGGTGGACGCTGGAAAATACTGCGGCATGGTCATGCTGGACCTCCAAAAGGCTTTTGACACCGTGAACCACTCCATACTGGTTAACAAGCTTAAAGCTATTGGTTTTGATAGCACATCAGTGAGCTGGATGCAATCCTACCTGGAGGGGAGAGAACAGATGGTGGAGGTGAACGGAACACTGTCCCCTCCCCTCCCAGTGAGCTGTGGCGTCCCACAAGGAAGCATACTAGGGCCTTTACTGTTCCTAATATATGTTAACGACATGACTTCAGCTTGTGACTGCAACTTGTTCCTGTTCGCAGATGACTCAGCACTGCTGGTCTCGGACAGGAACAAACTGCAGGTTGAAAAGACCCTCAGCTCTGAACTCGGTAGAATCTGCACCTGGCTCGCTGATAACAAACTATCCTTACACCTGGGAAAAACTGAATCCATCCTCTTCGGATCAAATAGTAATCTCAGCAAGGCAGATGGCTTCTTGGTTAGAGTGGGTGACAATATTATCACACGAAAAGATCAAATTACCTACCTAGGTTCCATCCTGGAGGCCAATCTTTCCGGTGATAAGATGGCCACCAACGTAATCAAAAAAGTCAATCAAAGAACAAGATTCCTTTACAGGATCTCCTCACTGGTCAGCAAAAACACCTTGAAGACCTTAACAGGAGCCCTCGTACAAGGTTTCTTTGACTATGCATCCACCTCTTGGTACCACAGCACCTCAAAGGCCCTTAAAACAAGGCTCCAGACCTCCCAAAACAAACTGGTCAGGCTCCTACTTGGCCTCACCCCCCGAACCCACCTCACCCCTGCCCACTTTGACAGGCTGGGATGGCTTAGGGTCGACGACAGAGTACAGCATCTTGCAATGGGTCTGGTCCACAAGATTCGATACACCACCAAGATACCCATGTACCTGTCTAAATACTTCCTTAATGTAAACGAAGTCCACACCCACAACACCAGAGGGAGTGCAACAAACCATGTACAACCCAGATTCGGCACAAACAAGGGACTAAATTCTTTTCGCTCCTATGCCACCAAAATGTGGAACGCCCTACCAACAGTCATTAAGACATGTGAATCCCTTGACTCCTTCAAAACCGCTCTCAAAGGGCACCTACGGATGGCTGCAATTCGAAACTGGCCTCTGTAAAATCTGAATCCCCCCACCCCCCCCACCCCCCATTTTCCCTCACTGTATATTGTATCTTTTCCCTTTTTTGCTTCCCATATGATGAATTCCTGTTCTGTACTTTAGCTACATAGAAATGTCTATTTGTATGTCTCTAAATGTTTGTACGTCTTTAAATGTTTTGATGAATTGAACAATGTGGACCCTGTTGTAAACAAGTGTAATGCTTAATTGGGTCGTCCACTCACAGTTGACAGTCTTTGTATTGAGTTTGTGCTTAAAATGTACTGTAAATTCTACAAACTGTTAATAAATATTTCAATCAATCAATCAATCCACCCTCAGGCAGTGATAACCTTCAGGTCCATGTCTCACCCATGTGCCCTCCACCCTCAGGCAGTGATAACCTTCAGGTCCATGTCTCACCCATGTGCCCTCCACCCTCAGGCAGTGATAAGACAGGTCCATGTCTCACCCATGTGCCCTCCACCCTCAGGCAGTGATAACCTGATCATCGTGTGGAACGTGGGCACGGGGGAGCCCCTCATCTCCATGGACGACCACCCGGACCTCATCTACAACGTCAGCTGGAACCGAAACGGCAGCCTGTTCTGCACGACCTGCAAGGACCGACGGTTGCGCGTGTGCGACCCCCGCAAGAGGGAGGTGGTTGCGGTGAGTCCGTTTTAATCCATAAAAAACACAGGAAAGCAACACAGTGAAGAAAAAATGAGAAAACAAATGTTTAAGCACTAGTGAAAATGTGTTGTGGGTCTCGAGCTGAAGAGTTTTGGAACTGCTGGTTTAGAAGGCCTTCGTAGAATCTGCCTCGGGTCTTAATGGGTTAATGTTATGGGTGATTTTTACTTCCGGTGTTGCACAAAACAAGCACACAATGCATTGCATCGCAATTCGCAACAACAACTTGTGAGCTTGTAGATTTCCTATATTCAGGCGTGTGACACCAGTGAGCAAGTATAGATCAGTACTAGGCCTCTTTAGCGCCCCCTGTGGGGAGGTTCAGGAAGCTTGGTCTGTCCCTTTCAACCATTTAAAAAAAATACCGTTCAACAATGCATCTTTAAAATACCGTTCAACAATGTATCTTTAAAATACCGTTCAACAATGTATCTTTAAAATACCGTTCAACAATCTATCTTTAAAATACCGTTCAACAATGTATCTTTAAAATACCGTTCAACAATGTATCTTTTCGTCAAGTGCCGCGAAATGTTAATTAGCCTTTAGTGACGGCTCCTCCCCTTCCCTGCTTGACCAATAGGAACGTCTGGCTCCACACGAGGGGATTCGACCAATGAGAGCTATCTTCACCAGAGATGGGAACATCTTCACAACGGGGTTCACGAGGATGAGCCAGAGAGAGCTGGGACTCTGGGACCCGGTAATGGACTCATCATGCACTGTAACATGCTCTGTACATTGATGGATTGATTAGTAATAATAGTCAAAGGTTATGCTTAAAGAACACAAGAAGCCCCAGCTGGCTTGTTGCCATTGTGGTCCATTGAATGCACATCATGCACTGTCTGTACATGCACTGTGCACTCTTAGGCATGTGCATACAGACGTGCACACACACACACACACACACACACACACACACACACACACACGCACACGCACACGCACACGCACACGCACACGCACACGCACACAGCCACAGCCACAGCCATTATCCCTCCAAATATTCTATGAATATTGAATAAAACCAGACAAAGGTCCTCAAAAATAATTAAGTATGCAAGTAACATTTTCTAATTTTGTCCCTTTAAACCATATGGATTTTCTCATTTTGTTCCAAGTTTAAACCATATATGGACACCCAACAATTACCCCAAAACACTGATGATTTTATTGTTTGCCCTCTCCACAGACTAATTTCGAGGATCCTATTGCACTGCTGGAATTGGACACAAGCAACGGAGTCATGTTACCCTATTATGACCCAGATGCCAACATGGTCTACCTCTCTGGAAAGGTACCAATCACTGACCGGTTCATGAAAAGTGTGAAAGGTGATTTAGAAGGCATTTGTAGGATCAGCCTCAGGTCTTAATGGGTTTATAATCACCTACAGTATATTCTTTGCGATACCATGTGATACCATGCGATACCATGTGTGTCTACAATATGCAAGCATTTGTATTACATGTATACATTGTACATAATGTTAATTCACGTGTGTGTGTGTGCAGTGTTGGGCAGTAGCTAGCTACAAGTAGCGAAGCTACATAGCTTAACTACATTTATCAGTAGCTTGATGGTAGCTTCACTCCTTTTGAACCAAGTAGCGTTTTTTGTAGTGTAGCTATTTTTAGACCCAAGTAGTGATGTAGCTTTCAACAAAAGCTATACGTTACAAATTGACTGTTAAATAAAGTTTTGTGGGGGAAAAAAATCCCTGGAAAAAAAACCATGATTGGTTGGTTTAGATAAGAAGAGTCTGACACAGTTATGTTGTTAAGCAGCAAGAGGATCCCACGCAGCAGCTGTCCTTTTATCTCTAGCACAACACAATTAATTACTCACCTAATGCTGCCTGCAGGTTCCATGTTTAATTCCAGCGTGTGTAACCTACATTATTGTCTAAGTGAAAGTTTTCATATTGTAAATTTGATCGCTAACGTGGTTTAGTGACTATAGTACTTTGACAGCTCATTCATCGTAGCTTGTTTACAAGTCAAACGGACTTCTTGTGCAGAAACTGCCCCATCAAAATAAGAGACACTTGTATTGATTAGTCAACACTAGTTTTATTTCTAAGTCTACCTACAGGACATTAACATCTCATTTAAGTGCCTGTCAGCATTCTCTGAGTATCCCATCCTCAAATATTCGGTAAAACAGTGCCTATCGAGGCAACAGTCTGTCTTGAGAGACTAGCATTCTCTAGTCTAAATTATGTCTCTCAGCTGGTGTGCAAATGGCTAGGCTGTGGCAATAATAATTAAAATCAAATATTTTTTTGGAACCATGAACTTTAGTTCAATTCGTTTAATTATGAACTGAATTAGTTCCTTTAAAAAAAATTAACTGTGAACTGAACTATAGTTAATAAAAAAAAGAACTTTCCCAACACTGAACACATGAATCAGCCGGCTCCTGACACCACAAGGTACATTAATACAAGTAAATGTGAAAAAGTTGACACCAAAAGCCAGACAGAGGGCTTGTTTCCTGTTTGTTTTTTAATATCAAATCAAACTCAGCATTTTTGCCTGCCTATAGGCTATTTGTTCGGTGGAAACTTGATCATTAAGTTGATTAAAAATATTAAAAAAAAAAGTAGTGTCCATGTAGCTAGCTACTTTTGCCATGTAGCTTATAGTGTAGCTTGCTACAATTATCTGGGGATAGCTTTGTTGTAGTTGAGCTATATTTAATAGAGAGTAACTGGTAGTGTAGCTTACTACATTTTCCAAGTAGCTTGCCCATCACTGTGTGTGTGTGTGTGTGTGTGTGTGTGTGTGTGTGTGTGTGTGTGTGTGTGTGTGTGTGTGTGTGTGTGTGTGTGTGTGTGTGTGTGTGTGTGTGTGTGTGTGTGTGTGTGTGTGTGTGTGTGTGTGTGTGTGTGTGTGTGTGTGTGTGTGTGTGTGTGTGTGTGTGTGTGTGTGTGTGTGTGTGTGTGTGTGCGTGCGTGCGTGCGTGCGTGCGTGCGTGTGCTTGACTGTAGGGGGACAGCAGTATCCGTTACTTTGAGATAACAGAGGAGCCTCCATTCGTGCACTACCTCAGTACCTACACCGCTAAGGAACCACAGAGAGGGATGGGCTTCATGCCCAAGAGGGGTCTGGACGTCACCAAGTGTGAGATCGCCAGGTAACTGCAGGGGTTCTCAAACTTTTTCATGTCAAGGACCCCCAAAATGATACTCATTAGCCCGCAATGATACTCATTAACCCCAATGTATATTGTAAATTCAACCCTAACTGGTCCATTTGGTTCCATTTGTACACACTCAGAGTTACAGAGCCATAAGGGTCCATTTGGTTCCTAACTATCATTTAGCTGGGTACCCCCTGGAACTCCCTCAAGGACCCCACTTTGGGAACCACTGCTGTGCAATGCTGTGACACATTATAAAACCTGGCTCCAATCAGAGTTTTGTGAGGCAAGACGAGACTGTTTCAAGCCTAACGGTGTGGCGTACCAGAATTCTTCTGGGTATACCCTGAAGAAGGCAGTATACCTGAGTATACCTCAGTATATACTCTGTGTCCTCAATAAATGTGTGGCATTGGCAGTTACGAGTGTGCGGCTAGACATTCTTTTCATTCAGTATCTTTCCTGTTGGCTGGCACCTCACAAGGACAGATGTGCTGTGCACCTTTTGCACCTTTAGTAATAGACAGTAGTATCATGTCGGTATCATGGTTTGTAATGGACATATCATGTCAAAATAGTATACTCTGTAGTGTGTAGTACTGTTTTTGTTTGTTTATTTAACCAATCTTTTGTATTAATATGTTGGATTCATGTTCTCGTGTAGCCTATTTTTAAGTGGTTTAAAAAAGAAAAGAAAAATGTAGTAATTCTGAAGACTCCCTGGAGTCCTGGACCCCCTGAAGACCCATGGTTTACAGTGATTTCAGTTGAATTGTTGCTTTGAGACAGACTGAAAGCTGAGAAGAGTCTGGGGAAGAGATGTGCGATTGTGCGTGGTGCTTTCTTGTACTGGTGTTGTGTACGAGTTGAATTTGTAATTCTTTGTTAATAGTTGAATGTTAATCCTCTCCTCCCCTCCCAGGTTATTCAAGCTCCTTGATAAGAAGTGTGAACCGATCACAATGACAGTTCCCAGAAAGGTAGGCCTATGTAAAGGTTTCATGGCGTGGACTGCATAGGCCAGCCACTGTGGCCCCTTTTCCACCGGTTGGTTCCCAATGGGAACCGGTTCAGTTCTTTTTGGTTTTTAGTCCATGAGCCAGAGCTCCAAAATTGAAACGTTAATTATGAATTGAGTGGGCAAAACCATACCTATATTAGATTGTTATCACCATGAAACTTCCCCAATTGAGTACTTACACGAAGACAATGATTTATTGTATTACAAATCTTATTTTTTTTAATATGCAAATGAGGCATTATGTAGGAAAATATGCAAAATAATCGAAAATTTGAAAAAGCTACTACTGTGGAAGGGTTATCATGTATTTATTTACTTGTATTGATCCTATAAACAATGTAATATAGTGTATAGTTCGTCCACAAATGTTGGACCTCTGGCTCATGGACTAAAAACCAAAAAGAACTGAACCGGTTCCCACTGGGAACCAACCGGTGGAAAAGGGGTCTGTGTGTATCCCTACAAAGGTGGACCAATCCCAGTGAACTGCACAGCTCATGGGATTGAACGCTACTATTTTGGTACCACCAAAATAGTGGTGACCGTAATTTATTTTTTATTTTTGCATTCCTACTGTCTCTTGTTTATATTTTGGTATGATAAGTCTTCCAATTGAATAGCTTAATGCCAGTTAACGCCAGTTATATGTGGCCACACCATAGACAAGTTGACAAACATAAGACAACCTATATAAGGCAACATTTTCCAAATTTCATTATGCTTTAAGTAGCATGTGATGTGTCAAACCAGGGGGTTGATATGATGTTTGTATATGTGTGTATGATCTCTTCCCCTGGTGGCCACACAGGGACAGCCTAATGGCTTCATTCTCTGTTCTGAGCCAAGTTCATGCCCAAATAGGGACTGTCCAGTGTCCACAGGTGTGAGTGCTTCTCATTGATTTGTGTCTGCACACTTATACCTCTATATATACCTGCACTACAGCGCTGCTATCCAATATACCTGATGAAGGCCACAGAGGCGGAAATGTGTTTTTTACCCCGCCTTGGTAAATAACGTTTTAGGGAGCTTACAAAACGGTGTGCAGACTTATTCTTTCTTTTGTTGTCTGTTTTTATTTGTTCGAGCACCCGTTGAAATAACCCGGGATGTGCGTGCACCTCCTGACCATTTAAACTAGTAGGCCGTTCCCGTGTTATGGGCACTACTCATTCAATGCATTATTTCATAGATAATACCCTTCTGAACTTTGGGTTAAAAGTTTTAATCGTAATATCCTGCAGTATTTTGTCACAGGCCAGAAATGTATATATATAAAAAAAAAACGCTTCAACTAATGTTATTGGCACCCAGCACAATGAAACATACACATGACAAAATTTGGCCCGGATGTATCCCAGGGCATGCTCTAATGATTAAGCTAGGGCGCCCGAGCCTGTGACCTTCGGGGTCGCCATGGCGGCCAAATCCAATATGGCTGCCACCTAAAACAGTTTTGGCTGTAACATTTGAACCAGATGAGCTACAAATGCGGTGTCTATTTATTTAGTTATTTGACCATTACAAACATGTTGGAATACTTACAATGGGGTGTGTCTGGTACCCTAATTAGCATTTCCAAGATGGTGGCTATGTGAAAACGAGTTATAACTTAACTTTTGACACTTTCAGTCAAGTCGATGTTATGTATTTTAATCATTAGAAACACATTGGAATGTTCCAATTCATGATTAAATCTATCAAGAACACTCGGGTTTGCCATTATGGTGTACAGCTTCATCGCTGCATGCACCTAAACCATCCACTCCATGTGAGGTCCCCACGACAGAGCCCGCGTCTTCCTCACCAGCCATTTGCAGCATCCTGTTGCATACGCTAAAAGCATTCGAGAAGAACACATCATCAGTGCATCAGAGTAGTCAGACCAGTCCAACGACCTGTTTAGGTGCACTCGGAAACTAGAAACTTGTAGTTGTCTACATTCTCCACTAACTCAGCATTTATGTTGGAGGTACCCTCTTGGTCATGTCATATAGTCGCACCTCTTCTACTATAGTGAACGGTAGAGTGACTGATGTTAGTCTGCCTCAAATCAAACGTTACTCTTTTACCTGCTTTTTACTAACCCTAACATTACAAAGATGCCCAGAACATAGAGATGAACCTGTTTAGTTTATGGCTGCTCCAACAGCAGTGGCAACATTCCAAAAAGAAAATAAAAAACGGAATGTCAAAATATCCACCGTGGGGTCTGAGACGAGAGCCATTGAGTAATGGTTGAGACGAAGCAGTGATGCTTAGTATGCTTATTATGCTTCGTATGCTAAGCATTTAAAGTTGCATTTAAATGGCTCTGGTCTCAGACCCTGCGGTGGATATTTTGACATTCTTGCCTTTTCGGTTAGCAAAACGAACTATAATAACAGGCTTAGATGTGCTGTCCTTTCGAGGTAGTGTGTGGCCGAGATGTTGTTGCTTGAGATGGGCATGTCAATGCTTTCGAAGAACGTGACAACTTGTTGCTCAAGTGTTTGTAGCTCATGCTCAGGTGCATGACA
Source organism: Protomyctophum parallelum (assembly GCF_964188405.1). Lineage (NCBI taxonomy): Eukaryota > Metazoa > Chordata > Actinopteri > Myctophiformes > Myctophidae > Protomyctophum > Protomyctophum parallelum. The sequence goes on along the minus strand of NC_139697.1, from coordinate 76,202,238 downwards.
AACAAGATATAATCTCAGAGGTACATGCATTTATTCAAAAATAAAAACCAGAACAAAATTTGTTCTGGTTTTTATTTTTGTTTGCCATTTAATGGCAAACAAAGATCTTTAACATTCGCAGGAGTAAAATTATGGAACAGCCTCAATAAAGAGGTATAATTAAGCAGCTCATTACATTTATTAAAAAAAACTCTTAAAAATAATATGATAGACAACTACAAAGTGGATTGATATCAAAAGAATAACCAAAATACTTATTATTATTATTATAATTTTTGTTGTCCTTTTCCGTTTTTTGTTTGTATGTTTTGTTTTGTCTTGTTTTTGTTTTGTTATGCTTGTTTTGTTTTTCTGTCTGTTTAGTTTTTTTGTTGCATCTTCATCCTTTTTATAGCTATTTTGAATATTAAAAGGGCTGGCATTATAAGCTGAGACTTCTGCCAAACACTCCCTTTTGGTCAACAAAAAAATAACCCTGAATAAACTTGAACTTGAACTGTCGGACCAAAGTATAGTAACCATTCAATTTAGGGGGCTGTGGTAACAATTTGATAGATTTGTAGCCTTTGTGGGCCGAGGTGCTACCTTTCATTACACAGTAGGTTGTGACAACTTTTATGTATGAAATATAAGCTTTTGTGCCAATCACTTAAGTTGAAGCATTTTCTTTAACAAATTTGCTACATTTCATGATCTAGATTCACATATGAGTAAACTAAGGCACCAGTACTTGTTTCAGATGTTAGGTATATGTATTTATGACATTTGAGCAAGATTTTGTGTTGCCAAAATCAATATAACACATTTTACAAGCAAAAACAGCAGCACAAGATTTTCGTTTTTTGGTTATATACATTTCTGGCTTGTGACAAAATACTGCAGGATATTATGAGTAGAACTTTTAACCCAAAGTCCAGAAGGGTATTATCTATGAAAAAATGCATTGAATGTGTAGTGCCCATGACACGGGAACGAAACTGAACGAAAAGGTACCTCACAATATGGCCTATAGGGGGTTTTCATGATTCTGAATCCATTCCAAGCATTAGTTTTGCACAAAACAACACTCATTGGGCTAAAAACGGCCATTGCCACTTGGCTATGGCCGTTTTTAGCCCAAGGAGTGTTTTTTTAAGTGGTGCAACCAGGGGGGCAGTCAGCCAGATATTTCGTGAAGCCTCATTTGAAATCGGTAGTTCATATAATGGCCTGTTGTGGCGCTGGACTGGACCCAAAAAGCCCCATAGCTCCATAGAGGCCCATGTATTTTGGCCCAACTTCACCTAGACTGTATTACCTTAATAAACATGGTCATGAATACTTTCTTCTTCCAGTCACTAGTTTAAAGTCTCATTTCTAATGTCATAATATTCTTTTTGGAAAATTATGGTCCCATTAATTAAAAAAATGACCATAAAGTCGCGTATGTTCTGAGGGGCGTGGCTACCGTTACAGTCTATGATCGGGATTCCCCTCCCACTCAAGAGTCTTCTCCTCCCACTCGAGTCAAAATAAAAACCAACGGAGAAGAAGGGGGGAAGACCCGCCTCGTTGTCTGGGCAGCCAATGACCAGCTGGTACAAAACGGAGCCAGCCAATGGCCAGCTGGTACCAAAAGATGGCGACTTACATCAGGAATTAGCATATTATTACAGGCTTCATTTTACGTTCATGTTAGACCCGGGGAACGCTTTGTCCATATTTTTTACAGTCTATGGGTGCAACCACTTCTACATCCAGCATGCAATGTCCGTGTACCTGTGTACCTGTTTGTGATGTGTGTACCTGTGTAAGCACGAGTGGTGTGCACATGCGTGAAATTGGAACGAGAGAAGTATGTGACATGGCTGCCACCTGCTGGACGCAAACGATACAGAGAAGAAATTGGAACGATACAGAGAAGAAATTGGAATGATACAAATTGGTCAAGTTGCTTTGACATCTGTTCTCATGAAATGCCTGGAGAAAATGGTTCTCTTATATCAAGAGCATAATTCCTGCTAGTATTGATCCTTTACAGTTTGCTTATTGTGCAAATAGATCTGTGGATGATGCAATCTCTCTTGCTTTACACACTGCCCTGGTACATCTAGAAAAGAAAAGCTCTTATGTCAGACTACTGTTCATAGACTATAGTTCCGCATTTAACACTATTGTACCATCTAAATTAGTGTTGAAACTCAGTGGCCTTGGTGTGGGCAGCTCCATCTGTAACTGGCTATTTGATTTTCTGACGGGTAGGCCCCAGTGTGTTCGCATAGGAGAGAGAAGCTCATCCACAATTCTCACCAGAACCGGTGCGCCCCAAGGCTGCTGCCTCAGTCCTCTGCTGTACAGCTTGTTTACGTTTGATTGTGTCGCCAGATACGAGAATAACATCATAATTAAATTTGCGGATGATATCACAGTGATCGGACTAATAACCGACGGTGATGAGAGGGCCTATAGGAGGGAGATAGAGGATCTAACTCTATGGTGCGATAACAACAACCTCTCACTTAACACCAATAAGACCAAAGAAATCATTGTAGACTTTAGGAAGTCCAAAGGCATCCACACCCCCATTTCCATCAAAGGGTCATCTGTCGACATAGTTGATAACTTTAAATTCCTGGGCATACATATCACAGACACATTCACATGGTCACTCAACAACGAGTACATCCTCAAGAAGGCGCAGCAGCGACTGTACTTTCTGAGGCGCGTTAAAAAAATTGGCTTAAGTACAAAAGGACTAGTGAACTTTTATCGCTGTATAATTGAAAGTGTCTTAACTGGCTGTATCACAGTGTGGTACGGTAACACGACCGCTCAGGATTGCAAGAGGTTGCAGAGGACCATTAAAACAGCAGCTAAAATCATCGGCACTACAGAATTACCCAATCTCCATAACATCTACACCACTCGCTGTATGAAAAAAGCCCATAACATCATGGAAGACACCAGCCACCCCGCAAATACCCTGTTCAAACTACTCCCCTCCGAAAAACGCTACCAGAGCATCAAATCTCGTACCACCCGTCTCAGTAACAGTTTTTACCCCCAGGCAGTCAGGCTGCTGAACAGCTGACCTTGAACTGTATTGCACTTCACTTCACTTGCACTTTCCTTTTCCTGTTTTTGTCTTTTCTTGCACTATAGATGTTTGTTTATGTCCTGTGTATGTAAGACTGAGAGTGCTCTGAGCAAAATAAATGTCATTGTATGTATACTCTGTATCTATACAAATGACAAATAAACCTGAACCTGAACCTGAACCTGGAACGATACAAAGAACCAATAGACGGGAGTTGCACCACTTGGTTCACACTGGTGTGATTTTTTGTCTTTCATGCTGGGAATTTGTCCTTTATGAACGTCACCCGACATACGTACAGTAAACAAATAAGAATTTCCCTCTCCGCCCCCCTCTCTCTCTTCCTCTCTCGCCCCAGTCGGATCTGTTCCAGGACGACCTGTACCCTGACACGGCAGGGCCAGAGCCAGCCATGGAGCCAGAGGAGTGGCTGGAAGGCCGGGACGATGACCCCATCCTGGTGTCAATGAGGCAGGGCTACGTGCCGCCAAAGAGTCAAACACTCAAAGTGTCCAAGAAGAATGTTCTGGACTCCAGACCCTCAACCCGTCGCAGCATGTCCACCTGCGATGCCAACAGTCTGCCGGTAAGTTGTCTAAAGGCTTATTCATACTCCACTTTTAGGTGATAAGCAACTCACCTTTTAAGGTGATAACCCTATCACCTAAACGGTGTCGAGTCCATCATACTCGCGGTGATGTCCGCCCACCCATCTTCTAGACCAATCAGTGAACGGGGTGATAGCCCAGAGTGAAAGGGGAGATGTCAGTCAGTAAAAACAGAGAGATGTGTCAGGGTGAGCAGTGAGTTGCTACTCCGTGGTGAATGACATAATGTTGTAGTATGAGTATGAATGGGCCCTTACTGTACATGGTCCATAAATAATGCCTAGCCTGCTCTCTATAATAGGGCATAGCAGTGCCGGCAATTTTGTGGTGCCACCCATTCATTCTTTTTTAAATATGAAATGTGGTGACATACTGACATTTAATTATATTATATACTAATACCACCATTTAAAATGTACCATTTTTGCGGTTTTCAAATATTTGAGCACTAACCTGTTTCTCATTACAAAACTTGCCAACAAACTCCCTTAAACACACGAACGTTCTGTAAACCAGAACCTGTTACAAAGACCGAAGTACTGTTCCAAGGCATTATGGTCTATGCAAAAACATACAGAATAATATGCCTAATACTGAATATAACTCTAACCTTTTTGTTCTGTCAAGTGTGAAGTATACTCCGAGTAGTGCTCAATTAGCTAATCATGCCAGACCACATGGTTACTTATATGCACGATGCACAAATATGCATCTTGCTGTCATGGTTGAACACTTTTCTGTTTATCTCTCCTCTTTTTGTACCTGTTTGCTTTATCCTAAACCTAAAGCTTTGCTTCAAGCTGCTCCCTGGTTTGATTTATCCCTGATCTGTCCTTTCCACTTTTGTTCTTTTATCCTGCCTTTGTTCCTCCCCTTCCTATTTCCTCTCTCGGGCTCCTTTCTCTTGTCTTACACTATTTCTAAACTCTCTACCTAAAACCTCTCAACTCCTTTCTGGTTCTCCCTTACTCCTTACATCTGCTTTCTCCTTGTCTATTCTCCCTCCTCTCCTCTTTGATCGTCTCCTTTTCCTTCCACTCCTCTCGCCTCCCCTATCCCCTCCTTGTCACCTCCTCCCCTATCCCCTCCTTGTCACCTCCTCCCCTATCCCCTCCTTGTCACCTCCTCCCCTATCCCCTCCTTGTCACCTCCTCCCCTATCCCCTCCTTGTCACCTCCTCCCCTATCCCCTCCTTGTCACCTCCTCCCCTATCCCCTCCTTGTCACCTCCTCCCCTATCCTCTCCCCTCCTCTCCCCTCCAATCGTCTCCTCCCATCCTCCTCTCATGCTCTCCTTCCATCCTTTCCTTTCCTCTACTATCCTCTCCTCTCCAGCCTCAGCTGATTGAGAGGTTGCTGGAGGAGATACAGAATCTGAAGGCCACAGTTTTGTCTCAGGAGAAGAGAATCTGTGACCTGGAGAATAAGCTCTCCCAGTACACCAATGGCACTGACTGACATGCCCCCCCCCCCCCCCCCACACACACACACACACACACACACACACACACTGGCAGGCGCACGCACGCACACACACACACACACACACACACACACACATACACACAGGCACACACACACACACACACACACACACACACACACACTGAATGACGGTATATTCATATATTTGCCAGGAACCATAGCAACCACCTACAATAACATTCAATAAGCCCGCTACTGCCTTGTAATCTCTAGCCATCCGGTCCCTGTGCAACTCTATGGCGTTATGGCTTGATAACTTATGTGATCAATAATAATAATAATAATAAGTGGTAAAGTCTTCTGAAATGGGCTACAATGAGTTACAATTTGAACACTCTAGCTAAATGAACACTGGAGATTGTACTGTGTTGTACATTGTACATTGATCAGTTGTCTTGGTATAGAAAGAATGTCAAACTACATCTGCAACGTATTTCAAAAGTTGGTTCCTAATAATATAAAGTCTCTGAGCCGGTCCAGGCTCCTAGGCTGACAGCGTGTCTCGGGTTCCACTCCCGATTCCGACGACCATTGCTGCGTGTCACTCCCCATCTCTCTCTCCCCCATTTCCTGTCACCATACTGTACACTATCCAATAAAGCCCTAAATAATATCTTTAAAACAAACTCGGAGCCATAACACCATAAATATACGCGCACCTCAACCAAACGTGCACATGCACACTCCGCACATGCAAATCCAGACTCACCTTCATACACACACACCCCCCGTATCCGACTATCACTGACCATCATAAAATGCATTTCTCAGAGTCTCTGACGAACGTTTCAAAATGTAAATAGTGACAAAGCAAATAAGCAACAAAAAAGAAAAAGATGTGAAAACCAAAAAAAGTGAAAAGTTTTGTGTGTTCTGTAAAGGGATATAGATGAGACGTGAGGACATCAGTAAAACAGTAAATAAAAAAACAACCTTTTTTTACATTTGTCTCGTTCATCATCTTGGTTTGATCATTTACATTTTCAGGGGTCATCCATGTCCGTACATGGACTAATGTGTCTGTAGCAAAGACTTGTTCTTGTGCTGTTTTATACGCCATTAAAAGGTTCTTATTTTGATCTTAAGACCCAATAACTGCATGTCAAGTCTCCAGGTTTTCTTGAGAATATGAATGACACTATGTCACATTATGAGTCCAACTAGTACTATGTTTTATTTGCAAGGGCCCACCATAACTTTTGTACAAATGGAACACTCTCTGATTGACTCTGAGTTACAGACCTGTTATGGTCATTCAGGGCTATCTCTGTGTTTATGGCAAAAATATAATTGACAAAAAATGTCCATGACTATGAGGCTTTTCTCCCCCTATACACCAATGTCTTGGCGGAAAATAGCTACATGTATACGCTTACAGTGCCTGGCAACGTGAAGCAAGCTTGTAGATCTATTTAATACTTTTTGACTTTCTTCTGAATGTTCACCTATTATGACATGGAAATGCCACAATTGGCATCGAAGGCTTGGAGAATATTATTATGTAATCGCCCCCCCCACGCCCACACAGAATGCAGTGAAATAATGACATAAATAATATTTAAAATATATTTATTCTACCACAGGTCGTTTCGAGGAAGCAATCTGATTGGTTGAAACAGCCTTCTAGCCGTGGGTTAAACAAGCACTGTTCACCATAATCAAAACAAATAATTCAGCATGCTCTGTTCTCCCAGAGCGCTAGCAAACTCGGTGGCTAGGCTAGCTAGTTTCTTGGGACATTTGTGGTCGTAGTGACTACATCTGTCATTAAAAAAATATATTCTTTCAGCGATTTTCTTAGTTTTAAGGGTAACTGTGGTAGAATTGCAATATTACACTCGAGGGTGTTGTTTAACGTGATTATTGCCACTTCAGTGATGCTTGCGGAACTCGACTATGTCTCGTTCCTGACATCCCTGTCGTGCCAATAATCACGTTAACCCACACACTCTCGTGTAATATTGCTTAATTTAATAATCAACCACATAAACATTTAGAAGCATTACTACAGTATGATGGATTTCACATAATTTACTTGAAAATAAAAAAGTTAATATTAACGGTGAACTAAACCCAGAATTTTCCCTTCCATAAAATGTGTAATTGATAGATATGTGCGTAATATTTGACAATTTGGCCATTTTAGCATTCAAAAGCACTTTAAATTGTCACTTTAGAAATGTGCAGATACTTTGGCTGTATTCCCTTATTCTGTATTGGTTCATTTACTGTTGAGTGAGAAAACGATGTTGCACATTAAGCTAATCTGGGGGATTTTGTGGAGTCGCGTTCAAACACCCCAGTTAGGGAACCACTGCACTAGGGGGCTAGTAGGGGGGCCAGTATCAGTGTGATAGCCACAGTCAGGCAAAGATAGGAGGGCTGAGTGGCCTTAGCTATAGCAGCTGGAGTGACGGGGTGCGGTAATGAGCCGGTGGTTTGGGTGGTGGCAGTTTCCCTGGCAGTGTAGAAACAGGTGCCCACGTTGCCCACTCCGTCCACCACCTGCAGCTCTACATCGGGTGAACAACAGGAGGCGCTGTAGGACACCAGGGTTATGTTCTGGTTTTGCGTGCCGCTCACTGCCACATTCATGGTGTTCAGTGCTCCGTTGCCCTGCTTGAGGCTGACGCGTTCCACACCCGTGCCCTGGGGGCCGTCGCTGACGCTGGCAGAGAGTCGCCACGTAGACAAACTGCAGTTGGACTCGGAACATTGGGGGTCCAGGGCAGCCAGCTGACACACTGGCCGAGTGAAATCTGTCACCTATACGGGATGAGAAGGAAACATGAAGCCATCAGTCAATTAAAATTACTTAAGCCACCAAAGCAACAGTGTTAATAACGCGTTGTAATAAGCTTACAACGCGCCATTTTGTGATGCGTTGTGAGCTTGTAGATCAGCAGAACAATTTAGATTTGTATTTATTCATGTCGTCTATAATGACAGGCACAAAATAGGGATGCCAGGTTGAAAGTGGTTAAAGGGAGATAGTTCATACAACTGTAATGTCACTGTTTGGGAGACTTACGGTGTAAAAACGCAGCACAGCGTAGTTGGTATCCGTGCCCCCAGGCGCCTCAGCCTCGATGGTTAAGGTGACGTCACTCCCAGATGGTGTATTACGACGGGCCATGAGGGTCACTGTACCATTGGCACTGCCTCCATCTGTGAGGAGGATGCTGGTTGGTCAAACCCAGGGTCATTGGTGGCTCGGATGGTGAGGTTTCCCCCTGTGCCGTTAATCGCCACAGTGAAAGGCACCAGGAACGGAGTTCCTGGCTCTAAGACGCCATCTGAATCAGCCTAAATGTATTGAAGAATGATACAACAATTACTGGGAGTTGTGATAAGCACTTTTCAAACTGGATATAGACTATAATAACGCTGTGGCCTCCTTGTCCAATCTTCAGATATCCATAGTTAGCTTGTGTTTGTGTGCAGTTTGTAAATGAGGCAAATCGCAATTTATGTTAAGTGGTGAAGCATCAATACAGGCGGTCTGCTTGTGTGCATGTGGTGACGCTCTACATCTTATTTGGCCGAGTGTTATCTGTATCTGTTGCTCTAACGTTCAGAGTGGGGGACAAAAAGTAGAATTTTGTATTCACGTCGTTTAAACTTTTGAGGCATGGATTATGAGGTATATCATGAGGTCAATAAGAATACTGTTGATGGATTAGAATGTAATACAGTATATAGCACAGAACACGCCCTGGAATTAAAAATAAACGAATTAATTAATTTCTCTTCAGATAGACCATCTCATGGTACGTAAGTTAATGGTGATCCATAACAATTCACTGTTTTATTTACCCTTTTTGGAACTCAAAGAACTGTTCACCATTGACTCAAGTCCTTTGAAAATGACTACAAATTAAGCATTGCTGTAAAATAAAAAATGTATTCCCCTTATATATTTCTCTTATTTTTTAACTACCCTACCTGGATCTCTAAAGGGAACTAGGATGTACGATGAGGGCTCGTCTGGTGTTCCAACTTTACTGTCAAAGAGAGAGGTCACTGCCTTCACCGCCTCAATGTCATCACTCATGCTTGGCGTGGCGTCGATCACAAAACAGAGAGCTTTATTAGATCCCTTGGAGATCCCCATCAACCTGACAGAAGAGACATGGAAAACACCTTTTTCACTTCAACCCCATGCATGCCTATTCTGGGGGGAACATTTGCCAAAAATAGCAGATCTACAAGCTCAAAGCAGGTCAAAGAGATTTGGTGGTGGTGGTAGAGACAACTACAGTAAGTAGCATTTTTATTCAAGTTGTTTAAACTTGTGCTGCTACGTGCCGCATTTGAGCTTGTATATCGGCTATTTTTGGTAGAGTCGGAAAAAGAGGGCGGTATAGTTGTAATTTATGTGGTTAAAGGAGTGTAGTGTGTGTGTGTGTGTGTGTGTGTGTGTGTGTGTGTGTGAGTGACACTGCTCGGACGGACAGACCAACAGGGACAAATATAGCTACGCAATGGAGTGGCTGTACCACTCAAAAAATACTTCATGGAGTGTTTACAAAACATACTTAACCACTTTTAAATTCGACCATTTGAAAATAGCAGATCTACAAGTCCATTGTGAGCTTGTAAATCGGCCATTTTGAAAAAATTATAATAATTTATACATTTGACAACTTGGAATGGAACATTCTGCATAATGAGTACTTTCTACTTTTGGTACTTTCAGTACATTTGGACACCAATAATATTTATTCTCGAAAAAAGCATTGAGGTTCACCCTCATTTGCAATGCTGCCGAGATCACATATCACAGATCATTGGGAAGTTAGCTTTCTTTCTGTAAAGAAAAACAATTGGCTGTTTTAGTTTGGCTGTAAGGTCAGTATGATATTTAAATGTACATTTTCTATCGAGCCAAATACCCAGATATGAATGCGAGTACTTTTTTCACCATTGAATATAGAGTACTGAAGTCCTGATGTCACTGCCACTAGCCCTGGGTGTTGAGTGATGTCAGACTTCGGTGCTCTACAGGTGACTGTACTAGAGTCTCTTACCTTTTGGTTTGGTTGAGATGAACGGCAAAATGCCATAGTATCCTGAAGTCAGTACTTTCTCCTGTATGATGTCTTCCAAAATATTGTTCCTACAGTCATCTCCATCACAGTTCTGGCAGGTTGCCCTGTTAACATCTGTAGAAAAGTAGTTCCACAAATTATTTTTGCACAAATGGCAAATTATCACCACAATTGCGCAACACTGGGTATCTGATGTTTTCTGTTTCTCTGTTTTTCTGGGTAATGCTTTCTATGAAGCCCATATACACAATGCATTTTAAACATTATGACACATTTATAATTATAGTTGTAAACACTCATAAATATTAATACTGCTTTAACCTTAATAACACACCATTATAAAGCATTTCATAAACTTACACGGTCAAGTATCTCATGCATCCTATAATTTCCTGACACTTTTATTTTGCAATTAACGATCATAGTGCCCGATCGAAGCGAAAACTGTGCACGCACTCACTGGATAACAGAGCAGAAACTCGATTTTAGATTTTTGCTAAACACATTTTGTATATTAACCCATTCTGACCTGAGATCAGATTCTAAAAATGTCTATTACATCCTGACAGTTTCATTATTAACCCATTCTGACCTGAGATCAGATTCTAAAAGTGTCTTCGATTTTTCAAAAATAGCAGACCTACAAGCTCGTATCGCGCCACTCGGTGGCGCGATATGAGCTTGTACATCTGCTATTTCCCCGGTCAGAATGGGTTAAACCAAACAGATATTGGTAGGCTACCTGCAATGTTGCCAATGCTGGTGTCAGATCTGATTAGGTTGGAGTTTGGGAGTTTGTTGCCCAGTTCCACCCAGTTAGAGTGACTGTAGAAGTCCTTCACATTAGAGGAAAACAATTTACACCAAGATTAATTGGGAAAAATTAATTGTCAAACAGAACAACGATAACGACAACGATATGAGACATACCTGTAAGGTGTGTAATATTTCCCCCAGCATCTGCCTGGCTGCTTCAAAGTTCCCTTGCTTGTTGTCGGCTTTGACTGCGGACAGACCATGTGTGATGATTCTCCTTCCCACAGTGAAACTCTCCTCGTCAAAATGGTAGCTCTCGTTGAGCGCATGGTGGAGGTGGAGGTCCACTCGTACATTTCGCCACTTGATATATCTAATGGCTTGGCGGAAGGTCTTCGAGGACCTCGGTGAGGAACAGGCCACAATGACAGCTTCAGCTGTCAAAGGCTGTTGTCGCTGCAGTGGAAAAAAACCCATCCAAATACCGGTATAAACACTACCAGAAGAAGTCAAATGGACAGTGGTAACTCAAGTACTGTACTACAATTTTGTGGGTTTTTTTTTTTTACTTTACTGGAGTATTTCCAATTATCTGCACTTTTACTTCTACTCCTCCACCACATCTCAGAGACAAATATAGTACTTTTACTCTAGTTGTTAGATTACCACTTCAGCCCTATATACACACACACACACACACACACACACACACACACACACACACACACACACACACACACACACACACACACACACACACACACACACACACAGGCCAGGAAGAAGGGCTTGTACAGTACAGGAGTACAGAAGCACTAACTTCTGACTGGTGGAGCCTCCAGTACTGAGTCTCCTACTCGACCTACTGAACAATGACACTGTCCCGGTCACACTGTCACTTATTGGCTCAGGAATGTGACATAAACACAAATCTCATGAAATCAAGGCTGGGGTGTGTAATTGATGACAATCCTTACTGGTGACGTGAAGTGTCTACCTGCCTCTAGGGCAAGGTTTCGGCACACCTGTAGAGTGGCATTTCATAGGGGATTCACACTGAGACGGACTGAATCCGTTTCATTGGAACCGTTTCCGAATACGGTTGCCAGGTCCCCGATGGCCATGATTCACATTGCCCGAGATTCAACAGCGCACCGGGTACACTTGCATAACACACTTTAATCCTCCAGACGGCGGTTTGTTTGATGGCTGGCGCGCACGGACACTGACCATCAACTCTGCGACATTGTCTCAAATAAATCCAGACACACTGCATTGCATTGCCTCTTTGGCTTTTTGCCGTTATACTACTTCACTGTCAGCCTGCCTGCTATTCACTGTGTCAGTCAGTTCTGTGCTCCAGTGTATTAGTTTGCTATGGATTCTACTTCAGCATTATTATTATTTTGTTTTACTTTGGAAACTGTGCCAAGCAAAGCCCAAGAGCCACGTGTAGTCCGCAGAATAAGATCAGCGCGTACTGCGGTGCTGCGCATATACGCAGATTCAACAGGAGACGGGCGGCGTTGAGAAATGCGCTGGTGTTACGCGTCGTGCAGCGGCTGTGTTTTTTTTTGTTGAGGCTTCTCAGGCTTGGCTCGTCGACTAGAGATTATGTCACGTTCTTTAAAAAAAAACAGTCCACTTCCTTCTTTAGGTACGCATTCATTCACATTGGAACGATCCATATCTGAATACACTTCAACGGTCCAGAGACCCGCCCCCCATGCGGTCCCGGGGACGGTTGGGCGATCCGCTCCCGGGAACGGTACGCATCATTCACACTACCACAACATCTGCCAAGTGGTCCCGAGTGCGCACCCGGGACCATAGTGTGAATCCCCTATCAGATACATCTTACAACATAGAGTGAGTCAGGGTCAGGGAGTCACCTGGTAGGATCTCAAACCCCAGAGCTCCTCTGGTCTGCAGAAGAAGGAGAATCAATACTGCCAGTCCCGGAGAGTTCCTCATTGCAATGCTTGCTGTGGGATAGATATGGGGGGAAAAATTATTTGTTTTCATTCATAGCAGCTACATGGTCATTGTGTGCATATTGGTGACATGTCTGAAATATGCATGCATACGTGTGTGTGTGAGTGTGGCACCGTGTGCGTGTGTGTGTGCGTGCACACCCATGTGTATGCTACGACCCTGCGGTCTTCATATGTTTGAATGTGTATATAGGTATAGTACTGTTACTGTATCCCTTTGTTCTTGTGTGAGGTGCTCCTGTAGAGTGTGAGGTGTGGAAGGTGTGTGAGAGGTGAGTGATTGAGAATTCCTGGTAGGCTGCAAGGAAGCTCTGAGAAGGAAGAGAAGTGGTCACGTGACTGGGCTGCGCCATGACACTTTCATGGACACTTTCATGGGAGCAAAACTCACACGTGCAATGAATACATGGCAGTGAATGGAGCCGGCTGGACCAGATCATAACAAACATTATTTATGATGAACAATTGAGACCTAGTAATCACTTCTGGAAAAGACATGTAACACATTATTGTCTGCTGTGTTGCTATTCGATGTGTACACTGTGTAATTTTTATAGAGCGTCGCAGTCCCACCCCCTTTCAGAACGACGAGTGGCCCAGGAAATTATTCTCCATTAATTTTCTCCATAGGCTTTTCAAAAAGTATTTATATAAAGACGGTTACGCCGTGGACAAAGCCAACTCGGATCGTGACAAATCATGACAACAAACACAATATTTTGTGCCGATCAAATAATTTGAAAGAAGAAAATAAAGGCAGGATACAACACTATTTGTTTTGTTTTTCTTCTTACTAATTATTTGTTTGGCCCAAAACATTATTGTCATGGTTTGTCACGATCCGAGTTGGCTTTGTCCGCGGTGTAACCGTCTTTAAATAAATACTTTTTGAAAAGCCTATGGAGAAAATGAATGGAGAATAATTTCCTGGGCCACTCGTCGTTCTGAAAGGGGGCGGGACTGCGACGCTCTATAGAGGTATGGTATCTAAAGAGCACAAAGTAACTTTCTGAACGCAAGTATCGCGATACTTCCCACCGTTTCCTGTCTGGCAGCCAAATCTCGCGATACTTCAGAGCTAGATCCTCAGATAAAATAATATACTGTGCACTCTGTGCACATCGAAAAGTAAGTGATTAGAAAACAACCTGTGATATGTCTTCTGTTATTTGAGTGATCCACATTTACATCTCCACAACCTCTCCAACATTGTATCTGTTGCTTTAACTGATTGCTCTTGATTTTTGGTGTTTTAAATAATCTGCATAGATTTTTCCAAGAGAATACCCTCCATATCCATGAATTGGTAGATGATTGGTGCATTTTCCACATATGTATCCAATCTTTTTCTGTAATTTCTATGTTTAGTTCTGCTTCCCATTTCCTTTGTAATATATTCCGTTGAATGACAAAGTTGTATATATTGCTGATATAATTTTAATCTTTTTCCCCTTGTATATATTTTTAATAATTTGGACAATACCATTCAATTCTATGGAGGGCCTCCCTTTGAATTCCTTAGTATAATAATAATAATCCCTTAGTTGCAGATACCTGAAGAAATGTATTTAATACTCAAATCTGTGAAACTCTCCAATGGCCCATTTTTCTCCAAAACACACCAGACTGTCATTCCTCTATTACTCCATATTTTAAATCCCTTATCATGCCCTGCAGGTTTAAATGAACTATCAAACGCCATCCATTTAAAAATATTTATATCCTCTTCTAACCCATATATTTTAACTATTTTAAACCAGATCTCTAGTGTAAATAGGGTGATTCGATCAATACAGTGTTTTATTTTCTTAAACTTTTCTTTGTCTCCTATAATATTCTGAATGGGATGTTTGTCGAATTCCTTTTCCATATCTTTCCATTTTGCTATAATATAGCAATAGTAAACCAGATAATATTATAATCTGGTTTACACCAACATCCTACATATCGTAGCTGGGCCGCATAATAGTACATTTTTAAATTGGGAAGACTCATGCCGCCTCTCTCCTTTGGGTTTGAAATCTGACCTTTGGCCTCTGCCCGGCCCACACAAACCTAGAAATCATTCTGTCCCATGTAATAAATTGCCCTTGTGGGACCTCTACAGGTAAGGATTGGAATAGAAAGAGCAATCTGGATAATACATTTATTTTAACTGCCTCCAATCTTGAGTTCAGGTCTAGTGGCAATTAAGTAGCCCATTGTTCAATATCTCTTTTTATCTCCTGATTTAATTTTTCGTAGTTGGCTTTATATAGTGTGGACAATTTTTTCGTTATGTTTATACCCAAATATTTAATACTTTTTTGTTCCCAATTAAAGTTGAAGGCTTCCCTTATAGATGCATTTGGAGAATAGTTTAAAGCAAAAACGTGATGTATATTTTGATGCATCACAGGAGGGCCAGCACTCTGTTGCATGGGGTTGTCAAGCCTGTTATGACAGCAATGTTGACACAAAAAGAGGGAAAAATATTTTCAATATTATATTTAGTGTTAGATTGGCTGATGTATAATGAAGTGTTATGATAATAGTGCCCCTCACTTCACACAAGTGTGATTTCCTTTTAAAATAATAATGATATAACAAATAATGTTGTAGTGAAATGTCTACCTGCTGCCAGACTCCCTGCTGCCAGACTCCCTGCAGGGCAAGGTTTTGTACACATGCACAGTGGCATTTAAGATAGCCCTCTCAGTGATGGTTGGGTGATTCCGGGAGTGTTTTTGTGTGTCTTAGACTAAACCATGTGGCCATAGGCCATATTGTGAGGTCCCTTTTCATTCAGTTTCGTTCCCGCAGCATGGGCACTACACATTCAATGCATTCTTTCATAGATAATACCCTTGAACCCTTCTGGACTTTGGGTTAAAAGTTCTACTCATAATATCCTGCAGTATTTTGTCACAAGCCAGAAATGTATATAACCAAAAAATGAAAATCTTGTGCTGCTGTTTTTGCTTGTAAAATGTGTTATATTGATTTTGGCAACACAAAATCTTTCTCAAATGTCATAAATACATATACCTAACATCTGAAACAAGGGCCCCTTAGTTTACTCATATGTGAATCTAGATCATAAATGCTTCAACTTAAGTGATTGGCACACAGCACATGAAGCATACACATAGTAAATTTAGCCAAAAGCTTATATTTCATACATAAAAATTGCCACAACCTACTGTGTAATGAAAGGTAGAAAAGAAAAGCAGTGCACCTCTGCCCACAAAGGCTACAAATCTGGAGGACAAATGGTATAAATGGACAATATTTAAGGGTATAGGGGAATGAGAGACAATTGTAAATGCCTAGAAAAATGTATGTAACAAATTTGAAACGCAAAGTCGATGCCTGTTTTTTTTTTTCATTTTCATTTTTTTTGTACGTTTGTGGTGTTATATGTATTGTAAGTTTGTTTTTTCTGTCTTGTCTTAAAAACCAATAAATAAGTTATATAAAAAAAGGCGACAAATCTATCAAATTGTTACCACACCTCCTAAATTGAATAATGCAAAAAATGGACAAGACTATGTGTCTGATTGGGTGTGTCTGGAACCCTATGGCTATGTGAAAACGAGTGAACTTTTGACATTTTTGACAAACGTGTCTATTTTAAACACCAGGTGGCCATTGGGTTTGATGTTTGACGATGTCATCTATTCTACATGCTAAACAAGGCATTCATGCACCTTGACACCCTGGGCAATACAGTTAGAATCATGCTTTTTTAACTTCTCCAATGTCTTCAAAACTATCCAGTCACAGCTGCTTGCAGAAGCTTTTGTTGATGGGGGGGGGGGGGGGGGAATGGTTTAATAATAATAATAATAATCTTTATTGTCCCAAAGGATATTCATCTTCACAGGTCTGTTCAACACCAACAACAAAAACAGCACATAGTACAGAAAAAAATAACACCAAGACAATACAAAAAAACATGAGTTCCCCACTGTGTACAGAACCATCCTATCGGCGGGGCAGTTTGTTTAATGCCGCTATGGCTGAGGGGACAAAACTCCTGCTGAAACGAACCTTTTTCCAGGGTAAGGTTCTGTATCTTTGTCCTGATGGCATGAGGTTGAAGAAGCGATACAGGGGATGATCATTGTCACGTTTGGTTTGGTGGCATGGATCTAAGATCTAAGAATCTCTCGCTCAGACTGCAGTATGTGAGACTTAGGGTTGTTTGTTCAGAGGTGCTGGTGTACATCACGGGCGCTCCCCAGGGCTCAGTTCTGTCACCTTTCCTGCTCGCCCTATAGACGAATTCAGAAACGGGTCTCATGGTCGCAGCTTGCATCGAGATGGGCTACATCCGGGCCACATTTTGTCCCTTTAATATTGATTGGCATGGAAATAATAATAAATGTTGCATACAATATGTTGAAATAATTCTGCATTTATTTTTAGTCTTGTAAATGTTTTGCATTATTCCAATTTAGGGGGGCGTGGTAACATTTTGATAGACCATCAGCCATTTTGGGCCAAGGTGCGCTGTTTTCTTTTCTACCTATCATTACACAGTAGGTTGTGAAAATTTGAATGTATGAAACATAACCTTTTGGCTAAATTTACTATGTGTATGTTTCATTGTGCTGGGTGCCAATAACGTTAGTTGAAGCGTTTATTTTTTATTTTTTTTACAAATTTGCTACATTTCATGATCTAGATTCACATATGAGTAAACTAAGGCACCAGTACTTGTTTCAGATGTTAGGTATATGTATTTATGACATATAAAAATGTTGTGTTGCCAAAATCAATATAACACATTTTACAAGCAAAAACAGCAGCACAAGATTTTCGTTTTTTGGTTATATACTTTTATATACATTTCTGGCCTGTGACAAAATACTGCAGGATATTATGAGTATAACTTTTAACCCAAAGTTCAGAAGGGTATTATCTATGAAAAAATGCATTGAATGAGTAGTGCCCATGACGCGGGAACGAAATTCATTTTCTAGGCATCAGAGTTACAGACCTGTTTTATTCAGTGATCTATTTGTGTTTCTGGTAATATTATTGTCCACTCATGGCAAAAACAATATGTTGACAAAAATGTCCACCACAAGCCAAGATGGCGATGACCCCTGCTTGTTACAGAATTTAGCAGAGAGCACCCACAATATGTGTTGTATGTTTACATGCATCTGTGCTATGTGGACCTTGAATGCCTTGCTGTTTAAGCCCTATCCATACTTCATCAGTGTTGCGTGCCGGAAATAGCCATCCTACAAGCTAAGCTAGTTAGTTTGTACTGTAGGTCTGCTATTTACGGCGGATGACACTGACGAATGACAGGCATGACTTGTCATTGTAGAGATCATTTAATAACACTGCATTCATGTCTTGTAATGCAGGGGTTCCCAAACCTTTTCATGTCAAGGACCGCCAAAATTATACTCATTAGGCTGCGGACCCCCCATTTGAAAATATATGCCAGGGACCCCCATAAGAGAAGGTTTTACAGCTCTAGCAGTGATTCTCAACCATTTTCAGGGTTGAAATGTTCCATTTGTACACTATCTGAGACAAGTTACAGACCCATAAAGGGTCCATTTGGTTAATGGTTCCTAACTATCATTTAGCTGGGGACACCCTGGAACTCTCTCAAGGACCCCTAGGGGTCCCCGGACCCCACTTGGGAACCACTGTTGTAGTGTATATATAGTGGCAGTGAATCTGCAATGAAAGTGACTTTGCCATATGTGGCAGCCATGTCTATGGGCTTTTAATGTTTGCTTTAAGCAGTGACATCATAGTAGAAGCCCCTCACTTCACACGTGTGTGATTTTTTTCCCTTTCACTGAGAAGTACACTTGCAATACAAACAGTACAAACAATACAAACAGTCTTTGTATTGAGTTTGTGCTTGAAATGTATTGTAATTCTGTTAATAAATATATCAATCAATTAATGCAATGCAAATATTGGGCTTGGCTACATTGAATGGAATGTTGGCTGGCTCTTGAAATTTTTAAAATAGCAACCTAGGGTCAATGAATTCGATATGGGTCCAATGGTGTAAATACAAATGTATTGTAATTTTGTTAATAAATATTTCAATCAATCAATCAATGCAATGCAAATATTGGGCTTGGCTACATTGAATGGAATGGTGCAGGCTGGCCATTTTGAAAATGGCAACCTAGGGTCAATGAATTCGATATGGGTCCAATGGTGTAAATCACATGAGATTCAACCATTGGTCTGGTCAAATCTACCTACCTAAATCTGTCTACCGAGCAATCATCGTTCATACTCTCACATATGGTCATGAAGTGGGGTCATGACCGAAAGAATAAGGTCACAAATACAAGCACGTCCCACTGGGAGGATATCCTGGGGTAGTCCAAGGCGCAGCAGGAGCTAGGGATTACTCACTGGCCTTGGAACGCCTCGTTCTCTGGTAGAGCTGTTGCCCTGCGACCTGACTACGGATAAGCGGTTGAAGATGGAAGGATGGATGGTCTGGTCAAATCCAATCTGGGAACCATCGGCAAAAAAGTGTGAAAAAAGGGGGGGTACTGCCCGTGTAGAGACCGGATATCGGCCCATTCACTCTCTTTCAGCCCTCCCATCCCTGTGGTGCGTCTTTGTTTTCATTCCTACTAACAACAAACTAAACTCTACACGTAACACAGAGTTGCTGACAGATTCAGCTGTGGAGCTCTGAATCTGTCTTGAGTGATTAGGTCAAATTAATACATTCAGTGCAAACTAACTGAATGCATTCCTAACTAAGGTTTAGGGTTCCTCACTACGGAATAAATGCATACAAACCACATGCTCTTTCTGAAACGTGCATCATGCCGCCTTTTCTGCTCTCTATATGCAATTCACCACAAAATGCAGATCATTTACACACTGGTTGCAGGAATCCGTGGAAGGCCAAATTCATCCACCAGAGCGCCATCCTTGTCGGTGGTCATGTCACTGGGCAAGCCCTCTGGGATGGATGGCGACGAGGAGGCCTCATCCAGGTAGGAGCTATCGTCATCCAGCAGCAGCTCATCGCCCAAGGCATCAAGCTCCGCTTCCAGGTCGTCTTCATCTATTTCGGGCATGCCGTAGCTTCTGCTCAGTGTCTCCTGCACCTCGTTGGCGTCTGCCATCATTTCTTCCAGCTGGTCCTGAAGATCCTCGATCTGGTCGATGTTCACTTTCCTGTATGCTTGCTTCATTTCCCTGGCACCTGTCTTCATGGCGTCAACTGTGGTTTTAGTGTCTTTGAGAGTCTGGATTGTGTAGTTTGCTTGTTCCATGTTAAATGACTGCTGCATGAGGTTGTCTTTCTGGCCCTCATACATTTTCTTATGCTTCAGGACTCTCATTGCCTTCTGCTTCACCATGTTGTTTGAAGGCCCATCTTTCATTGTTTTCAGCTGATTCTTGTACTTCACCAGTTCAGCATCTAGTCTGGCAATTTTCTTGTCAATGGACTCAGCTCGAGAGTCCACGTTTCCTATGCAGTCTGTGAGGGTGGGTTGTGCATTCTTGGTTTTTGTGGTCGAGCCTCGGCCAAACATACGATTCATTTTTTAAATGAAAATGCTGTGGTTACAGAGAACCAAATAATGTAGATTCTTAGCTGTCACTAAATATCTAGAAATACACCCAGAAGCAAATTCAGACAGATGTCAGTACAGGCATGTGGTTTACACTTTGTGCTCCATAACACCTTCAGACATTCTGCTTATAAATTCCCTTGGTTCACCAATGCATGTCATATAGCCTCTCAGCCAATCACAATGTGACGCTGGAACTTGCTGACATCACCTGTTCTGCATCTAACTCACTTCTTTACCACATGGCACCGAAGGGACAGAGTTTATCTGTACGTATATCCCGTGACATTTTGCCCAAGTATGCAGATCCACACACACAAACATCTATCTATAAACGTGTGAAGTCTCTCTCTCTCACTCTTTGCGTGCGTGCATGTGTGCGTGCGTGCGTGCGATTGACTTCAGACTTGATGTGCGTATTGTCGAGGAAGCAATTGACTGGGGAGCCGGTGAGAAGTCAGTTGGATTGGTGGTTGTCCTGAACAGCCTATCTGAACAATATGCCCATATATGGGCAAACATACATAGCCTACTGTACATACTGTATATGGGCATACGCAATACACATTTGCATGATACAATGCATTCCCAACTTGCATTGTTCACAGAGGACCTGGATGTGGAGCCATATAGACCTTAACCTGGCCTGGCTTCTATGAACGCTTCACCCATAGACGAATCCACGGAGGGGTGCCCTGGGCCGCTGGGTGCAGCCATAGCTGAGCTGTCACATTAAGTGCAGCTTGACACCTCAGCATTGATCGCCTATACACTACACCTGGCCTACAGGGTAC
The DNA here is from genome assembly GCF_964188405.1 of Protomyctophum parallelum. Classification (NCBI taxonomy): domain Eukaryota; kingdom Metazoa; phylum Chordata; class Actinopteri; order Myctophiformes; family Myctophidae; genus Protomyctophum; species Protomyctophum parallelum. Next base: position 76,180,904 of record NC_139697.1, on the reverse strand, counting down.
CACTCCACGGATTTTTCTACATCTAAATATAGTGAAACATTATAATATTATGAATGTTTTGTCTGTTGCCTTCAGAGGTGTCATTTCAGAGAAAAACTAGGGGGTGGCAACAAAAAATGACCTCTTGTGCCCATGCCGGATGCAAGGAAACGCACATGTGTCACAAAAAGATTAATCACAAAAATAAAAACAAGCCAGCAACTGGTGGTGCTTACTTAACATGGGACCTACAGCAGGTGGTGCTGTTTCATGCTCTCTGCTCTGCACATAGCATGTCCACTTGCTCCTGTATTGTAGTGTAGCCTAGCTTTGAAATGAAAATTGATTGGCTATTATTGCATCAGACTGTCAGACTTCACGCATTAAGCCTACGAAGAGGAACCTTATTTGAGGAGGGAGAGGTTGAAGGTTCCGATTAATTTCATTTTGTACCAGTCCAGACTCAGAGCAGACTGGGCGAACAGGAGGAAGTTGGGTTGGATCTCATGGACCTCGAGCTTGTTCCCTAGCAACGAACCAGAGACTGAACAAAAGAACCACTGACCTAGCTAGTCTCGCGAGTCGCGAGATCAAGCCACGTACAGGAGTTATTTAGCTAGCGGCCGGAAAGAAACATCCCCTCATTTTATTATAGTTTTGTTGGATAGACTAGAATGGCCGCCGCGGCCGTGTGTCTGAGACTCCGTACGTACAACTGCCTCTTCGCCGTCGACAGAGACAGCTCACGGCCATCTGTGTCCTGCTAGCGTGCGGTCAGTCCGCCATTAGAGGTAAGTGGAGAAGATGAAGTTTTACACATAACGTGATGAGCCTCAGCATAGTTACCAACCAACGGTTTCCCTTTCCCATGTGTAACCAAACTATCAGTTTTTTAGGAGGATGGCAGAAAATGGCAGATCTACAAGCTCACAACACGTCGCGGTGCGACGCGTTGTGAGCTTGTAGATCTGCCATTTTCTGTGAGCGACATTTAGGAGGATGCCAGTGTTTTGTCCAGCTCTTGATGGCTGCTTCGTCACCACAACCTAGACAGTTGAACTTGGGCCTTTCATCGAATAATAAAACATCTGGTCTCACAGTGTCACATAATTCTTAACACACATTTTAATGTTGATCTGATGCACTCTGAAATTAATATTTATTTATATAAATTACTACTAGAGAGCCAGCTAGGGCAACCGTTGTTTATTGTTGCCTGTAGTCAAGTGTCTTGGCAATGACCCGCAATGGCAATATACGTTCAATTCGTTGTTTTAATGTACCGGTATGTTATTTTAATGGTTGGTGCCTTACATAGGTTACCAGCCTAGATGTATATATATATTTTTAAATCTGTTAAGTATTTAATCGATCAGGAACAAATAATACAATGTTCGATGTACATCGATCTGCTGGCACATGCTATTACGTAATAATCCCACCCGACATGAAGTAATCCTCCAGTCCAATCGGATACAGGATAGTTGGGCAGACTTGGCACATAGGGACATCTGCTCTGGGCACCTCGATGTAAAATTTGCCTATTTTGTCCAAATATATATACGTTATATATTATATATTTTTGTAATTATCTTAAGTAATGCAAAGAAGCCTATACATATATATATATATGTGAATATGTACGGTACATCAATATCAGACTTAATTTTATCCTTCAACTTCTTGTTTAAAGGACCACTTCACCACTTTTCAACATATCTTTATATACTTTATCCTCACTAATGTTCATGATAAAATAGGAAAAAAAAATCTACTCACACCAGTGACATCATCATTAGGCAGATTTTTTTTAATAAGATTTATATATATATAACATTTTGATTTTTATTAACGGTAGAACGATAGCTTCCATTTTTGCATTGCAACTTTTCAGGAATAGAAAGCCGGCATTTTCTATTAGCTTGGATTCCCTATTGATGATGTCACTGTTTTGACGGGTTTCTGAACAGCCCACAGCCCTCCCATGAGAAACAGATAAGTAATAGGTAGGAAAAAAGATGTTGCTATTTTATCATGATCATTAGTGAGAACTAATTAAATGAAGATAGGTTGAAAAGTGGTGACATGGTCCTTTAAGACCCAAAATGACTGGATATAGAGTCTACAGACTTTCATTGTCGCATGTTCTAATCATGTATAGTTTACTTTACAAGACACCATTTTTCTAATTTGGAATTTTATTTTGGATATGAAGATGTGATGCTATCATCACGACACAGCACTGATTGCCTGACCGCCGATTTCTGATTTCTCCACTCCACAGCTGCTTCCCTGACCCGGCCGCTATACCCACGATGCACTGCCATAAGGTGTGTGTGACTGACACAGAACAACCCAGCCTATTGTAGCGGCAACTTCACCAGCCACTCCACTCATTCCACACACAACACCTCTACAAGCACTGGTAGGTATTGCTCTGTCTAGTCTACGGTCTGATACTGTCTGTCTGCTTCCCACCTGCCTACCAGTTTGTCCTCTCTAAGTCCAAGGTTGACCTCTGCATTTCTCAAATCACAACATGCTAGTTTATATTTTGTCCCCCTGCTTAGAGGGAGTACCGGTAGTTCAAACCAAAATACCAAATCCCAAACAAAGTACCGTCACTGTGGCAGCACCTCAACTCAAACATTTCACATCACAAATTCACAGGGTGTAAAAGGGTGGGTCAAATTATTTCACACACATTGCAATGTTTACGAGTAAAAAATATCAAATATCAAAACATACCTATATCAAATATAATGTGTGTAATAATAAAGACAAGAGTGCCTCAGGCATATCATATAGCAGTAGGATCAAGTATGGGAATGCTAGGCCTAGATGGCCTGGCTGTGGAGACTGTCATTTACTCCAGGGGTCTTGTTTTTGGATCTAAGGACCCCTTAGCTGAGAGAGAGATGAAGCAGGGACCCCCATCACATATTGTATAAAATTGTGTTTCATATTAAACCTTTTCATAGATTTCTTTGTTTGACTGCACTGTCATCAGTGTACATTGGATTCATGTTAATGTGTATTTTCAAACATTTAACCATTAACTGTCAATAGTAAACTTGACCTATCTGTACTTTGTCTGCTTTTACTTTCCCTGTCTACACCAAACCTCTTTGTCGAAAATAGCCTATCTACGATCTTGTAGATCTGCTATTTTGCTTGTATAATCATTTGGCTTTGGCATTTGATACTGCAATATCTATCGCCTGCCTGGGGATAATAGCAGACAGTGGTTGTAATAGTGATGTGTCACTGGGGTCACATGTGTAAAAAGTATGCACTCATAGCAGTTCAAAAGGATAGTTGTTAATCCCTGGCATGAAGTTTAATATTTGCCTGCAAATTAATTGAGCGCTCGGTTTGGCTTTGATCCATAACTTGCCAAAATAAACATCAAAGAGGCTTGGCTCTTCTTGACCCCTCCAAATGATTAGGTGCAGGTTTCCTATTTAGAGTAATACCTATGTACAGTATTGTATAGTCTACTTCTAACAGACATTGATACAGTACAATACTAATGTCAGGAATCTAAATAATTTATAATTAAAGTTTTTTTGTATTATTCCCGTACATATAGATAGATTATTCAAGCAGGGGACATTGAATAAAAAAATCCTGCTTCCTTGATATAATAAAGTGTGACCATTTTGTGACTATGGTCTGTCACTGGTCATATATTCCACACCCTTTGACTCACTCATACTGGCACTGTTTTGACTAATGCAGTTGTCATGCAAATCTGCTGAATCATGTAAACTGTGGGACATCACAGATTCACACACACTATTTCTTCTTGCACGTGCATGTGCAATTTTTTACCCAACAAAATATGCAATACACATATTGCAAACAAATGACACATTATTTTTAAATATAAGGCTGTACTGTTTGGCAGAAAAGCCCCTAAAATATCTAAAAAATAAAAGCAGATGGGATGTAACCGAAATTAATTTACTTGTACAGTATTCAACAAAGAACAGCATATGAGATATGTTACTGTATCCGTATTAGTTTAATGCATCCTATATTCTATTCCACGATGTAGAACAATGGCTGGTTGAATTGTGGTCATGAAAAACTAAAGTTGCCACAGTACGTGGATAAATGAAACAAATGCACTGAGAGTGAAAACCCTGCCTGCACCAACATCTCTTCTTCTTCGTATCTCGATTAGGCTCTTCACCTTAGACCTTTTCAACGCAAACCTCAATCATCTCTTTTTTTTATTATTCTCTCGATTTTAACCAAAGTGTCTTTACACAGTCAAGAAATGCATATACTCAAAATAGTGTTTTGTCGGTGTTGCCAAGCACACAATAACATCAACATAAGTCTTAACGGTACAGCTTTCATTGCCTGGCAGCAACAATTGGTTGTTGTTTTTGTTGTTGGAGTCTTGTTTCATTTTCCCTGGCAGGTTCCAGGTTACAGCTTTCAGCCTGTACAGTTAAACTTTGCCTTTTGTGTCATTCATTCAGTCAAACAGAAGAGACAGACACAGGCTCTTTGTTCCCTCTCTACATAGGAAGGAGGTCAGATTTTAATAATTAAACAAATACATTTCTCTCTTTCTAGGCCCTGTCTTTGTAGACCTTGTTCAGAACTCACCAGAAACATGTCCGGCTCCAGAGACTTACCAGGTGCGTAGTGGTTCTGTATCCTGTATCTCAGTGCTTCTCAATCATTTTCCTGCCAACGACCCCCAAACGTATATGTATTTATACAACAAAGTATACAGCAACAAACTCCCCAAAACCTCCATAAGAGACAATCAGGATTATTCCAAAAACATTTGTTTCAGTTGGTCACATTTGTGCACTCTTTGACACTGAGGATTTCCTCACATGATTCCCCCTTTTCAGTTGTCTCTGGTTTGTAAATCTGAGTCCTTGATGAACAATTAAATCTTTGGCAGTTATAAATGACATATTGCCCATTTTAAACAATTAATAGTGAGAGTACACAGCAGAACATCCACACCCCACATGATGTAAGTTAACTATTAAGTGCAGAATGCCCACAGTAGGCTAAGCTTACACATTAAACAGCAGAAATCCTCGTTACTCATATTGAGGAATGGCATCTGACTTGGTTTTCAAAGCAGTGGGAACGGCTTTGTCAGTGCTTGTTTTTTACACCGTTGTATGTACACGGAGATCACATTAACCAGGAAATAGTCCCTCTCGAGCCAGATGTTCCAACGTCTCTAACTGCCACAGTGCCAAGTGTCCTCTACGATGTCCGGGGATCTCAAGCTCTTTTGGGACAGGGCCCACTTGAACATTTTAAAAGCTTTCGTGGCCCACCCATCTGACCACCGGCAGCCGGAAGTGTTCAGATGGGTGGGGATTTTCAGAGCATGTTTATTTTAATCATCATTCAGTCAATCGATTGTGTTCTGACTTGGATCAATGGGACTAACGTAGTATACTTATTGGTAAGTTCTTATTGGTATCACAATGAAATGAAAAAAAGTTGTAAAGGCATTTTCCTTTACATACATTCATCTACATAATCAATATTTATGTTATCCTAACATTACAATCTTAGTGATTATTCAATGATTTGAATGATTTGACTAATATCCTCATAGCCCACTTGTGGTCCCCATCTCAACAGGATGATAATCACTGCTCTCATCTCCACAGCCATAGAAGGCTCCTGTATGGGAGGGATGTCCCTGCCTCTCGTACAGGATGGTAATCACTAGGGATGTCCCTATCGCTTCCGATCCGATCCCGACCATTTCTGTGTTAACCGATACCAGTGTTGTGTTTATAGCTATCTAGCTATATATCTCGTGTTGTGTTTATAGCAGTTTGGGCAAACTCCACATGCCCCAACATTTTATTTACTTGCCACAGTGTCGAAACCGATATTCCCCGATATGACAAATAAGGGCCGATACCGATACTTTTCTGATACCGATACAGTATCGGGACATCTCTAATAATCACTGCTCTCATGTCCACAGCCATAGAAGGCTCCTGTATGGGAGGGATGTCCCTTCCTCTCGTAGTTTAGTTTAGTCTATTAAGGATCCCCATTAGTCTACACTGTAGTGGAGACTATTCTTCCTGGGGTCTGTACAGGTTGATAATCACTGCTCTCCTGTCCACAGCCATAGAAGGCATGGGAGGGATGTCTCTCGGGATGTCCCGTCGAGCCTTCAGCTACGACGACAACCTGGAGGCTCCCATGTCCACCACCCCTCCTGACTTCAGCATAAACAACCTGTGGAGACGGCCAATCATACCGGAGAGGAAGTTTTCTAACCTGTCCGAGGTTAGCGGACGAACCCATACATATTTATACTACACGGAAATATAATTAACAAATCTGAAATCCAAACACAGCAGCTAGTCTTAACGACTGGGGCTACGCAGAACAATACATGTGAAATACTTTGATTTAGCAAAGATTTGTTGGTTTGTGTTTTGTGAGTTGGATTGCTTTGGCCGTTCCAGAACCTGGGTAAGGGGGGAAAACGTGGTTCTCCTAGCTCTCTTAATCACTTAAACCCCAGCAACCGTATGCTGGAAAAACATTTGCAGAAAATAGCAGATCGACAAGCCCACAACATGTCACATTGTGACAGGTTGTGAGCTTGTCGATCGGCTATTTTCAGCGTCGGTATTTAATGTGGAGAGACATTAGACAAGACAGTGAAGACACTAGTATAGAGCCATGAGGGACTCCGCTCAACAACTTCAACTTCAAAGAACTTTATTTTTCCTTTTGGAAACTTATTTTGTGCAATGATTAAAAAGACAACACAAATTCACAATACATGGATACACAGATGCTATAAAAATGAACTATAAAAACTGCTTCAAAGAAGCATAATATATTAAAGTCCATATGGAACAATTCTAAATACTAGTGCTGTATTAATGATAATATAATATACTGTAATATGCAACCTATTTGTTCAGGTGGTTTAGTGGTTAAGTTCTTATTTCCCATGGTGTGTGTTTTGCAGGAGGATGGGGCTGTTGTTTCCTCGAGCCAGACCACAGTGTCTGACACCGCCCCCACCAGGTCACCAGCGGTAGTGAAAACCAAGGCATCCTCCTCCTCCATCATCATGAACTCTCTCATCACTAGTGAGATGTCCTTTTTTTATTTTATATACTGTATATAATTATACATGTATTCTTTTAAGTAGTAAAATGTTTCATAAGTTGTGCACACTGTAAAACTGTTCCCATAGTGAATCCTAACCAATAAGCGGTAATACAGTAGGCACTTGTAAATGTAACGTTGTCATGTCAATGAATACAATATAATACACACTGTTGGAGCATGCAGGTGTGTGGAGTCGTATTCTTTACATTATATGTTGTTCTTGTGCAGTAGTATTTATAAGAATTATTTTAAAAGTTGAATAAAGTTGTATACTGCCTGGAAACACTTTCTGTTCTGCCGCTATATACACGCTCATTCATACCTACCTCCATTCGTGCCATCATCAACAAGGGAAGCAAGAGGAGGTCGCTGCTGTCTAGTTTCAGGGGTGGGTGGGGAGGATGGTTGCACTTCATATTCAAAATGTAATATTATTGTTGTTTGTTGTTGTGATAATGTCTGTCTGTCCTTGTTTATGTAAAGTTTACTGTATGTTCTGTGTTTTTAGAGTTTCTTTTCATCACCTGCTGTAATATGAATTGTCCAGTGTGGGACATACAAATAAACTTGACACCTCTCTCTCTCTCTCTCTCTCTCCGAGTAGAGCAGACCCATGATAGCATGTACAGCTTTGAGCAGAAGGCTGGCCTCACTGACACTAGCTACACTCCACACAAGGGACTCACCGCGGAGGAGACGCGATACCACCACCGTATGCCGGACTCCTTCCAGGTACGTTAGACCTGGGCCCCTGCTGGGCCCTGGCACATGCACTCTCTACATGGAACGGTACACGTTTGTGTCGTTCGGTGTCTTGCTCAAGGACACTGTGCTCACACTGGCATGATGCAAAGCTACGCCATTCATGTTCAACGGAAGTCGGAAGCCAGTGACATGGATATACAAAGCTACAATCCAAATTGAGCTAGCCTCAACTGAAGTTACAAATCTACAAAACAACCACCCTTTGATTAATTTAAGCATTTATCTGGAATGCAAGCAATTCACACCAGGTCATAATTCAGATATTTAAACTGTCTGTTTTAACCACATTGTACAGTAAGTCATGATAACAGCTCATGTGTATCTCTGGACCCTTACACTTCCCTTTGGTCCCATTAGCACACACAACACAACACCGGAGAATCCTTGGAGGGGCCGTCACGATTATGACTTTTGTTTCATAATTATTGTGTTTTTGTCATTGGAACACGTGAACAAAATGTACATTTCTGTTTAGCTTTTAGGCCTTGAAGTTGCACAGGGCAGATATGACAAACATAATTATACAAAGAAATTACTGACAAATGTAATAACTTACAAATATACTTAAAACAATCACACCCGTGTGAAGTGAGGGGCGCTCTTATCATATACTGCCTCTTCACTTTTCCATCTTCACTTCTGTCCTCACTTCTTAAAGGACCACTTTTCAACCTATCTTCATATAATAGGTCCTCACTAATAATCATGATAAAATGGCACGATTTTTTCTACTCAGTCTGTGTCTCATAGGAGGGCTGTGGGCAGTTTAGAAACCGTCTTCCAGTGACATCATCATTAGGCAGATTATTTTTGAAACAAGATTTTTTTTTACAAAAATGTTTAGATTTTCATTATCGTGAGAACGATGGCTTCCATTTTCGCATTTCTATTAGCTTAGGTTTTTATGTGTATGCTGGGCATAGTACTTGCTAGCGGCCCTCAAAAATTGCCGATCTAAAAGCTCACAATGTGTTGTGAGCTTGTAGATCAGTTATTTCCACAGATTTTTGAAAATGTTTGAAAACCTATTGACATTTTTCAACATGGAAACTATTATGACGATTATGCAAGCTAATGGGCAATTAGCTCAAATAATTGCGATTAGACGATTATATAATAATTGTGAGTGGCCCACTTCACAACTTGATTTATAGAAAAAAATAGATTAACCTGTGTATAAACTCTCTCAGTAGAATCCATCTGTCTTGTATCTAGTCGTATGATCAGTACTGTCAAACCACTGCATTTTGGCTCGAACATGACTATTTGCAACGCTTCCGGGGTTCAACTAATATAACTGAGTAGATATTAGTCTGGAACTTTGGTGTGGAAGATTTATTTCCAAGGGTTTGTTACAAACAAATTTCAACAATACAGCAAAAAAGTGGATCCATGGATATTCTTTTTCCTGTAGCAGATTTGTCTGCCAGATTATTCCAGATTAACCGTTTTCTTAATCTTATGTTGTTATATCCAATAACGAGTGTAAGAGGCGGGGGAGAAACAGAGGGGTTCGCAGCTCAGAGCATGCGTGCTGGCTGGGTCTTGGGCTCGCTCGCCTTGTTACAGAAGCCCTGTTGGGGCAAAACACTGCACGTCTTTGGTCATTATGAAAGACAAAAATCACACCCGTGTGAAGTGAGGGGCGCTTTTATCATCTATTGCTTTGTCTAGGACCGAAATAGCCAATTTGCTCGTCTAGTAATGTTTACATATGAAATTGATGAAATTCTCCATTCATTGCCAATGGGAATTTAATGTTTTTGTAGGACAAACATACCTTTTGCGCAGACACATATGACGTAAATTCTCCATTCATTGTCAATGGCATTTAATGTTTGTATTAGGTTAGATCTACACTATAGCTGAATATTTTTGATCGTCCGAGCGATCAAAATTAGCGATTTAGCCTAAGACCCAGCGCGCACGGTCGGAGCTGCGATGCACTCTGGATGTTGGTATGTAACGTTTTGCCTCTACCACTCATTATTGGATAGACAGATTAAGGTAAGAAAACGGTTAATACGGAATTGTCCTTTAACGCTACAGGATTGTACAGTGTGTGAATGGTCCATGGATTCAACGACCATGTTTTTTGTGTCGTGCAGAAGATGCAGATTCAGAGCATGGAGGTAAAGGAGGAGAAACAGACCTCATCCACTCAGTCCACCCCCTCCAATACCCCCCACAGCTCGCCTAAACAAAACCGCAGGTACGGTATCCACACACAAACACATGTTAATGGACAGAAAGGCATTGCTACATTCCTGTGTGTTTGCCCATTTATTGTCTGTGTCAGTGTTGGCCATATGCCCTAGTAACGTGTGTGCGTGTGCAGGAGCTGGTTCAGTAGCACAGGGTCAGAGATGAGTCTGGGTTCCAACGCCAGTGGGGACAGTGGAGCAGATGGTGCTGCTGCAGGAGGTGGAGTGGTGGAAAGGTGGGGCGTGTTTGGACCGCGACCTCTCGACTATAAGCCAACCTCTGACCTGGGATCTGAGTCCACAACCACAGGTAAACACAGACGCGCATTGTAACAGGCTTGGGTTGTATGAGAGAGCTGTGTGGGTGTAGTGACAGACACAAACACAGGTTCTTCATTTCCCAGGGCATTAATTAAATCAAAACTGTTCAGGAAAGGGAAAGAAAATAAAAGTCTCTGTCCTTCTCTGGGAAATAAACTAAGTTCTGTAGAGAGCTCCTGCTCGGTCCGAGGTCTAAACACACACTGCCCCTCAGTTATTCAGTTCAGCTGTTAACGGCTGATAACTAAAGCATTGCTGATCACGGTTCATAAAATGATGTTTCGAGTGAATAAAAAGAAAAAAGACCAAGAGCGATTTAATACTGAGGGCTTTTACCTCCGTTCATGACCTGGGGTAATTTTAGCCTTAAGCAAAAAGCTCAGAATGGTCGCCTGAGGGTGATCTGTGTCACTGCACAGACTGGTCAGGGTGGCTGTTCAGTGGGGTGCAGACTGGTCAGGGTGGCTGTTCAGTGGGGTGCAGAGTGCAGACTGGTCAGGGTGGCTGTTCAGTGGGGTGAAGACTGGTCAGGGTGGCTGTTCAGTGGGGTTCAGACTGGTCAGGGTGGCTGTTCAGTGGGGTGGAGACTGGTCAGGGTGGCTGTTCAGTGGGGTACAGACTGGTCAGGGTGGCTGTTCAGTGGGGTGAAGACTGGTCAGGGTGGCTGTTCAGTGGGGTTCAGACTGGTCAGGGTGGCTGTTCAGTGGGGTGGAGACTGGTTAGGGTGGCTGTTCAGTGGGGTGCAGAGTGCACACTGGTCAGGGTGGCTGTTCAGTGGGGTACAGACTGGTCAGGGTGGCTGTTCAGTGGGGTGCAGAGTGCACACTGGTCAGGGTGGCTGTTCAGTGGGGTACAGACTGGTCAGGGTGGCTGTTCAGTGTGGTGCAGACTGGTCAGGGTGGCTGTTCAGTGGGGTACAGACTGGTCAGGGTGGCTGTTCAGTGGGGTGCAGACTGGTCAGGGTGGCTGTTCAGTGGGGTACAGACTGGTCAGGGTGGCTGTTCAGTGGGGTACAGACTGGTCAGGGTGGCTGTTCAGTGGGGTGCAGACTGGTCAGGGTGGCTGTTCAGTGGGGTACAGACTGGTCAGGGTGGCTGTTCAGTGGGGTGCAGACTGGTCAGGGTGGCTGTTCAGTGGGGTGCAGACTGGTCAGGGTGGCTGTTCAGTGGGGTACAGACTGGTCAGGGTGGCTGTTCAGTGGGGTGCAGACTGGTCAGGGTGGCTGTTCAGTGGGGTACAGACTGGTCAGTGGGGTACAGACTGGTCAGGGCTGTTCAGTGGGGTGAAGACTGCAGCATCAGTGTGTTATTATGCACTCCACAGGGAAGGCAGACTGGCGACATCACTTGCATCAGAGGAGATGCCTAGTCGCTACTTAACTAATCAATAAGAACATTTGGGAGGGGGGGGAACTCAGAATAAAGCCTTCAAGTACTACGAATTATTTAATTTCTGTTAATCAGGTTTTCAATAATAATTTCCACCCATATGAAATTATCAGATTCCTGTTTGAGATATTTACCGGTAATAATTTATATTTGTGTCGCCACACAAGGTTTTCCATAAAGCTGCATATCCACCACAAGTGGTGTCGTTATTGACCATCAGTTTCTATAAATTAGCTGCAGCACAAATTCAAGTTAGGTGGCAGTCTGTGTAAACATTGCCATACACTGTTTGAATAAAGGAGCCATTGAATGACCTTCAAACCTAAGGCAAACAGTGATCTGTGCTCCAATTCTTTTTTTTCCCTCCCTACACCAACGTCACAGAGACCATCTTGCACATTTATTACAACTCAGATTCACATTTTTCATCAACCAGGGATGTAAAGCTGTGGACTTGTGATGTGTGATACACTTGACTTAATACTGAATTTGGGCTGGTTTATACTGACTTGGAAAATATTGGAATCACTTTTCAGGATGACTTTTGGTAGGTACTGAACACAAAATCACGATGATTGATCCGTTTCTGAAGGGATTCGAAAATGGTCAAGATCATTTGTTGTCTCCGTTTGTTTGAGTTTGAAGCCATGCCTTTCAATGTATGGGAAAAGTCTAATTGTTATGTGTATGAGAGACAGAGAAAACATTACAAAACAATGACAGGTAATTTGGGGGGAAATTACATTTCTGTGTTAAAACCATATTAATTATTGTTAGTACTACTACTATTAATAATAATAAATAAGTACATTCTGGCTAAACATTGAGATTTAGGATTAAATTAATGGTATCCAGTTGCTTCCTCACAAGTAAACACTGACTGGACATTGGTCAGCAGTAACATCAAATTGACTGCAGTATTGATTTTTACAGTAAATCTTGATTTAGTTTTAGTCAGTCTTTTGAACAAAATTTCATTTAGTTTTAGTCATATTTTAGTCGCCTGAAATGTTTTAGTTTTAGTCGACTAAATATAAGATCTTAGGTGACTAAATCTACAGTTTATTTTGTCAGCATGCAACACTGGGTTGCATGCTGAAAATGGCAGATGTATAAACTCACAACACGTTGCAAAATCAGCACTGTTACCTGTTACCTATCCACTTGGATAGGCACTTGTGGCACATAAGGCCGTCACAGAGCGCTTCCACTTTTCACGGTCAGCTGCTGCAATCCTCACTTCAGTCCATGATTTCCATCCTGCTTCTTGTCTTTCTTTCTCAACGGTGCGCCTTCAGGTGATCTTTGGTCTTCCTTTTCTCTGTTTCCCTTCTTGTGCCTGCCATGTCAATGCTGTGTGGCAGTCATTCTTGTGGTCCTGTCGTAGTACGTGTCCAATCATCTTCCATCTACGCAGCTTCACTTCCTCACTCGGCGGCTTCATCTCAGCTCTTTCTAGCAAGTCTTTAGTGCTGACGTGATCTTGCCAGTGTATACGGAGTATTCTTCGTAGGCATCTGTTATGAAACATGTCAACTGCCTTGTTGTCTCCTTTGTTCATTGTCCATGTTTCACATCCGTATAGCAGTACTGGCATCACTAGTGTCCTGTACAGTTTTAGCTTGGTTCTTCTCGTGATGCTGTTTGAGCTCCAGGTCTTTTTCAGTCTTTTGAATGCACCTCTTGCTTTTGACAAAATCAGCACTAATGTGTGAGTCATACTGTAGTAGTACTAGTCAGTTGGCTGGTATGGTCCTTTTAACTATTCTTCAATGTCTCCCATTCAAGATGTATAGAGTTAACTGTATTATGTGCTGTGTGTGTATAATATAGAACTGTTTGACACCAACATTCACTCCAGAAAAGTTTTAATCTAATTAGCCCAAAATGGGGACACCTGCATTAAAGTGGTTAAATATTCCTGCTAATTAATTAAAATGTTGTTATTTTCTTTTTTTCCAGCAGGCTTTGCGTTGCAGGCATACCGCGGTGCCCAAAAGCCCTCCGCCATGGAAGTGATGAAGGCCCAAGCCACTCGACTGGCTGACGATACCACACAGAAGGCAGCCCCGCCCGTCATGGAGATACCCACGGTGGAGGCGCGGAAGAAGAGGCCCCACAAACTGAAACCGCGAGACATGAACATCCTCGCTCCCTCTGGCTTCTAGAACGGAGGTGTCACTCCTCGTCTCGCCTCACTCATTAGCTTTCCCAAAAGCAGATTCACCTTAGTCCCATTAGCAGCAAACTGGCAGCCGCATTTCAATCAATGTATTACTTGTATTACTTGGCAGTGGTTCTCAAATGTTTTAATTTCACAGACCTCCAGTTGTGTTGTGGCCCCTATGATTAGGCCACAGACACCCCCCCCCCCCTCTTGAGTGTAGAATTGGAACCCTTTGGTTCCATTTGTATATTCTCTTGAGCTACAGATCTATACAGTTCCTTTTGGTTTCCTAACTATCAACAGTTTAGCTGGACACCCAAGGACCCCTGGGTTTAGCTGGACACCCAAGGACCCCTGGGTTTAGCTGGACACCCAAGGACCCCTGGGGTTACCACGACCCCACTTTGAGAACCACTGGTCTGGTCTGATTTAGAATCGTCTGCTTTCTATCACTACGGGGCAGAACAACAGGGCCATCTGCAACAAAACAAGCAAATAACTTTTTTTGTTTTGTTTTTTTTAAACATGTTTCCAATACCTTTTAAGATTGTTCCGGGGAACCAAGCCCACTTCCAGTAAATCGCCAACCCTCAAACGTTCTCTCCATCTCTCAATGACTTGGGGCTAACGACCAAGTGTAACCTTGCAGTGTAAAAGCACTTTATTTGAAATCCTTTCTTGGTAATTTCTTGGTATTTGATCGGTGTTCAGAAACTAGCTTTTGCTCCCTGTTTACCATGCACTATGGTCCTGTGTGTGTGTGTTGTGTGTGTGTGTGCGTGTGTGTGTATAGTGGATTTATAATATTTTTGCTGTATGTGTTGAATGTCCCTCAGACCTTACCACTGCACTAACCATAGTCTGTCTACTCGCTTGCGTCTGCTTGTCCGTCAGTGATGACCAAGTGCTAATGTTGGTTATTCTGATTTATTAATCTCATCTCACTGCCATTATGTGTAGACAGGAAAAATACTGATCATCTTCATCTACCCCATTTTAAATCGTTTCCAAATCATTCTTTACTAAACATTGCCTTGTATATATATATACACAGTATGAAACCCAAAATTGCAAACCTGTTGTAAGTCAATTCATTTGATTGGTCTTGTCTGGTGCTGTCGATCTTGATGTCACGTCTATACCTTCAAAAACCAATTACATGCTTGTAGCTATAGTGCAAGCTGTGGATGCACAATAGTCCAAGTGAAAGTAAAGCTTGAATTATACTTATGGCCTTTTCATACTCCAGTTTTAGGTGATAAGGTGACCACTGAAAACTGCAACATGACGTGACTGATGTCACACCGCGGTGATGAGAGACTCGCCGCTCTCACTAGGTGATAACTTACTCACCTTTTAGGTGAAAGTTGAGCGCAGTATCAAACTCACATTTTAGGTCATCACCCTTTAGCCCAGGTTGTCAGCTAAAATGGTAGTATGCAGCTACCTTAAGTATACATCAGGCATAAACCCACAGATGGGGGACGAGTGGAATAAAATGCTGGTAATGTATCATCATTCCTGTGGTGTTGTCGGTGAACCATGCAAACTATGTTTCATTACATCTTTCGAAACCCCCATAGTATCCGTTTACACAAATGAGGAATTTCACCAAGGTTGGGAGAGATGACGTAAGGACAGACAAATTGAGGAAGGCCATTAATGCTGTTTTGAGGTTGAAGCAAAGATGGCTTTGTCACTATTTCTTGATGGATTAACCTAGAACAAATACTAGTAATAGTAATTGGCTGCCTCCTGCTCACTGGGACATCCCACTTTATTGTTTAGATGTTTATTTCCTGTTGCAATGAATGATCATGTTCCGGTGTATATAGAAGTAAAATAATTCATTTCAGAAACTTGAGATTATTTGTATGAAGTTGGGTTTTTGACATTTTATAACCTTTTTTGTTTTTGTTTAAAGCTGGATTAAATATTTTCACATACATGTGGGACAAAATATAAGTCAAGATAACTCTTGTGGTCACATGTTTTAATGCACTCCTGTAACTCATTTCCAATTGATTTCCAAAGCTGTTGATGGCAGAGGTTGTTCAAGCAAAATCAAACCGAATGGAAAAGTTTGAAATACAAGATTTTTTCAAGAGCGCAATTAACCCGGATGAAATGTCTTTGTATCATGGCCAGTGTTGTTTACCCTTGCAAATTAAGTAAAGTTATCGCTTTGTCCTCTTGTCTTTCTGAATATTGTTGTTAGTGGCCGAGCGAGGCTGCGGTGCCAATCACATTCCCAGAAATCTTTAGTTACATATATGATTTGAGTAAATAACCTTTACATCATCCCTGACTGTAAAAGGACACATTTTAAAACTTGTCCACTCTACTGCCATGTGGATTGAAGTTGACTGAGTGATGTTTTGGATTGATCCTTGATTTTGTTTGTTTGATCAATGTTCATGCGTGTATATGACTGAAAATCCCCCATACACGTGTTGTAAATATGGGAATAAATTCTATTTAATTCTCATTACACTGCCTTAGCTATTTTGATTTGAGTGAGACTCTAAGGACTTGGAAGATCCTGGAAAATCTAGTTTATAGTGGGTGTTATAAATAAGGTTACAGACATTTTTGGAAGGTTAACCCTAAATGGTGCATGCATTTATATAGCGCCTTTATCCAAGGCGCTTTACATAGATTGTGCATTACATTCAACCATTCATACACATTCATACACCTGTACCAACCAGCACATTGGGAGCAATTTGGGGTTCAGTGTCTTGCCCAAGTACACTTCAACATGTAGACAGGAGGAGCCGGGATTCGAACCGCCGACCCATGGATCATTGGACGACCTGCTCTACCTCCTGATCCACAGTCAGGTCATGTGCCATTATGGTTGTGTGTATTCAATTAATCAAGACAATATAGGCTATACAGTAATATGCAAAAACATAATCTGTTCGTACCACATGCATACTGTAGTTCGACGTGACTGAGTGACTATGAGTGTTCCAGGTAGTGTCCTCACTCCATTCTCGGTGTGTTCCTAGTTACTACTTAACTGACCACCACGAGGAGATCCTGAATAGAAACCTGATCTTTGGTTGACTTTTTCTGATTACAGGACAAGGCTCCGTTCACCTCCACCACCCTGTTCTCTCCTCTACAGATAGGATCTCATCATCCAGCCCACATCAAAACCGATGGACTTCAACTTATCAATCAGTATGGAGAATAAGCAAGTAACAAGTTAATTCACCAGAATAATAATAATATGCAAATACTATAGTAATGATGAGAATAATTATATGCTTTCACAGTCATCGATTGATTAAAAATCAATCAAATTAGTCATCAGATCTCAACCTAGTTGGGCCAAATGAGGGAATATATTTTCCCTGTTTATCTATCTTGTTGAAATGTCTATCTTTGAATTCCTTTTCAAAATGTGCCATTATTTGAGTGTCATCCTCTCTCTAGTCTGGTAGATGCAGAGCAGTGGTTCTCAACCAGTGGTCCGGGGACCACTAGTGGTTGAGGGGGTTCCAGGTGGTCCCCATGCTAAAGGATGGAGAGTTGGTAAGCAAATGGACCCTTATAGATCTTTAACCCTTGAGAGTTAAAATGAAACCAAATGAATGGATTTGGTTTCACTTTACACTCTCAAGAGTTACATTATTGTTAAACATCTGCATTGCATACCTTAATTTACAAGAAGTCTACAGTACACAATTGTAGAATTGTAGAATTGTTGATAATGTAGAAGAATTGTTATTTTGGTCAATGTGTGCCTGTTATCTCTCCTACCATGGACCTATGAGAGTGTTGAAATGAATTTGAACACTTTCAGAGTTAATGGGGTCTTTGCAAATAAAACATTTGAGAACCACTAGTACTAGTTGTACTCCTAATATGCCATATAGTATCATAATAAATAATTGCCATACATATTCTGAAGAAAGAAGTGGGTGTTATGAAATCTAGAATTTCCCACGGACAAGACCAAGTCTTTGCCACAGACACATTTGTCCATGTACGGACATGTTGGTGACCCCTGATAAGTATTTTAACAGCACTTGTTTGTAGATTATGCCAACAAGTTAAACTATATTATCCTCAGATAATTACTACAATTATCTAACATACTGTAGATTTAACACTACATTTTTAACAAATTACATCTTGATTGTTTTATAACTACCGGTATGCACCTTTTGTTAACCACACCACACTTTCCACTCCCTCTGGGACTTCTTGCACCGAGCACAGTGCCAACTCAGGTCCATTTTAGTATAGAAAGACCGGGGTCTTCAATTCACACTTCAACAGCTCAACCTTGTTACTGTGCTATTTCTGTCTAATATTCCCAGACCCCCTGTTGAAGACCCCCCATGGTTTAGTCTAAGACAAGTCGATTATGGGGTGAATGAATGTGGCCAGACCCATGTTCTCTTTCTGTCATAGTGACATTGTCCTGCATCAGATCATGTCCAAATCAGGTTCTCCAATCTCCAGCCTCTTCAGTTCTTTGAAGATTTTTTGAGTGGTGCAACCACTCCCTTACGGAGTGGTTGCGCCACTCAAGCTGGCTGGCTGGCTGGGTCTGAGCATAGCATAGCATAGCAAGATAGATTGATTGATTGATAGATAGATAGATAGATAGATATAGCAGTGACTGACTGAGACATCGAGCGTGCGTCCGCAACTGGTTGTGGCCCCCATCAAGTGACCTTTTGACCAATGCGGCCCTCACCCCAAGTTGAGTTCGACACCCCTGGGTTAAAGGCATTTTAAACCATTTGATCACTTAGTACTGTATGTTCTCAAATCTAACTGTGAACAGGGAAATGCAGCCATGGAGGCCCTGCCGACCGGACAAGCGGGATTGAGCCAAAAGGCGGGATCAACAAGGACAAACCGACCTCCAGCCACGGTCATCTCCATTCTGAAGCAGCACATCTGGCAATACGTTGTGTATACGTGTCCCTGTCGGTCTGTCCGACTCCGAGCAGACACACACACACACACACACACACACACACACACACACACACACACACACACACACACACACACACACACAGGCCAGGAAGGAGGGCTTGTACAGTACAGAACCACTAACTTCAGACTGGTCTGACTGGCGGAGCCTCCAGTACTGAGTCTCCTACTGAAC
This sequence comes from Protomyctophum parallelum, assembly GCF_964188405.1. Taxonomy (NCBI): domain Eukaryota; kingdom Metazoa; phylum Chordata; class Actinopteri; order Myctophiformes; family Myctophidae; genus Protomyctophum; species Protomyctophum parallelum. The sequence continues at coordinate 76,161,800 of NC_139697.1, read as the reverse complement.
GATAATTCTGTCCCGGTCACAAACTTATTGGCTCAGGAATGTGACATAAACACAAATCTCATGAAATCAAGGCTGGGGTGTGTAATTGAAAATATTTTTTGGTGTGAACTATACTCCTTTAACCACGTAAATCCTCCAGTCTTGGTGAAACGGATTACAGTTACAACTATACAGCCCTCTTTTTCCAATCTTCACCAAAAATAGCCGATCTACAAGCTCAAATGTGGCACGTAGCATCAAAAGTTTAAACGACTTGAATAAAAATGCTACTTAGTTGTCTCCACCACCACCACCACCAAATCTCTTTGACCTGCTTTGAGCTTGTAGATTGCTATTTTTGGCAAATGTTCCCCCCAGAATAGGCATGCATAGGGTTGAAGTGAAAAAGGTGTTTTCCATGTCTCTTCTGTCAGGTTGATGGGGATCTCCAAGGGATCTAATAAAGCTCTCTGTTTTGTGATCGACGCCACGCCAAGCATGAGTGATGACATTGAGGCGGTGAAGGCAGTGACCTCTCTCTTTGACAGTAAAGTTGGAACACCAGACGAGCCCTCATCGTACATCCTAGTTCCCTTTAGAGATCCAGGTAGGGTAGTTAAAAAATAAGAGAAATAAGGGGAATACATTTTTTATTTTACAGCAATGCTTAATTTGTAGCCATTTTCTCCTAAATGACTTGAGTCAATGGTGAACAGTTCTTTGAGTTCCAAAAAGGGTAAACAGTGAATTGTTATGGATCACCATTAACTTACGTACCATGAGATGGTCTATCTGAAGAGAAATTAATCTGACAGTTTACTTTTAATTCCAGGGAGTGTTCTGTGCTATAATACTGTATTACATTCTAATCCATCAACAGTATTCTTATTGACCTCATGATATACCTCATAATCCATGCCTCAGTTTAAACGACGTGAATAAAAATTCTACTTTTTGTCCCCCACTCTAAACAGTTAGAGGGTAATGTATGTCCCCTGGTGACTGTAATCCTGCCAACCTGGGAGAGCCCCAAACTGAGCTCATATCCTTCAATTCATGAGGAGTGAGCAGGCCCGCTTCTTATCACCTGACAGCGGGGAGTTTCCGAGGTAGGACTTATCGTTATTCCAATCCAAACAGTTCCTTCCTCTCCACCAGGCAAACCAAGCTCTAGCTTGTTAAATTATTTTAAACTTCTCCATCAAATAGTTGACTTAGGGAAATTTATCCTCTGCCTGGCCAGTATTTAAATCCAACTTCTGGTTCTGTCAAAATCTAAATACATGTTTTCTACTATATAAAACCTGGAAAGCATCTGTGTCATTGCAGAGTTTAGGTACTGCCAGTGTGTATAGACCATAGAGTATTCGGGTATAGACGCCTTAACATACGACGTCACACTGATATGCAACAACATGCGTGCGCATAACGGCAGCAGAAGAACCCTTCCTCTCAAAAGATGCAATGGAAAAGTTCCAACTGCACTCACGTGTAGAAAATGCACCATCGAACTTTCAGATGGTGCTTTTCTACCAGTGTGGAGGAAGAATGATTAGGATTTTTATTGTGATCTCTTGCCCTTGAAATATATAATCCTTGGTTTCTGTTGTGTTTGAACAATAATAGCGATTCAAAGCAATTGTCCTCAAAACCAAACCTCCTCATGAAGGCTCATGAAGAGCCTGTTTGTGCACGGCGATGCGAGCTTGTATATCAGCTGTTCTCTACATGCAACACTGTTGCGCTTTGAAGTATAAATGTCTCCTAGGGTGCACCTCACTAGCCTACACACAAGAGTAGGTTGAATGGACTGAAACCAACGCAGGGTTGGAGATCTGTTGGGAATTGATTACATGAAACAGTCACCCGCCCAGTCTCAATGTTTGTAAACAATTAATTAGTGTGGTTGCCCGAATGGGCAACCAGACTCTTGTAACTGTGACACTTTATTATTTCACTGGAGTAGTCTTTATTTTGACGCTTTATACCTCCCACACTGTACGCTGTACGCACTTGAGCCATATGTCAAATTGACCGGAAAAATCGGGAATCGTGTGCTTGTATTTTGTTAAGAGAAATGTTGTATTGTTTAATTGATATGAATTTATTAGTGAATTAAATTTCCCCATTGACATGAATGGGAAAAGGCAAAAATTCACATTCAAGTATTTGTTCCTCGGAGACTGTAATCACTATAGTTACAAAACTTTTAGGGATAATTCAACATTATCCCTAAAATTATTTAACCCTACAATTTTATCGGTCGGCCTCATGGTGGCGCTATAACAGCCCACTTTACCTTTTGGCTTATAACTCTTATAACTTATAACTTGAACCGTAGGTCGTAAAATCAAAATTATTTTTTCCCTGGATTCCTTTGGTCATGACGCATCTCCCCATATAGGCCACGCCCATTTCCGCCATGATAGATTTTCCGCCATTTTGAATTTTGTCCAAAACACACTTTTTGCTTTTCCTCCTACAGATTTTGTCCAAATCTCACAGAAATCGGCACACGTGATCTCTGGACCCATCCAATTAAAACTGAACTGCAGAATTTTTAAAGTGCGTATCGTTCGGCCGTAATCGTCTTCCGAAGTTAGTAGGAGGGGCCTATAGCACAAAAAATGCCATAAATCACGAACGGAATGTCCAATCCATCCCACATTTCAATCACATGTCCGGGGTGGTTCAATCAACCAAGTTCTAAAAGCAATTCTATTTTCATCCATAGGGGGCGCCGCAAATGCGAGAAATGTAACCGTTTGTCGCAAAAACATGAATTTCGGGGGTTAAATCCCCTCCGAATTACTTACGCATGATCTAAGGCGTGACTTGAAATTGTAATTGGCTGGCAATACTAGTGGGAGGGGCATATGTAAGCCACTGCGGCAACCACACTCTGCAATTTTTTTAAATTGCGAATTTTCTAGTTTGTGACGCCTTTGACAGATGTTTGTAGAAGTCGTTCAGTTATTGTTACATCATTTTGTAATTAACCTCTTAAGTCCTACATAATATATACACTTAGTCGCACAACAATGTTCAATTGTAAAAATGGCTGATCTACAATCTCACAACACAGCATTGTGAGGCTGTTTTTGAACATTTGTAATTTCACATGTTTCAAGTGATTAAAGGATGGATGGCTTTGCCGGCATTTAATGTGAATCACCACCAGCCCAGGTGAAATGTATGCATAGTTCTTGTGAGGCTGGAATCTATTTTACAGTATGGCTCTAGATGCGGAACATAGAAATGTTATGTCAGATTTTCACATTCAGAACCGTGTTAATCAGACCAGTGTGTGTCCATGTGGAAACCTCGTATGAATCTGATCTCAGGTCAGAATGGGTTAATCAGACCAGTGTGTGTCCATGTGGAAACCTCGTATGAATCTGATCTCAGGTCAGAATGGGTTAAATACTACTGAAGTTTCACTTGTAAGTTTGGGTAAGAAACTGTTTTTTTTTTTGTTTTTTTTATCAGCTTGCAGAGACTTTTTGTCTAATCACGTGGTCTGGTTCTTTATTTTCTTTACTTTATACGATAAAGCGTCCAGTACAGGAGTTATGTACAATTTGTCAATTTGCAGGTATTTAGAACAAAATTATAGACTCAAAATCTATGCTGCAAGTGCTCCGTCTTCCAATAAATAAGGTTTATCAAGTAGAAATACATGTTTGGTTATGGTGACATACATTTTGTGCGTTGTACATTTACATGACATTGGCAGTTATAAATAAAATTGATATCAATTAACATGTTTTGAGTACTGAGTTATTTCACCGAGCTGGTTCAGTTCAGGTGAAGAAGTTTAAATGGTTTAATGTTTGAAATTATGTTAATTTATTTATTATTAGCCAAATTTGTTTGATACATAGGCCTATCAAGTATAGTGTCTAATGGGGGTCTAATGGGGGCTCAACAAATGTGGATTTGGGAACAACTGCAGACTGCAGTACAGTATTAAGTTATTAACAGATCCCTGATTGATCTAAAAACGAATCCACAAATCACCAACAACACAGCAATAAGGCATTAAAACGTTTCCTTTGGAAAGTCAGAAAGTGACGTGCAAAATAAAAAATAAAATCTGCCAATTTGTATATACACACTATGTTACACGTATACCGACGGTAGGATACCGTGTCTTTTAGGGGCGTTTCTGTGGTCAAGATAGGGCTTTTTTTTGGTACTGTAGCCTACCTGTCAGTTCTGCTGCTGGAGTCGGGTCTTCATGTAGGCTATAGCCTATATGTGGTCTTCAATGTATAGCCTATGTGGCGTGAACACTAAATCCAGGCTAAAATCGCGAGATAGTCAGCAAGTCATTAATTACAGAAGTATTTCACACACCTTTGATTCGCTGTAATAAAGGAACTAAGGTGATCATGAAGCAGAGGGAAACACAAAAGTCAGTTGGCAGCGCCACAGCCCAGCGACACCCACGTTGTGGCCAGAAATGTCACTCCGTTTGTAAGCTAAAGGATCCCACATAATGTAGGTTTGTAATAATGTTGTTTTTTGATGAATTGAACAATGTGGACTTTTGATGAATTGAACAATGTGGACCCTCTTAAACAAGTGTAATGCTTAATTGGGTCGTCCACTCACAGTTAACAGTCTTTGTATTGAGTTTGTGCTTGAAATGTACTGTAATTCAACAAACTATTAATAAAATATTTAAATCAATCAATCAAACCAGAGCTAGACTACACCATGATATATTATTAGGAGTACAATAACTTGGCATTGTGAATAAAAAGGTATTAGCCACAGTGGGGTTGCAGTGTAATGTAATGCTGAAGGTTTAATCACAGGGCTGTCTGCTTTATCAGAGCTGCCATGTCTCACCCTTTGAGTGTAACAGTCACGCAATTTAACCCTTTACCACGCACCACGCCACACATGCCATTTCACACGCATTATAATGATAAATAACAATTTTCTCTGCGGCTCCGCCACGTAATAACGCACGCTCATGCGTCCTCACAAACGGTAAAATAGCCGATGTGATATATGCAGGAGGGTAAACAGTGAGTGAGCCATGCAGAGTTTAACATCGCTTCGAAATATTTTTCATGGAAGACAATATAGCCCCCACAAGTTACAACAAGTGAGTAAGTGACCTGTGACTATCTCTCTTCTATACTTGCGTGATATGAGGAAGTGGAACGGTGCCATAGCCCGTGCACATTATAGGGACAAAGTCGTGTGTGTGTGTGTGTGTGTGTGTGTGTGTGTGTGTGTGTGTGTGTGAAGTGAAGTGAAGGTGGAGGGGCCGCATCGCAACTTGTTTCTGTTCATAGAGAGAGAGAGAGCCCACAGATGTGTTTGAACTAAGAAAATGTAAAAATAAGGAATTTTCCCACATTCCAGTTTTCTGACATATTCCCCAATTTCCACTGAGATTATGGGGTGAATGAATGTGGCCAGACCTATCTTCTCTTTCTGTCATAGTGACATTGTCCTGCATCAGATCATGTCCAAATCAGGTTCTCCAATCTCCAGTAGCATCTTCAGTTTTTTGAAGATTTCTTGAGTGGTGCAACCACTCCCTTACGGAGCTATGTGTGTGGCTGGCTGGGTCTGAGCACTATGTGTGTGGCTTGCTGGCTGGCTGGGTCTGAGCACTATGTGTGTGGCTTGCTGGCTTGCTGGCTGGCTGGGTCTGAGCACTATGTGTGTGGCTTTCTGGCTGGCTGGGTCTGAGCACTATGTGTGTGGCTGGCTGGCTGGGTCTGAGTACTATGTGTGTGGCTTGCTGGCTGGCTGGCTGGGTCTGAGGAGCATAGATAGATAGATAGATATCTTTTTCATTTCTACTTTAAGCATGAGGAGGCTGTCAGTGCAGGGAGAGCAGCTGGCATGGAGGTGAAGACATCAGTGTTAAGGTTAAATATCAACGTTAAAACGGGCCAAATCGACATTAAAAAAAGCCAATTTTTTTCGCCGCCGCCCTTCGGACGGCGTCGAACACATTAAGACACTAGAGTCTCACTCTTGACATTTTCTGAAATATGGCAGCCCTGGCTTTATGTATTATGATTAAACGTGCATTCTGGTATATTGTGAATCAATGATTGAGAAAAACATCAAAGGGGTTTGAACCCGTGAAGTTCTATAAAGTTGTATTAAGAGGTCGGGCGTCTAGACCGCTAGACCACTGAGGACGCTGCCAGGAAAGGGACTCATGTCTTGACTTGACTATTTAAGCCGTGACGTAACCCGCTTCCGGGTCTTACTCAAGGAAGCTTCACGTCATACATTTTCTTTGTCGTGGACACTTTACAGTTTACATTAATAATAATTATACTCGAGTTGGAAGCATTAAGACACATTTTAAGCCTCAATGGCTTCCTTTCTGAAAAATAACGTTATTGTAAAAAATAAAAAGATTCACGCGTTCAGAATCATAATAATATGAAGCTATAGAAGCGGACGGGACCCGGATGTAACGTAGATGACTACAATAATATATGCCTACAAGAAAAACGCGGCAAAAGACTCGCGGGCGTGGCCTCACGTCACACCCGGAAGGAAGTGACGCCAACCCCTCAAATACGGAAGAGACGCGTGGAGGGGGGTTTTGCTCAGTGTTGTTTTGATTTTGCCACGTCACCATGTCCGCCGTGGCGTCGTCGTGTCCGCAGCAAGCAGGTACGTTAAATGTTATTTAATACTTAACGTTGTTGTTGTTCAAACATCTGTGATCACTTTATGATAACTTTGTTGTGATGTTTATATATTATGTTCGTGCCACTCTGTAAAACCGTGTTCCAGTAGCCCAATGGTTACCGTCGGCGCCTAGTAGACAAAGGCCAGGGCCCGGGTTCGAGTCCCCATTGAGGACTGAGAGTTTAGCTTCATTTCTTACCAAACTAACACAATTGTTTTAGCTTTTCTCGTCGAGGTCCATTATTCATTCAGTATTTGAGCCTAAAAATGGTGGTCCCGTGGCTCAGATACCGAATGAATAAAGGACCTCGACTTGATGCAAACAAACAGTTGTGTTTGTTAAGAAGAAAATAAACTCGGTCATCGACTGGGAAGTGAACCCGGGCCCGGTTGTTCACATACCATCGACGGTATCCATTGGGCTACTGGATCATGGTTTTATAATGTAGTTAGTAACATATATGAACACAACACAGTAGGAACAGAGCATTCTGGTTCATGACGGCAGCACGCTAGCTAGCTAACGAACTAGCGTGTTCGTTAGCTAGCTAGCGTGCTGCCGTCGTGAACGTGCACAATGATAGTCAACGGACCAGCGCGTTCATGTGTTTGGGGCCAGGCTGCAATACCTTCATTCGGCCACTATGTCCATTTGGCCTCAGGGTTTCCTCTGGGTGCCTTTTCTCTATTCATAATATACTCTATGCTCACAATGGTGGTCAGTGGCTTAAATGGGTCTGAGAGGCTAAATGGCCTCAAATGGTGGTCCGTGGCTGAATAAATAACCGACTAGAGGTGAACAGAGTAGTGTTTAGATGGTTCTGTTATGACTGCATGCTGTAGTGTTTAGATGGTTCTGTTATGACTGCATGTTGTAGTATTTAGATGGTTCTGTTATGACTTCTCCTCTGCATGTTGTAGTGTTTAGATGGTTCTGTTATGACTTCCCCTCTGCATGCTGTAGTGTTTAGATGGTTCTGTTATGACTTCTCCTCTGCATGCTGTAGTGTTTAGATGGTTCTGTTATGACTTCTCCTCTGCATGCTGTAGTGTTTAGATAGTTCTGTTATGACTTCCCCTCTGCATGCTGTAGTGATTAGATGGTTCTGTTATGACTTCTCCTCTGCATGCTGTAGTGTTTAGATGGTTCTGTTATGACTTCTCTGCATGCTGTAGTGTTTAGATGGTTCTGTTATGACTTCTCCTCTGCATGCTGTAGTGTTTAGATGGTTCTGTTATGACTTCTCCTCTGCATGTTGTAGTGTTTAGATGGTTCTGTTATGACTTCTCTTCTGCATGCTGTAGTGTTTAGATGGTTCTGTTATGACTTCTCCTCTGCATGTTGTAGTGTTTAGATGGTTCTGTTATGACTTCTCCTCTGCATGTTGTAGTGTTTAGAATGGGGGTGGGCAACTTTGACGATGGAGACTATATTTCCACTATTTCCACTCTCACTCCAGAGGGCCACGTTGCATATTGCTGTTGTAGCAAAAATAGCCGATGTACAAGCTCAAAACGGGTCACAGTGCAACGCGTTTGGGGCTTATTGATCAGCTATTTTTTTCCCCCCAAGACGGTGGATTGTGGCCCATGCCTTCCTGCTGTTATTTGTCATGTTGGTGTTCTCTATATCTTTTCGTCCTGGGCATGACGTTAAACTGTTCCGTTCGAGAGGACCGGCGACCCTCGAATGTAAACAGCCACGAAAGGAAACTGTGTGTGTGAGGTGTTCTATCATTTCATTCCAGTACTACTACTTTGGGTAGTGGCTGGACGTTTGTGTAGATATTGAAAAGGAGGGGACGAGCAGGCTACCTTGTGGTAGGCCGTTCTTTTGGGCTTTCCATTTACTCCTCTGGTCATTTAACTGGACATAGAAGCGCCTGTTGTTGAGGAGGCTTTTCCCGACCATTGTGCGGTGTTGGACAGTGTCATAGGCAGCAGAGAGATCTCTGAATGCTGCTCCAGTTATTTGTTTTCCCTCAAACCCATCCTCCATGTGTTGGGTGAGGTTGAGCTCTGTCCAGCACAGGAGCGGCCAGGACGGAAACCAGCTTGGTCTTTAGTCAGCTTGGTGTCTGTGAGTGGTATGAGGCGTTGGAGTAGCAGCCTCTCTTGTAGGTGATGCAGAGGAGGGAAATGGGTCGGTAGCTCTTTGGGGGTGATGGGTCTTTGCCAGGTTTGGGGATTGCAACCACTTTGGCCTTTCTCCAGACAGAAGGGATGGTTTTCTGTGCCATGCATTTATTCAGTATCCCCACGAGCCAGGTCTTTGCGTTAGGTCCCAGGTGCTGTATCATTTCTGCCAGTATGTCATCAATCCCTGCTGCTTTTCCGGGTTTCAACTTTCCCATTGCAGTTTCGAGTTCTTCTAGGTCGAAGGGTTTGGTTTGAGGGCTGGCTGATTGAGGTTGGTCTGATACCACTGTGTGATGGTATTCTCCTGTGGGTCGGTGGCGGTGTTGGTCACAACTGGTGGCCAACAGTCGTAACCAACACCGCCACCGACCCACATAGAATACCATCGCACAGTGGTATCAGACCAACCACAATCAGCCAGTCCTCAAACCAAACCCTTCGACCTAGATTCCTAGAAGAACTTGAAACTGCAATGGGAAAGTTGAAACCCGGAAAAGCAGCAGGGATTGATGACATGCTGGAAGAAATGATACAGCACCTGGGCAATAGCGCAAAGACCTGGCTTGTGGGGATGCTGAACACGTGCATGGCACAGAAAACCATCCCTTCTGTCTGGAGAAAGGCCAAAGTGGTTGCAATCCCTAAACCTGGCAAAGACCCATTATCCCCGAAGAGCTACCGACCCATTTCCTTCCTCTGCATCACCTACAAGCTCTATGAGAGGCACTAACATTTCTGAACAGACTATATTTACATCAATATGTCTGGGTCCCCACATACTCACTCAGGGTTGACGTGTCACACCTGCAGTGATGGGAGGGGCACCAAAATGTGGTGTTTTGATTGGTTGATGGGGGCACTCCCTTAGTATAAAAGTGTATGTTTTGTGTACACATGACCTGATGAAGATCAAATAGATCGAAACGTTGTCAGTATTTCAATACAGAAAGTTTTTTTTACACCTGTGATGTGCGGGCTCCATCCAATACCTACACCAGTTGTGATGCAACAGAGTTTGCTGTGACCGTTGTGAATTATGGGTGGTGTGTTCTTTGCCAAGACGGTGGATTGTGGCTCATGCCTTCCTGCTGTTATTTGTCATGTTGGTGTTCTCTATATCTTTTCGTCCTGGGCATGACGTTAAACTGTTCCGTTCGAGAGGACCGGCAACCCTCGAATGTAAACAGGAGTAGCAGCCTCTCTTGTAGGTGATGCAGAGGAGGGAAATGGGTCGGTAGCTCTTTGGGGATGATGGGTCTTTGCCAGGTTTGGGGATTGCAACCACTTTGGCCTTTCTCCAGACAGAAGGGATGGTTTTCTGTGCCATGCATGTATTCAGTATCCCCACGAGCCAGGTCTTTGCGTTAGGTCCCAGGTGCTGTATAATTTCTGCCAGTATGTCATCAATCCCTGCTGCTTTTCCGGGTTTCAACTTTCCCATTGCAGTTTCGAGTTCTTCTAGGTCGAAGGGTTTGGTTTGAGGGCTGGCTGATTGAGGTTGGTCTGATACCACTGTGCGATGGTATTCTCCTGTGGGTCGGTGGCGGTTTTTCGCGTCTCGGTTCCTCAGGTGCAAGCTGCATAGTTGGGTTTGTGTGTGTCTTTCTTTTTCTGTCTTTCTTTCTTAGGACGGAGATCAAGGTAGACGCCGTTGGAAGGCTCAACACAAGCCGATGCCCCTAGAGATACATCCCAAAGCTTCCCTCAGGGAGTTCAGCAAGCCAGCTAGCCAGCAAGCCTGCCCAGTCAGCGAACGCAGCCAGTCAGCTCCGCCAGTCAGCCAGTGTAGAAAGTCAGGCTGCCAAGCCAGAGCATATCAGCCCTTGCAGTCAGCCACTGCAGCCATACCAGCCTTGCTCAGTCAGCTCAGCCAGGCCTCTCTCGAGGCCTGGCTCTCTGTCTGCCTGGCCCGGTCTGCCCTGCCCTGCCTTGCAGCAACAGAACCAGCCTTTCTGGCAAGCCAGCCAGCTCAGAATGCGAGCTGAGCAAGCCAGTGCAGCAGCAAGCCCAGACTAGGTTACCGCAGCCTTACTGTGCAGCCACAGCCACTCAGCCAAGACCAGCAGGAGCTGGCCAGGCTCCAACCCTTGCAGCGCAGCCTTAGGCCGGATAGTCCCCCTGCCTGCACTTTGTTGCCTTCCTGGCCTGTCTGCCTGCCTAGGCGCCTCGGTCTTCCTGTCTGTCTGCCTTGGCCTGCCTGTCTGAAACTGGTTTAGACTAACTGCGTGCTTGCCAGCTGCGTTGGCTTGCTGAGCTCGTATTCTGAGCTGGCTGGCTTGCTAGCAAGGCTGGTTCTGTTGCTGCAAGGCAGGGCAGGGAAGACCGGGCCAGGCAGACAGAGAGCCAGGCCTCGAGAGAGGCCTGGCTGAGCTGACTGAGCAAGGCTGGTATGGCTGCAATGGCGGACTGCAAGGGCTGATATGCTCTGGCTTGTCAGCCTGACTTTCTACACTGGCTGACTGGCAGAGCTTGCTGGCTGCGTTGGCTGACTGGGCGGGCTTGCTGGCTAGCTGGCTTGCTGGGCTCCCCGAGGGAAGCTTTGGGATGGATCTCTAAGGGCATCGGCTTGTGTTGAGCCTTCCAACGGCGTCTACCTTGATCTTCATCCTAAGAAAGACAGACAGAAAAAGAAAGACACACACAAAGTCAACTATGCACCTTCCACATGAGGAAGGCAGGCAGGCAGGAAGGCAGGCAGGCACGCAGGCAGGCACAAGCTGCCTGCGTGCTTGCTTCGCCCTCCAGTTGCTGCTCCAGTTATTTGTTTTCCCTCAAACCCATCCTCAATGTGTTGGGTGAGGTTGAGCTCTGTCCAGCACAGGACGGGACGGAAACCAGCTTGGTCTTTAGTCAGCTTGGTGTCTATGAGTGGTATGAGGCGTTGGAGTAGCAGCCTCTCTTGTAGGTGATGCAGAGGAGGGACATGGGTCGGTAGCTCTTTGAGGATGATGGGTCTTTGCCAGGTTTGGGGATTGCAACCACTTTGGCCTTTCTCCAGACAGAAGGGATGGTTTTCTGTGCCATGCATGTGTTCAGCATCCCCACGAGCCAGGTCTTTGCGTTAGGTTCCAGGTGCTGTATAATTTCTGCCAGTATGTCATCAATCCCTGCTGCTTTTCCGGGTTTCAACTTTCCCATTGCAGTTTCGAGTTCTTCTAGGTCGAAGGGTTTGGTTTGAGGGCTGGCTGATTGTGGTTGGTCTGATACCACTGTGCGATGGTATTCTCCTGTGGGTCGGCGGCGGTGTTGGTTACGACTGTTGGCCACCAGTTGTGATGCAACAGAGTTCGCTGTGACCGTTGTGAATTATGGGTGGCTCCCTGAGGTCCTTGATCCCCATGGGGTCCAACAGTGGTCATTGAAGCGTGCACACACACATGCACACATGCACCTACACACGCACAGGCGCACATGCGTATGCACACCTGGACCTTTAAATGAACAACAACACAAAAACTAAGGCACTGGTGTCGGACTTCTGGTTTACCGGAACGGGGTTCAACTCCCTGCAGTGCCCTGCTCAATGTGTTGTATTTCATTCATTGGTCCATGGTCTCAGGTCATTGAGCGGCGCGCTATAGTGCGTGATTCTTCATCATTGTTGAGGATTTTTTAAAGGTGAAAATCAAGGAAAAGCAAAAGGCTATAGTCCATGGTCACGGACCGCATACTGGTCAAGGTCATTTATACTGGTGAAGATCATTTACTAGTCTTATAAAGGTCATTTATACTGGTCACGGTCATTTACTAGTCTCATGAAGGTCATGTATACTGGTCACAGTCATATACTGGTCACGGTCATTTCTACTGGTGAAGGTCATTTATACTGGTCAAGGTCATTTGTACTTGTCAAGGTCATTTATACTGGTCAAGGTAATTTACTAGTCTTATTGAAGGTAATTTATACTGCTCAAGGTCATTGATATTGGTCAAGGTCATTAAGTGGCATGCTATAGTGCACGATTCTTCATCATTGTTGAGGATTTGAAAAAAGGTTAAATCGCAGAAAAGCGAAAGGCTAAAGTCCATGGTCACGGAGGGCATACTATAGTATGTTGTTTTTCTTTTTTTGGTGGTGTGCGGGCTCCATCCAATAACTACACCAGTTGTGATGCAATAGAGTTTGCTGTGACCGTTGTGAATTATGGGTGGTGTGGTCTTTGCCAAGACGGTGGATTGTGGCCCATGCCTTCCTGCTGTTATTTGTCATGTTGGTGTTCTCTATATCTTTTCGTCCTGGGCATGACGTTAAACTGTTCCGTTCGAGAGGACCGGCGACCCTCGAATGTAAACAGCCACGAAAGGAAACTATGTGTGTGTGAGGTGTTCTATCATTTCATTCCAGTACTACTACTTTGGGTAGTGGCTGGACGTTTGTGTAGATATTGAAAAGGAGGGGGCGAGCAGGCTACCTTGTGGTAGGCCGTTCTTTTGGGCTTTCCATTTACTCCTCTGGTCATTTAAGTGGACATAGAAGCGCCTGTTGTTGAGGAGGCTTTTCCTGACCATTGTGCGGTGTTGGACAGTGTCGTAGGCAGCAGAGAGATCTCTGAATGCTGCTCCAGTTATTTGTTTTCCCTCAAACCCATCCTCAATGTGTTGGGTGAGGTTGAGCTCTGTCCAGCACAGGACGGGACGGAAACCAGCTTGGTCTTTAGTCAGCTTGGTGTCTATGAGTGGTATGAGGCGTTGGAGTAGCAGCCTCTCTTGTAGGTGATGCAGAGGAGGGAAATGGGTCGGTAGCTCTTTGGGGGTGATGGGTCTTTGCCAGGTTTGGGGATTGCAACCACTTTGGCCTTTCTCCAGACAGAAGGGATGGTTTTCTGTGCCATGCATTTATTCAGTATCCCCACGAGCCAGGTCTTTGCGTTAGGTCCCAGGTGCTGTATCATTTCTGCCAGTATGTCATCAATCCCTGCTGCTTTTCCGGGTTTCAACTTTCCCATTGCAGTTTCGAGTTCTTCTAGGTCGAAGGGTTTGGTTTGAGGGCTGGCTGATTGAGGTTGGTCTGATACCACTGTGTGATGGTATTCTCCTGTGGGTCGGTGGCGGTGTTGGTCACAACTGGTGGCCAACAGTCGTAACCAACACCGCCACCGACCCACATAGAATACCATCGCACAGTGGTATCAGACCAACCACAATCAGCCAGTCCTCAAACCAAACCCTTCGACCTAGAAGAACTTGAAACTGCAATGGGAAAGTTGAAACCCGGAAAAGCAGCAGGGATTGATGACATGCTGGAAGAAATGATACAGCACCTGGGACCTAGCGCAAAGACCTGGCTTGTGGGGATGCTGAACACGTGCATGGCACAGAAAACCATCCCTTCTGTCTGGAGAAAGGCCAAAGTGGTTGCAATCCCTAAACCTGGCAAAGACCCATTATCCCCGAAGAGCTACCGACCCATTTCCTTCCTCTGCATCACCTACAAGCTCTATGAGAGGCACTAACATTTCTGAACAGACTATATTTACATCAATATGTCTGGGTCCCCACATACTCACTCAGGGTTGACGTGTCACACCTGCAGTGATGGGAGGGGCACCAAAATGTGGTGTTTTGATTGGTTGATGGGGGCACTCCCTTAGTATAAAAGTGTATGTTTTGTGTACACATGACCTGATGAAGATCAAATAGATCGAAACGTTGTCAGTATTTCAATACAGAACGTTTTTTTTACACCTGTGATGTGCGGGCTCCATCCAATACCTACACCAGTTGTGATGCAACAGAGTTTGCTGTGACCGTTGTGAATTATGGGTGGTGTGTTCTTTGCCAAGACGGTGGATTGTGGCTCATGCCTTCCTGCTGTTATTTGTCATGTTGGTGTTCTCTATATCTTTTCGTCCTGGGCATGACGTTAAACTGTTCCGTTCGAGAGGACCGGCAACCCTCGAATGTAAACAGGAGTAGCAGCCTCTCTTGTAGGTGATGCAGAGGAGGGAAATGGGTCGGTAGCTCTTTGGGGATGATGGGTCTTTGCCAGGTTTGGGGATTGCAACCACTTTGGCCTTTCTCCAGACAGAAGGGATGGTTTTCTGTGCCATGCATGTATTCAGTATCCCCACGAGCCAGGTCTTTGCGTTAGGTCCCAGGTGCTGTATCATTTCTGCCAGTATGTCATCAATCCCTGCTGCTTTTCCGGGTTTCAACTTTCCCATTGCAGTTTCGAGTTCTTCTAGGTCGAAGGGTTTGGTTTGAGGGCTGGCTGATTGAGGTTGGTCTGATACCACTGTGCGATGGTATTCTCCTGTGGGTCGGTGGCGGTTTTTCGCGTCTCGGTTCCTCAGGTGCAAGCTGCATAGTTGGGTTTGTGTGTGTCTTTCTTTTTCTGTCTTTCTTTCTTAGGACGGAGATCAAGGTAGACGCCGTTGGAAGGCTCAACACAAGCCGATGCCCCTAGAGATACATCCCAAAGCTTCCCTCAGGGAGTTCAGCAAGCCAGCTAGCCAGCAAGCCTGCCCAGTCAGCGAACGCAGCCAGTCAGCTCCGCCAGTCAGCCAGTGTAGAAAGTCAGGCTGCCAAGCCAGAGCATATCAGCCCTTGCAGTCAGCCACTGCAGCCATACCAGCCTTGCTCAGTCAGCTCAGCCAGGCCTCTCTCGAGGCCTGGCTCTCTGTCTGCCTGGCCCGGTCTGCCCTGCCCTGCCTTGCAGCAACAGAACCAGCCTTTCTGGCAAGCCAGCCAGCTCAGAATGCGAGCTGAGCAAGCCAGTGCAGCAGCAAGCCCAGACTAGGTTACCGCAGCCTTACTGTGCAGCCACAGCCACTCAGCCAAGACCAGCAGGAGCTGGCCAGGCTCCAACCCTTGCAGCGCAGCCTTAGGCCGGATAGTCCCCCTGCCTGCACTTTGTTGCCTTCCTGGCCTGTCTGCCTGCCTAGGCGCCTCGGTCTTCCTGTCTGTCTGCCTTGGCCTGCCTGTCTGAAACTGGTTTAGACTAACTGCGTGCTTGCCAGCTGCGTTGGCTTGCTGAGCTCGTATTCTGAGCTGGCTGGCTTGCTAGCAAGGCTGGTTCTGTTGCTGCAAGGCAGGGCAGGGAAGACCGGGCCAGGCAGACAGAGAGCCAGGCCTCGAGAGAGGCCTGGCTGAGCTGACTGAGCAAGGCTGGTATGGCTGCAATGGCGGACTGCAAGGGCTGATATGCTCTGGCTTGTCAGCCTGACTTTCTACACTGGCTGACTGGCAGAGCTTGCTGGCTGCGTTGGCTGACTGGGCGGGCTTGCTGGCTAGCTGGCTTGCTGGGCTCCCTGAGGGAAGCTTTGGGATGGATCTCTAAGGGCATCGGCTTGTGTTGAGCCTTCCAACGGCGTCTACCTTGATCTTCATCCTAAGAAAGACAGACAGAAAAAGAAAGACACACACAAAGTCAACTATGCACCTTCCACATGAGGAAGGCAGGCAGGCAGGAAGGCAGGCAGGCACGCAGGCAGGCACAAGCTGCCTGCGTGCTTGCTTCGCCCTCCAGTTGCTGCTCCAGTTATTTGTTTTCCCTCAAACCCATCCTCAATGTGTTGGGTGAGGTTGAGCTCTGTCCAGCACAGGACGGGACGGAAACCAGCTTGGTCTTTAGTCAGCTTGGTGTCTATGAGTGGTATGAGGCGTTGGAGTAGCAGCCTCTCTTGTAGGTGATGCAGAGGAGGGACATGGGTCGGTAGCTCTTTGAGGATGATGGGTCTTTGCCAGGTTTGGGGATTGCAACCACTTTGGCCTTTCTCCAGACAGAAGGGATGGTTTTCTGTGCCATGCATGTGTTCAGCATCCCCACGAGCCAGGTCTTTGCGTTAGGTTCCAGGTGCTGTATAATTTCTGCCAGTATGTCATCAATCCCTGCTGCTTTTCCGGGTTTCAACTTTCCCATTGCAGTTTCGAGTTCTTCTAGGTCGAAGGGTTTGGTTTGAGGGCTGGCTGATTGTGGTTGGTCTGATACCACTGTGCGATGGTATTCTCCTGTGGGTCGGCGGCGGTGTTGGTTACGACTGTTGGCCACCAGTTGTGATGCAACAGAGTTCGCTGTGACCGTTGTGAATTATGGGTGGCTCCCTGAGGTCCTTGATCCCCATGGGGTCCAACAGTGGTCATTGAAGCGTGCACACACACATGCACACATGCACCTACACACGCACAGGCGCACATGCGTATGCACACCTGGACCTTTAAATGAACAACAACACAAAAACTAAGGCACTGGTGTCGGACTTCTGGTTTACCGGAACGGGGTTCAACTCCCTGCAGTGCCCTGCTCAATGTGTTGTATTTCATTCATTGGTCCATGGTCTCAGGTCATTGAGCGGCGCGCTATAGTGCGCGATTCTTCATCATTGTTGAGGATTTTTTAAAGGTGAAAATCAAGGAAAAGCAAAAGGCTATAGTCCATGGTCACGGACCGCATACTGGTCAAGGTCATTTATACTGGTGAAGATCATTTACTAGTCTTATAAAGGTCATTTATACTGGTCACGGTCATTTACTAGTCTCATGAAGGTCATGTATACTGGTCACAGTCATATACTGGTCACGGTCATTTCTACTGGTGAAGGTCATTTATACTGGTCAAGGTCATTTGTACTTGTCAAGGTCATTTATACTGGTCAAGGTAATTTACTAGTCTTATTGAAGGTAATTTATACTGCTCAAGGTCATTGATATTGGTCAAGGTCATTAAGTGGCATGCTATAGTGCACGATTCTTCATCATTGTTGAGGATTTGAAAAAAGGTTAAATCGCAGAAAAGCGAAAGGCTAAAGTCCATGGTCACGGAGGGCATACTATAGTATGTTGTTTTTCTTTTTTTGGTGGTGTGCGGGCTCCATCCAATAACTACACCAGTTGTGATGCAATAGAGTTTGCTGTGACCGTTGTGAATTATGGGTGGTGTGGTCTTTGCCAAGACGGTGGATTGTGGCCCATGCCTTCCTGCTGTTATTTGTCATGTTGGTGTTCTCTATATCTTTTCGTCCTGGGCATGACGTTAAACTGTTCCGTTCGAGAGGACCGGCGACCCTCGAATGTAAACAGCCACGAAAGGAAACTATGTGTGTGTGAGGTGTTCTATCATTTCATTCCAGTACTACTACTTTGGGTAGTGGCTGGACGTTTGTGTAGATATTGAAAAGGAGGGGGCGAGCAGGCTACCTTGTGGTAGGCCGTTCTTTTGGGCTTTCCATTTACTCCTCTGGTCATTTAAGTGGACATAGAAGCGCCTGTTGTTGAGGAGGCTTTTCCTGACCATTGTGCGGTGTTGGACAGTGTCGTAGGCAGCAGAGAGATCTCTGAATGCTGCTCCAGTTATTTGTTTTCCCTCAAACCCATCCTCAATGTGTTGGGTGAGGTTGAGCTCTGTCCAGCACAGGACGGGACGGAAACCAGCTTGGTCTTTAGTCAGCTTGGTGTCTATGAGTGGTATGAGGCGTTGGAGTAGCAGCCTCTCTTGTAGGTGATGCAGAGGAGGGAAATGGGTCGGTAGCTCTTTGGGGGTGATGGGTCTTTGCCAGGTTTGGGGATTGCAACCACTTTGGCCTTTCTCCAGACAGAAGGGATGGTTTTCTGTGCCATGCATTTATTCAGTATCCCCACGAGCCAGGTCTTTGCGTTAGGTCCCAGGTGCTGTATCATTTCTGCCAGTATGTCATCAATCCCTGCTGCTTTTCCGGGTTTCAACTTTCCCATTGCAGTTTCGAGTTCTTCTAGGTCGAAGGGTTTGGTTTGAGGGCTGGCTGATTGAGGTTGGTCTGATACCACTGTGTGATGGTATTCTCCTGTGGGTCGGTGGCGGTGTTGGTCACAACTGGTGGCCAACAGTCGTAACCAACACCGCCACCGACCCACATAGAATACCATCGCACAGTGGTATCAGACCAACCACAATCAGCCAGTCCTCAAACCAAACCCTTCGACCTAGAAGAACTTGAAACTGCAATGGGAAAGTTGAAACCCGGAAAAGCAGCAGGGATTGATGACATGCTGGAAGAAATTATACAGCACCTGGGACCTAGCGCAAAGACCTGGCTTGTGGGGATGCTGAACACGTGCATGGCACAGAAAACCATCCCTTCTGTCTGGAGAAAGGCCAAAGTGGTTGCAATCCCTAAACCTGGCAAAGACCCATTATCCCCGAAGAGCTACCGACCCATTTCCTTCCTCTGCATCACCTACAAGCTCTATGAGAGGCACTAACATTTCTGAACAGACTATATTTACATCAATATGTCTGGGTCCCCACATACTCACTCAGGGTTGATGTGTCACACCTGCAGTGATGGGAGGGGCACCAAAATGTGGTGTTTTGATTGGTTGATGGGGGCACTCCCTTAGTATAAAAGTGTATGTTTTGTGTACACTTGACCTGATGAAGATCAAATAGATCGAAACGTTGTCAGTATTTCAATACAGAACGTTTTTTTTACACCTGTGATGTGCGGGCTCCATCCAATACCTACACCAGTTGTGATGCAACAGAGTTTGCTGTGACCGTTGTGAATTATGGGTGGTGTGGTCTTTGCCAAGACGGTGGATTGTGGCTCATGCCTTCCTGCTGTTATTTGTCATGTTGGTGTTCTCTATATCTTTTCGTCCTGGGCATGACGTTAAACTGTTCCGTTCGAGAGGACCGGCAACCCTCGAATGTAAACAGGAGTAGCAGCCTCTCTTGTAGGTGATGCAGAGGAGGGAAATGGGTCGGTAGCTCTTTGGGGATGATGGGTCTTTGCCAGGTTTGGGGATTGCAACCACTTTGGCCTTTCTCCAGACAGAAGGGATGGTTTTCTGTGCCATGCATGTATTCAGTATCCCCACGAGCCAGGTCTTTGCGTTAGGTCCCAGGTGCTGTATCATTTCTGCCAGTATGTCATCAATCCCTGCTGCTTTTCCGGGTTTCAACTTTCCCATTGCAGTTTCGAGTTCTTCTAGGTCGAAGGGTTTGGTTTGAGGGCTGGCTGATTGAGGTTGGTCTGATACCACTGTGCGATGGTATTCTCCTGTGGGTCGGTGGCGGTTTTTCGCGTCTCGGTTCCTCAGGTGCAAGCTGCATAGTTGGGTTTGTGTGTGTCTTTCTTTTTCTGTCTTTCTTTCTTAGGACGGAGATCAAGGTAGACGCCGTTGGAAGGCTCAACACAAGCCGATGCCCCTAGAGATCCATCCCAAAGCTTCCCTCAGGGAGTTCAGCAAGCCAGCTAGCCAGCAAGCCTGCCCAGTCAGCGAACGCAGCCAGTCGGCTCCGCCAGTCAGCCAGTGTAGAAAGTCAGGCTGCCAAGCCAGAGCATATCAGCCGTTGCAGTCAGCCACTGCAGCCATACCAGCCTTGCTCAGTCAGCTCAGCCAGGCCTCTCTCGAGGCCTGGCTCTCTGTCTGCCTGGCCCGGTCTGCCCTGCCCTGCCTTGCAGCAACAGAACCAGCCTTTCTGGCAAGCCAGCCAGCTCAGAATGCGAGCTGAGCAAGCCAGTGCAGCAGCAAGCCCAGACTAGGTTACCGCAGCCTTACTGTGCAGCCACAGCCACTCAGCCAAGACCAGCAGGAGCTGGCCAGGCTCCAACCCTTGCAGCGCAGCCTTAGGCCGGATAGTCCCCCTGCCTGCACTTTGTTGCCTTCCTGGCCTGTCTGCCTGCCTAGGCGCCTCGGTCTTCCTGTCTGTCTGCCTTGGCCTGCCTGTCTGAAACTGGTTTAGACGTGCTTGCCAGCTGCGTTGGCTTGCTGAGCTCGTATTCTGAGCTGGCTGGCTTGCTAGCAAGGCTGGTTCTGTTGCTGCAAGGCAGGGCAGGGCAGACCGGGCCAGGCAGACAGAGAGCCAGGCCTCGAGAGAGGCCTGGCTGAGCTGACTGAGCAAGGCTGGTATGGCTGCAATGGCGGACTGCAAGGGCTGATATGCTCTGGCTTGTCAGCCTGACTTTCTACACTGGCTGACTGGCGGAGCTGGCTGGCTGCGTTGGCTGACTGGGCGGGCTTGCTGGCTAGCTGGCTTGCTGGGCTCCCTGAGGGAAGCTTTGGGATGGATCTCTAGGGGCATCAGCTTGTGTTGAGCCTTCCAACGGCGTCTACCTTGATCTTCATCCTAAGAAAGACAGACAGAAAAAGAAAGACACACACAAAGTCAACTATGCAGTTTCCACATGAGGAAGGCAGGCAGGAAGGCAGGCAGGCACAAGCTGCCTGCGTGCTTGCTTCGCCCTCCAGTTGCTGCTCCAGTTATTTGTTTTCCCTCAAACCCATCCTCAATGTGTTGGGTGAGGTTGAGCTCTGTCCAGCACAGGACGGGACGGAAACCAGCTTGGTCTTTAGTCAGCTTGGTGTCTATGAGTGATATGAGGCGTTGGAGTAGCAGCCTCTCTTGTAGGTGATGCAGAGGAGGGAAATGGGTCGGTAGCTCTTTGAGGATGATGGGTCTTTGCCAGGTTTGGGGATTGCAACCACTTTGACCTTTCTCCAGACAGAAGGGATGGTTTTCTGTGCCATGCATGTGTTCAGCATCCCCACGAGCCAGGTCTTTGCGTTAGGTTCCAGGTGCTGTATAATTTCTGCCAGTATGTCATCAATCCCTGCTGCTTTTCCGGGTTTCGAGTTCTTCTAGGTCGAATGGTTTGGTTTGAGGGCTGGCTGATTGTGGTTGGTCTGATACCACTGTGCGATGGTATTCTCCTGTGGGTCGGCGGCGGTGTTGGTTACGACTGTTGGCCACCAGTTGTGATGCAACAGAGTTTGCTGTGACCGTTGTGAATTATGGGTGGCTCCCTGAGGTCCTTGATCGCCATTGGGTCCAACAGTGGTCATTGAAGCGTGCACACACACATGCACCTACACACGCACAGGCGCACATGCGTATGCACACCTGGACCTTTAAATGAACAACAACACAAAAACTAAGGCACTGGTGTCGGACTTCTGGTTTACCGGAACGGGGTTCAACTCCCTGCAGTGCCCTGCTCAATGTGTTGTATTTCATTCATTGGTCCATGGTCTCAGGTCATTGAGCGGCGCGCTATAGTGCGCGATTCTTCATCATTGTTGAGGATTTTTTAAAGGTGAAAATCAAGGAAAAGCAAAAGGCTATAGTCCATGGTCACGGACCGCATACTGGTCAAGGTCATTTATACTGGTGAAGATCATTTACTAGTCTTATAAAGGTCATTTATACTGGTCAAGGTCATTTACTAGTCTCATGAAGGTCATGTATACTGGTCACAGTCATATACTGGTCACGGTCATTTCTACTGGTGAAGGTCATTTATACTGGTCAAGGTCATTTGTACTTGTCAAGGTCATTTATACTGGTCAAGGTCATTTACTAGTCTTATTGAAGGTAATTTATACTGCTCAAGGTCATTGATATTGGTCAAGGTCATTAAGTGGCACGCTATAGTGCACGATTCTTCATCATTGTTGAGGATTTGAAAAAAGGTTAAATCGCAGAAAAGCGAAAGGCTAAAGTCCATGGTCACGGAGGGCATACTATAGTATGTTGTTTTTCTTTTTTTGGTGGTGTGCGGGCTCCATCCAATAACTACACCAGTTGTGATGCAATAGAGTTTGCTGTGACCGTTGTGAATTATGGGTGGTGTGGTCTTTGCCAAGACGGTGGATTGTGGCCCATGCCTTCCTGCTGTTATTTGTCATGTTGGTGTTCTCTATATCTTTTCGTCCTGGGCATGACGTTAAACTGTTCCGTTCGAGAGGACCGGCAACCCTCGAATGTAAACAGCCACGAAAGGAAACTATGTGTGTGTGAGGTGTTCTCTATCATTTAATTCCAGACTTTCCTTCGTTCATTCCCAACTTCACTGTCTATCTCCTGTGTTCTCCATTCATCTTGAGCGATACACAGTTGTCTGATGTGCGGGGGGAGGTGCCGGCTAGTGCATAAAGGCACGGGACAGGTGTTGTCTTGACGCATCCCGTGTTGATGCGACAGGTGTCATTTAGGGCTGTGTCGACCAATTTGGTGTGACGTGATCGGCTCCAGCTTGAGCAGGCATACTCTGCTGTAGAGAAAGACAGGGCCATGGCAGTTGCACGGATTGTTTGTGGGTCTGCGCCCCTCTTGGAGTTCACTAGTTTTCACAGGATGTTATTGTGGGTGTTGACCGTGGCTTTTGTGTTCTCCAGGTGTTTTTTGAAGAAGAGGGTCCTGTCCAGTGTAACTCCAAGATACATGGGGTGGGTATGGTTGGAGAGTTTGTGACCATCCCAAGTGACGCTCAGTTCTTTTTTCGCGTCTCGGTTCCTCAGGTGGAAGCTGCATAGTTGGGTTTGTGCGTGTCTTTCTTTTTCTGTCTTTCTTTCTTAGGACGGAGATCAAGGTAGACGCCGTTGGAAGGCTCAACACAAGCCGATGCCCCTAGAGATCCATCCCAAAGCTTCCCTCAGGGAGCTCAGCAAGCCAGCTAGCCAGCAAGCCTGCCCAGTCAGCTCCGCCAGTCAGCCAGTGTAGAAAGTCAGGCTGCCAAGCCAGAGCATATCAGCCCTTGCAGTCAGCCACTGCAGCCATACTAGCCTTGCTCAGTCAGCTCAGCCAGGCCTCTCTCGAGGCCTGGCTCTCTGTCTGCCTGGCCCAGTCTGCTCCGCCCTGCCTTGCAGCAACAGAACCAGCCTTTCTGGCAAGCCAGCCAGCTCAGAATGCGAGCTGAGCAAGCCAGAGGTTGGGTGAGGTTGAGCTCTGTCCAGCACAGGAGCGGCCGGGACGGAAACCAGCTTGGTCTTTAGTCAGCTTGGTGTCTATGAGTGGCATGAGGCGTTGGAGTAGCAGCCTCTCTTGTAGGTGATGCAGAGGAGGGAAATGGGTCGGTAGCTCTTTGGGGATGATGGGTCTTTGCCAGGTTTGGGGATTGCAACCACTTTGGCCTTTCTCCAGACAGAAGGGATGGTTTTCTGTGCCATGCATTTATTCAGTATCCCCACGAGCCAGGTCTTTGCGTTAGGTCCCAGGTGCTCAACTTTCCCATTGCAGTTTCGAGTTCTTCTAGGTCGAAGGGTTTGGTTTGAGGGCTGGCTGATGGTGGTTGGTCTGATACCACTGTGCGATGGTATTCTCCTGTGGGTCGGCGGCGGTGTTGGTTATGACTGTTGGCCACCAGTTGTGACGCAACAGAGTTCGCTGTGATCGTTGTGAATTATGGGTGGCTCCCTGAGGTCCTTGATCCCCATGGGGTCCAACAGTGGTTATTGAAGCGTGCACACACGCACGCACACACACATGCACCTACACACGCACGGGCGCACATGTGCATGCACACGCTAACCAAATGTAACTCTGAGAGTGTAACACATGTAACCAAATGGACCCTTACAGCTCTAACTCTGAGAGTATATATGGTGGCCGACGGGCACGTACAGGTCTAGTGTAACCAAATGGACCATTTGGTCCATGTCTGTAAGTCTGAGAGTGTAACACATGTAACCAAATGGACCCTTACAGGTCTGTCATTCTGAGAGTGTAACACATGTAACCAAATAGACCCTTACAGGTCTTTAACTTTGAGAGTGTAACACATGTAACCAAATTGACCCTTACAGGTCCAACACTGGTTATCGAAGCATGTACACACGCACGCACGTGTAACCAAATGGATCCTTACAGATCCAACACTGTTTTTTGTTAATCATCGAATGAAATGTGGGAGGTCGGCAAAAGAGAAAGTTTAAAAACTCAAAGCAAAGGTAATTCGAAAATGTTATTTTTGTGCTTTTGTGTTTCTCTTCTTTATACATTACTTTACTGTTTGAAATGTAAAATTTACATTTCAACGAAAGGACCTGTAAAGGACAACACAAAACCTAAGGCACTGGTGTCGTACTTCTGGTTTACCGGAACGGGGTTCAACTCCCTGCAGTGCCCTGCTCAATGTGTTGTATTTACATGGTTCATTGAATGGGGTTCAACTCCCTGCTCAATGTGTTGTATTTACATGGTTCATTGAACGGGGTTCAACTCCCTGCAGTGCCCTGCTCAATGTGTTGTATTTACATGGTTCATTGAACGGGGTTCAACTCCCTGCAGTGCCCTGCTCAATGTGTTGTATTTACATGGTTCATTGGTCCATGGTCTCAGAGGTCATTGAGCGGCGCGCTATAGTGCGCGATTCTTCATCATTGTTGAGGATTTTAAAAAAGGTGAAAATCGCGGAAAAGTGAAGGGATATAGTCTATGGTGTCGGACTGCATACTGGTCAAGGTAATTTATACTGGTCACGGTAATTTACACTGATCAAGGTCATTTATACTGGTCAAGGTCATTTATACTGATCAAGGTCATTTATACTGGTGAAGGTCATTTATACTGATCAAGGTCATTTATACTGGTGAAGGTCATTTATACATGTCAAGGTCATTAATACATGTCAAGGTCATTAATCCATGGTCTCGGAGGTCATACAATAGTATGTCGTTTTTTTTCGATTTCGGAGGATTTGAAAAAAAAAAGGTGAAAATCGCGGAAAAGAGAAAGGCTATAGTCCATGGTCACGGACCGCATACTGGTCAAGGTCATTTATACTGGTCAAGGTCATTTATACTGGTCAAGGTCATATATACTGGTGAAGGTCATATATACTGGTGAAGGTCATTTACTAATCTTATGAAGGTCATTTATACTGCTCAAGGTCAGTGATTGATTGATTGATTGTCGAATTACAGTACATTTCAAGCACAAACTCAATACTAAAAAGTTCCAGCATGTGTCTCCACAGTAAGCTGAATAACAAAGTGTGAATGTAGTTTCTAGGTGAAAGTGATTTTTAAATTTCCCCATTGACATGAATGGGAAAAGGCAAAAATTCACATTCAAGTATTTGTTCCTCGGAGACTGTAATCACTATAGTTACAAAACTTTTAGGGATAATTCAACATTATCCCTAAAATTATTTAACCCTAAAATTTTATCGGTCGGCCTCATGGTGGCGCTATAACAGCCCACTTTACCTTTTGGCTTATAACTCTTGAACCGTAGGTCGTAAAATAAAAAATATTTTTTCCCTGGATTCCTTGGGTCATGACGCATCTCCCCATATAGGCCACGCCCATTTCCGCCATGATAGATTTTCCGCCATTTTGAATTTTGTCCAAAACACACTTTTTGCTTTTCCTCCTACAGATTTTGTCCAAATCTCACAGAAATCGGCACACGTGATCTCTGGACCCATCCAATTAAAACTGAACTGCAGAATTTTGAAAGTGCGTATCGTTCGGCCGTAATCGTCTTCCGAAGTTAGTAGGAGGGGCCTATATCACAAAAAATGCCATAAATCACGAACGGAATGTCCAATCCATCCCAAATTTGAATCACATGTCCGGGGTGGTTCAATCAACCAAGTTCTAAAAGCAATTCCATTTTCATCCATAGGGGGCGCCGCAAATGCGAGAAATGTAACCGTTTGTCGCAAAAACATGAATTTCGGGGGTTAAATCCCCTCCGAATTACTTACGCATGATCTAAGGCGTGACTTGAAATTGTAATTGGCTGGCAATACTAGTGGGAGGGGCATATGTAAGCCACTGCGGCAACCACACTCTGCAATTTTTTTAAATTGCGAATTTTCTAGTTGGTTTATACATTTAGCATTTTTTTCGCAAAACTCTTAGGATCATCTGGGTAAGTGAGCCCAGCGTCCATGACACCATGGACACTGCTAAAATATCTAAAACCACATACACTATCACAAGAAAATCACACCCATGTGAACTGAGTGGTGCAACTCCCCCCCCCCCCCCCCCCCCCCCCCCCCCCCCCTCTCCTCTCTCTCATTAGCAGGCAACAGTGCAGCACTAATACTATCTCTCTCTCTCTCTGTTTCTGGCACAACAGCGCCCCTACTGGTAGTCATAGTCATACTGGTGAGGATCAAAACAGTTACCTCTCACTGCCACCAATGTGGCTTTAGTAGCCTACTAGGAACAGATTAATCCTTTTTGTTTCTATACTACTGTAGGTGACCATTCTGCAAGCTGCCAGAACCACAGGAAGGCCCGCTAACAGTTACAAACCTAATCATCTACATCACAGGACGCTCCATGAGTTTCACTCTTATAAACCCAGAAGGTAAAACGGAGCTGCCAACTCTCACGCAATGAGCGTGGGATGCACACAAATGACCTTCTTCACACGCATGCAAAACTGTCAACTCATGCACCACTGAGACATCCACTTCTGCCGGTATTTGAGCGACAAATAATTAAATTTTTGTATCTGAACTGAAGTAGCCACACATGCCCATTGACTGTAGTGAAAAGCAGCAATGATGGGTGCGTGCGTGTGTGCGTCTCTTGTGTGAGGGACGCTGCGCACATTTACATGTCATCCATTGATAATTTAGGCCACCAGACGTCACTGACAGGAGGATCAACAACATAGATCTTAAGATTAATTCATGTGTATACTACACATCCAAAATGTACCCTGGACAGAATGTACTGCAGGGGCAGCTAACCCTTCAGTTTGAGGAACAATAACACCTGTGAAGGAAGTTACATAACACAACTACTTTACGTCAATATGGCTGCGGTGAAAAAGGTCACTTGCTTGCCGTCAGCCTGTCACTGTGCTCTGTTGGTTTCCAATGCGTGTGTTGTGTTCACAGGAGTGTCTCAGAGCAGTGCTGATAGCACAGGACCGCTGGGTTCCATCCTGGCTGTAGGAAACTTCAGAACCATGCAGCTAAACAACCCTACACTCTGAAGGTCATAGGTGACGTGCATTTTACCTATTTGGTCATCTTGAGAACCTAATAAATCAGCAGCTTATTCTTATTAGTGAGTTAGCTGTTTGTAGCTGTCTGTAGCTTTCCCTTTTAAACAGCTAATTATAATTAAATAATAATAATAATGGCAACAAAAAAAAAAAAGTAGTATATTACATATGACTGATATTTCTTGAATAAATGTATACATTTACATCAATAAATATCAATCAGTGAAATTCTACTATGCAAGACACATTGCATGGTTCGGGTTTTTCTACGGCCAGATCTACCAAAACAATAAAATGAGTCTCTATGCTCTCTCAGTATTCTAAAAAGTGTGAAAAGACACACTGGCTATATGTCTAATTGTCCTATGCACCTATTGCAAGCATATCATTTTCTTTCATATACTGTATAACATTTTTATTTTCAGGTCAAAGTGACATTGACTTCCTGTTTGACTTTGTGGAATTGGCCCAGAGCCATTTCACAGGATATGATGTTCTAGAGACCCGTCCTAGAGCTGGTATGCATTGTTTATAATTATGTTTATTAGAAGTTTTCAAATTTGTGTCAGTTTTTAAAAATTGAGTATCACATAACTTGCTGTGAAAAATCTAAGGATTGGTCGGTCGGTAGTGTGCCGCGGCACCCACTTTGAGAACCCCTGCTCTACACCACATCACTTCACCCACTATGACACCACATCACTTCACCCACTTTGAGAACCCCTGCTCTACACCACATCACTTCACCCACTATGACACCACATCACTTCACCCACTTTGAGAACCCCTGCTCTACACCACATCACTTCACCCACTATGACACCACATCACTTCACCCACTTTGAGAACCCCTGCTCTACACCACATCGCTTCGACAAAAATAGCTTGTAGATCGACAAATATGGATGCTAAAGTTCAAGTGCTTAAGGATGTTGTTGTCTGGCAGTTCAAATCCCTCTGGTCCAGTTGGGCCAGGGTGTAGCTAAAGGAAGCTTTTTAATTTAAGTGCCAGGGACGTCATCCCGTATCTAAATCAACTATGCACTGGTTGCCATGCCCGTAAAGACGTATAAAAAAAATAAAAAATAAAAAAAATTCTTTTTATTTTTTTACATTTTTTTTAAATTTGGAGAATTGGCACTCAGAGCCTAAACTGGTGACCACCAGGTGGCGCTGAAGGAGACTCTTTTTCTTTCCCTCAGAAATTGACTGGATGATGCAGCATAAGATATCCATATTTCTTTCATTTGCCATTAAAGGTGTTAATGGTTCATTGTTGGTGACAGTCACGGGGAGTGACTCGGCAGCGGTCACGGGGGTGTCTCTGGTGGAAACATCTGGGGCAGCAGAGGTTAGCGGAGGATGGAGACTACCTAGTCCAGGTGGACAGGGTCCCATCGACGGAGTTTGTGGTGCGCGTGAAGGGGAGGCTGGGCGGCAGCAGAGAGTCCAGAGCGTCAGCTGTTGACTTCCAGAGACAGTCTGCTACCAACTTAAAGGCTTCCAGCCTGACTGTCACGGTGAGCACCTGCCATGACCTGCCATGACAAAAAAAACTGGTTCTCAAACCTTTTCATGTCATCATTTAAAAAAGTAAAAAAGAGAAAAAGGCCGCACACTCGTAGCCACGATGCTGTATATTTATTAGTATCCAACGTTTCGGCCTTTCAGCCTTCTTCAGGGAATGAAATGATTTTAAAAAGTGAAATATTTTTAGTCAATGAGTGACATACATGATACTGACCACGATACTATCAGTATCGTTGTCAGTATCATGGTCAGTAACACTATTGTAAACTCTATTATGCATGTATCATAAGAGATACTACTTCCATCTTATCTATTTGGTTATTGGTAAAGAATAAGCTACACTGTTAACACACAAGCAGACCGCCTGTATTGATGCTTCACCACTTAACATTAAATTGTGATATGCCTCATTTACAAACTGCACACAAACTAACTATGGATATCTGAAGATTGGACAAGGAGGCCACAGTGTTGTTATAGTCTATATCCAGTTTGAAAAGTGCTTATCACAACTCCCAGTAATTGTTGTATCATTCTTCAATACATTTAGGCTGATTCAGATGGCGTCTTAGAGCCAGGAACTCCGTTCCTGGTGCCTTTCACTGTGGCGATTAACGGCACAGGGGGAAACGTCACCATCCGAGCCACCAATGACCGTGGGTTTGACCAACCAGCATCCTCCTCACAGATGGAGGCAGTGCCAATGGTACAGTGACCCTCATGGCCCGTCTTAATACACCATCTGGGAGTGACGTCACCTTAACCATCGAGGCTGAGGCGCCTGGGGGCACGGATACCAACTACGCTGTGCTGCGTTTTTCCATCGTTAACACGGTAAGTCTCCCAAACAGTGACATTACAGTTGTATCAACTATCTCCCTTTAACCACTTTCAACCTGTCATCCCTATTTTCTGCCTGGCATTATAGGCAAAATAAATAAATACAAATCTAAATTGTTCTGCTGATCTACAAGCTCACAACGCATGACAAAATGGCGCGTTGTAAGCTTATTACAGCGCGTTTAATTGACTGATGTTTCCTTCTCATCCCGTATAGGTGACAGATTTAACTCGGCCAGTGTGTCAGCTGGCTGCCCTGGACCCCCAATGTTACGAGTCCAACTGCAGTTTGTCTACGTGGCGACTCTCTGCCAGCGTCAGCAACGGCCCCCAGGGCACGGGTGTGGAACGCATCAGCAAGCAGGGCAACGGAGCACTGAACACCAGTGTGGCAGTGAGCGGCATGCAAAACCAGAACATAACCCTGGTGTCCTACAGCGCCTCCTGTTGTTCACCCGATGTAGAGCTGCAGGTGGTGGACAAAGTGGGCAACGTGGGCACCTGTTTCTACACTGCCAGGGAAACTGCCACCACCCAAACCACCGGCTCATTACCGCACCCCGTCACTCCAGCTGCTATAGCTAAGGCCACTAAGGCCACTCAGCCCTCCTATCTTTGCCTGACTGTGGCTATCACACTGATACTGGCCCCCCTACTAGCCCCCTAGACTAGTACAGTGGTTCCCTAACTGGGGTGTTTGAACGCGACTCCGCTTAATGTGCAACACTAAGTAAATGTAAACCAATACAGAATAAGTGAATACAGCCAAATTATCTGCACATTTCTAAATCAATTACACATTTAATGGAAGGGAAAATAATTAACTTTTTTTTATTTTTAAGTAAATTATGTGAAATTCATCGTACTGTAGTAATGCTTCTAAATGTTTATGTGGTTGATTATTAAATAAATATATTTTAAATATTATTTATGTCATGCTTTCACTGCATTTTGTGTGGGGGTGGGGGGGGGGGGCAATTGCATAATAATGTTCTCCAAGCCTTCGATGCCAATTGTGGCATTTCCATCCTATAGTGTGCATTGCTTGCTGATTATCACTTTCACACTTGGGGATGTCATAATAGGTGAACATTCAGAAGAAATAGTCAAAAAGTATTAAATAGATCTACAAGCTTGCTTCACGTTGCCAGGCACTGTAAGCTTATACATGCAGCTATTGTCCGCCAAGACATTGGTGTATAGGGGGAGAAAAGCCTCATAGTCATGGACATTTTTTGTCAATTATATTTTTGCCATAAACACAGAGATAGCCCTGAATGACCATAACAGGTCTGTAACTCAGAGTCAATCAGAGAGTGTTCCATTTGTACAAGAGTTATGGTGGGCCCTTGCAAATAAAACATAGTAGGCCTACTAGTTGGACTCATATTCTCAAGAAAACCTGGAGACTTGACATGCAGTTATTGGGTCTTAAGATCAAAATAAGAACATTTTAATGGAACAATTACAACCAAACACAGGTCAACGTGACAGGTCGAGTAGCCTACCTGCAGTGATTATTAGCTGCTGCCAGTGGTACAGGATGAGGCTGAATAATTGACAAGGTTGATTGGAAGGCTGCAATGCAATGCAATATTACTACTACTAGCCTACTACCTTACTACTACTATACTACTACTATTTCTACTATTTATTTTACAAAAAAAGGGGGGGGGGGGGTGGAGGCTCGAGGCCCGTTTCAATTGAAACGATTGAAACATATTGGCTGCCACTGCCTATGGTACCAACAAATACAGCGTGGAAATGTGTATTCTTTAGTTTCGGGTCAAATGGTGGTCCGTGGCTCAAATGCAAATATATAATGGGCCTTGAACTTGAATTGATATGACAAAGGTGTTGAAAACCACTGATGTGTAGAGCAGACTGGTACAGTAGGCAACCACACTGGCATAAGTGTGAGAGATAGTTTTCTAAAGAAGTTAAGGCCACTCACATACAAATTACAGCCTGCACATAATTTGACACATTCAAACTGATGATAACTGACAATTAGGCTACATCCTGATGGGAAATAACATAAATGTATGTATAAGCCTATGGACAGACAACAGTTATAACATGTAATTTACGAAAAGAGTGATGTCGTATTCAAACGTCATGTTGATATAATGGCACACTGACTATCAAGAACATGAAAACATGGCAGTAGAGTATGGTAGATGTCCGCCAGCAGGGGACGCCAGCTCGCTTCTGAAAGAATTCGAAGACGAGCCGTGCTCACTGCATCCCGGACATGACGTCACGCTGCTGGAGGAGTGGAGGACTGGGTTACCATTACAGTTTTGACTCAACAACATTCTGAAGATCGTCAGAAAACCATCGTTGAACTGAACCCACTCCTCTCTGCGGAGGTATATTTATTTACATTTAAACCCTGTGTTATTTTTTTTCACAGGGGTGTTTGTTACGTTGTAAAAAATGGCCCAGAGTTGCTGCTAATATTGACGCCTCAATGCAGGCTAACATGATGTGATGCTAAACGTGTTAGCACGAGCGGCGTTGTGGCTCAGAGAGGCCTTGTTATACCTTCTGTCGTTACTTTGTTCTCTTGGTGGCCCTTGGTTTAAATCCACTGGAAATCCATTCCAACCAATTCACCCATATTTAACGGACTGACACGTCGCTTGATCGCATGCAGGATAAGATAACGTTTGTTTCCGCTAACATGGCTAGCAGTATTAGTTCGTGGCTAACGCTAGTCAACACAGAAACAGTCAAGTGACTCAAATCAGACACTCACAACAAGGTCGCATTTCGGTGTGATTGTTTAGGACCGTTCTTGTCATTTTATGCGTGCGATGGATTATTATAACTGGCCCCAAAACGACCGTACTTTGTCTTGAACTAGGTATATTGTTACTCACTTGCAGGATCATTGAATAACACAGATAGATCTACCCGAGTGGGTGACAATATTATCACACGAAAAGATCAAATTACCTACCTAGGTTCCATCCTGGAGGCCAATCTTTCCGGTGATAAAATGGCCACCAACGTAATCAAAAAAGTCAATCAAAGAACAGGATCTCCTCACTGGTCAGCAAAAACACCTTGAAGACCTTAACAGGAGCCCTCGTACAAGGTTTCTTTGACTATGCATCCACCTCTTGGTACCACAGCACCTCAAAGGCCCTTAAAACAAGGCTCCAGACCTCCCAAAACAAACTGGTCAGGCTCCTACTTGGCCTCACCCGAACCCACCTCACCCCTGCCCACTTTGACAGGCTGGGATGGCTTAGGGTCGACGACAGAGTTACAGTACAGCATCTTGCAATGGGTCTGGTCCACAAGATTCGATACACCACCAAGATACCCATGTACCTGTCTAAATACTTCCTTAATGTAAACGAAGTCCACACCCACAACACCAGAGGGAGTGCAACAAACCATGTACAACCCAGATTCGGCACAAACAAGGGACTAAATTATTTTCGCTCCTATGCCACCAAAATGTGGAACGCCCTACCAACAGTCATTAAGACATGTGAATCCCTTGACTCCTTCAAAACCGCTCTCAAAGGGCACCTACGGATGGCTGCAATTCGAAACTGGCCTCTGTAAAATCTGAATCCCCCCCACCCCCCCCCCCCCCCCCATTTTCCCTCACTGTATATTGTATCTTTTCCCTTTTTTGCTTCCCATATGATGAATTCCTGTTCTGTACTTTAGCTACATAGAAATGTTTATTTGTATGTCTCTAAATGTTTGTATGTCTTTAAATGTTTTGATGAATTGAACAATGTGGACCCTGTTGTAAACAAGTGTAATGCTTAATTGGGTCGTCCACTCACAGTTGACAGTCTTTGTATTGAGTTTGTGCTTAAAATGTACTGTAAATTCTACAAACTGTTAATAAATAAATCAATCAATCAAACCCCCTGTCATGACACTATTTACCTTTAGTGCATTTGCAGGTTTTGTAGCATTTATTGAAATCTTTGGCCTTAAATGCATTTTAACATAACATTTAAGTCCATAGACTTGGCAACAGGGAATTTATAGTTAAGCCAAGCTATGACGTAATTTCAGAAAGCCATGCATTGGAGGTACTAGGTGCCCCTCAAAAAAGCTGATGGCTAGAAAAGATACATCACAGCCTTGTCACAGCCCATAACAGTACCTGATATTTCATAATGTTAAAATAAAAGCTTTACAGTGAGTCACTAACAACTTGCCAATTGCCATACTTGTTTATCTAAACTAGACCCGAACAAGACTGTACCGAACCGGAGAAACATATTATGGAAAACTTGGTATTCTATTTATACTGACGTTTGTGTTAATTTCTCCGGACTTTCAGAGATGTCGGACTTTATCGAAAGTGAGGCGGAGGAGTCTGAGGAGGAAGAGTTTGAAGAGAAGGACTTGAAGCCCAAAAAGACTCAGAGGTTTATGGAGGACGACGGTAAGATTAACTGAATCTTCTGCTGACGTGTTCTATGGAAGCATGTCAGCTATTTTCAGTTATTTGTTCATTTTAAGATCAAAGAGTATTTGAAGTGATCCAACTATCAATAGAATACATTTCCCATGACATAAATGGTCTCGGATCATTATAATATGTCATAAAAGCAACAAAAAAAAGTGCCACGATTTTTTTCCACCCTAAAACAAGATCATCAAGTATTATAATATAAGGAGGAAGAACTTTTTCCAAAAAGTGTACAGTATTTGTTAAAATGGACACGCCCACCAGTTCATTAAGTATGCCTGGTTTGCCTGGTGGGTGGTGATCCACCTGAACTGAAGCAGCACCCACAGCTGTAGTTGTATGATTTAGGGGAGGGGCTGATAATGTGATTTCACTATAATTACTGTTTATTTCATTGGCCCGTTTGACTGTCAAGGGTTCAGCCTCCAGGAAGAAACCCTAAATACAAAGTAAATAGAGCACCGAAGTCCTGACGTAACTCGCTCATCCCTTCGATTCCCCTGGTTTGCGGAAGTAATTTCTCCATGGAGAATACATGGGATCATCTTGATATCGTCTACTATAAGCGTTGTGGTCCAAAAATAAACAAGCTGTCTCGGCGTTATTGTCAGGTGTCTGTATCGTTTGCAACAGTCAGTCACTCATATATGATGCAGTCTGCTTCTAGCGAAAATGTATTAACTAACTCAGTTTATTCTTCATATCCATATGAATGAAGCGGCCGGGGTGACAAGACATCACAGTTCTTATGAGGCGATCTGAAATCCCCCTATGGGGATTATAATGCAAATATAAAGTACACAAACCTGTGGACTTGCGCCCTCTACCGATATTGACGTCATACTTCGGTGCTCTATACACCATTGCACATAAAAACGACTCCAGGGTGTCTAATGAAGTACTGTCACCTCATAGACACAAAAATTGTGGCACTCCATCTTTAAAACCTCAAATCTGCTTGGCTGTGTGTGGAACAGCAGAGCAACATAGCTTTAGAATGATAATACTTAAACATCATTACATCATTAGACTTTCATGAGATTTTATTTAGCTTTATTCCATGTGTTTGTCTGGTTTCCACTTTCCAGGCTACCTGTGACTGTTTGTATTACTTACCGTACTTCTGAAGAACAAATGTCCCCACAAGTATATAAGTATAGTAGAGTTTGAGAAATAGACATTGTTTGAGGACCATTTTCAAGAGTTTTGGTGATGCTGTTTTGAAGCATTCCTTTGAACTGACCGAATTATGGCAGGGAGCTCACTTTTAAAGAATTTTGGAGTTTATTCCAGGATGTTGGGCCACTGACAGTGAAGGCTGACTTACTAATGCGTGTGTGAGTGAGGGCTGTTCGTGTGGGCTTGGGACTGTGTGGTGGCAAGCGGTGTGAGTTCTGTTATTGATCCACTCCTCCTGGGATGTTCCACAACAGATGAAGATGAAGAGGAGAACACAGAGGACCAGGACGAGAGAGGAAACCTGAGGGGTCTCATTGATGATGGAGACGAAGAGGAGGAGGAGGAGGGAGGCGGTGGCGGTGGCGGTAGCCCTAAAGGGAGTCGTAGTGGTGGGAGTGAAGCAGGCAGTGACTCCGACGAGGAAGTCAAACACCGACGGAAGAAGCGCAGTAAGTGCCTCCTGACCTAAATCTGACTAAACATGAAAACATAAGTGCATTTAAACCATAGGTCTTCCAACGTTTTTCAGGACAGACTCAAGTAGCTAAGAGAGAAAGATGAAGCAGCCCCCCCCCCACACACACTAATTCACGTGTCATACTGTACATATTGGTAGCTATATTAATTTTGCTGTTAAATAATAGTCTATAAAGCCAACACATCTCACTTGAATATGTCGATAGACCGCATGTGATCCCAATGTGACCAATCGTGTAAAACCAAAACAATAAGAGATTTGTGTAGTGTGAAATACTTAACGATTCCATGACTTTAAAAAGTACTACAGTGTGTGTGTGTGTGTGTGACTGTGTGTACCTGCCATTAGTGTCATTGTCCAACTTGGTGGATATATTAGTAGTCAGCCAGAGACCTGGGGTGGAGGGACAGACTAGGGAGCTTCTAAAATGGTTTATCACACCGTTTTATAGATGTGTTCTTAAAGATTCCAGCCAATCATAATGAACATATAAACATGTGTATATGATGAATTGGACAGCCTTGAAGCACTACAAGGGCTATTTCAGTAGCCTATAACAATAAGCACATTAATGCCAAGCCCCATTTTCATTTTGGTTCTCATTGCTGTGTTGTAAACCCCAACTACATCAAAACTATCAAACTCGAATATATACAGAAAGTAGCAGATCTACACGCTTTGGAATACCCTGCAGTAATATGTACTGTGGTTTCTCTGGACGTTGCGACGAGCTGCACATTAGGGGCATTAGGATCTACCAGTTTAGTTTTGATTACAATTAAAGATTGTGTCGGTGGAATAAAAAACGTCTTGATTTGTAACGGCTAAACTGCTGATTTCTGTGCATCTACTTCTTCTCATTCAGGCACAGTCCTGAAAAACGGTGTTTCCAGGGAACTGTCTTGAGACTTAATATTCTCTTTTGCAGGTTTTGATGACTACCTAGATGACGACGATCTAGACCTCATTGAGGAGAACTTAGGTGTTAAAGTGAAAAGGAGGGTAAGGCCATATTTCTGTCTTTACTTATTGTGATGATAGACAAATGTTTATCATCCCATATTTTGATCACCTGCTCGCAATCAATTCCACCTAGTTTAAAGAATGCAGTAATGGCATTTTTCACATCAAGGTCCATTATTTATTTGAGCCACGGACCACCATTTGATGAGATTTAGCCTTTCAGACCCAAAACATCGTTGGATAAGATTCCATGCTGTATTGAAGTTGATACATTGTACCATAGGAGAGATAACAGACAAACTTTGATCAAAATAACAATTCTTCTACATTCTCTAATTGTATAGACTTCTTCTAAATAAAGTACTGCAGATGTTTAATTAATAATTTAACTCAAGAGTTAAAGTGTACATTTGGTTTACCAACTCTTGAATCATCATTTAGCTGGGGACCACCTGGAACTCCATCAAGGACTGGTGGTGTTCCCCGGACCACCGGTTTAAAACCACTGCCATATATAATAATCATTACCTCATAATTAAAAAAACTTTTCCTGCCCTTTTTCCAGAAAAAGAAGTATGACCGCTTGAAGACCTTGGATGATGATGACGATGACGATGATGAGGCGAGGGACACGATCGCCGGCGAGATCTTCACTGGCGAAGAGGGGGACGGCGAGCTGGAGGAGGGAGAGACGGTCGATGCACCGCTTCAGCGTGCCGATGAGGAGGAGGGAGAGGATGAGGAGTCAGGTGGGTGGACACAAGGGTGTAGGGAGAGGATGAGGAGTCAGGTGGGTGGACACAAGGGGAGGGAGAGGAGTCAGGTGGGTGGACACAAGGGGAGGGAGAGGATGAGGAGTCAGGTGGGTGGACACAAGGGGAGGGAGAGGATGAGGAGTCAGGTGGGTGGACACAAGGGGAGGATGAGGAGTCAGGTGGGTGGACACAAGGGGAGGGAGAGGAGTCAGGTGGGTGGACACAAGGGGAGGGAGAGGATGAAGAGTCAGGTGGGTGGACACAAGGGGAGGATGAGGAGTCAGGTGGGTGGACACAAGGGGAGGGAGAGGAGTCAGGTGGGTGGACACAAGGGGAGGATGAGGAGTCAGGTGGGTGGACACAAGGAGGATGAGGAGTCAGGTGGGTGGACACAAGGGGAGGGAGAGGAGTCAGGTGGGTGGACACAAGGGGAGGGAGAGGAGTCAGGTGGGTGGACACAAGGGGAGGGAGAGGATGAGGAGTCAGGTGGGTGGACACAAGGGGAGGATGAGGAGTCAGGTGGGTGGACACAAGGGGAGGATGAGGAGTCAGGTGGGTGGACACAAGGGGAGGATGAGGAGTCAGGTGGGTGGACACAAGGGGAGGATGAGGAGTCAGGTGGGTGGACACAAGGGGAGGATGAGGAGTCAGGTGGGTGGACACAAGGGGAGGATGAGGAGTCAGGTGGGTGGACACAAGGGGAGGGAGAGGAGTCAGGTGGGTGGACACAAGGGGAGGGAGAGGAGTCAGGTGGGTGGACACAAGGGGAGGATGAGGAGTCAGGTGGGTGGACACAAGGGGAGGATGAGGAGTCAGGTGGGTGGACACAAGGGTGTATTCCAATGGTGGGGAATAAGGGGTGCACATGCTTATCCGACACACCAAAAGTCTGACATGCGCAAATCACCAGTTGCTCCCGACATGCGTTGGTCCGACATGCGTTGGTCCGACATGCGTTGGTCCGACATGCGTTGGGGAATACTGCAATATAGAAATGTACTCATACAAGTGAAAGTCCGGAATTCAAAATGGGTACAAAAGTAATGACATCAAAAATGTACTTAAAGTACCAAGAGTAAAAGTACTCTCATTCATTATGCAGAATGTCCCGTTTCAAGTTTTCAAATCTGAAAATCTTTTGAGAAAAGATGGATCTACGAGCTCACAATGTGTTGCGATGTGACTCATTGTGAGCTTGTAGATCGGCTATTTTTTCAAATATATATATATATATATATATATATATATATATACCTTTCAAATGGCTGAAAGGTATATAGGGCTGAAGTAGTTAATGTATGTTTTGTAATAATCAAAATCTACGTAGTAACTAAAGTTTTCAAATAATTGTAGTGGAGTAAAAGTACAATATTTGGATCTGAGATGTAGTGGAGTAGAAGTAAAAGTATTGGAAATGATAAATACTCAAGTAATGCACGAATACCTCAAAATTGTACTTAATTACTTTCCACCACTGGTTTATTCAGAACTGGTGAAGCTATCATGGAATACCAAACCTTGACCTTTTCTTTTCAGAAGGACTCTTGCACACTCGGATCTTTACTGTTCTTTTTTTTATCTCCTTGTAGACATCGATGACTTCATTGTGGACGATGACGGCCAACCCATCACCAAGAAGAGGGGCAAGAAATTCTCTGCATACACTGACGCGTGAGTGTCAGCAGAGTAGCGGGGAGGTTCTCAAGCAGCCCGAAAATAGTTAACTTTTGGTTCAGTTTGAAGTGAATAAGAAATGGCACATCAGCTGACGTAAGAAGAGCACAGGGCCTAACAAGTGTGTTTTTAAAACGGCAAATGGAATACCGCACACAGGAAATTAAGAACAAAATAGACAGCGTGACAAAGCATACAGTCGGTGATAACGAAATTAAACTAAACTAGATGTAATGGGAGGAAAATGCTATGAATATATATATAGGGCAGTGTTCATTTTGACAGCAAATTCTGATTTAGTCTTTGTCTTTTGAATAACACATCATTTAGTTTTAGTCCTGTTTCTGAAATTGTAAATTGTAAATTGTAAAATTTTAGTATTATTCGACTAAATATGAAAACCCTTAGTCTTTTTGTTTTAGTCTAAAGCGCGACCACACCAATGGGTTGAGACGCAACAAAACCGTTTCAGCGCTCGTCGCAGCACTGTCTTGTTGCACGTCACCGCATGGTCGCCCATGTCGACGCAAGTCGAGCCAAGTAATTCAATGGTTCCTTGCAACTACATGCATCAGCATGCGTGTACTCGCAACCGTTTGGTTGCATGGCGACCCATTGGTGTGGTTTGGGCTTTATTCACGCTACTGTTACATCACCGTCCCGTGTCGATGTACCCCCAGAGCCCTGCAGGAGGCCCAGGAGATCTTCGGCGGGGACTTCGACTACAACGACTTTGTGACCGACGCCTACGAGGGGGGCGAGGAAGAGGAGGAGGACCAGGAGGAGGAGGGCTGGGACCGACCCAAGAAGCAGACCAAGAGGCGGCAGGGCAGGAAGAGTATCTTTGAGATCTACGAGCCCAGCGAGCTGGAGAGCAGTCACATGACAGACCAGGACAACGAGATCCGCTCCACCGACATGCCCGAGAGGTTCCAGGTGTGTGTTCTACGGCTGTCACGGCTGACATTTTACTTGGCGGTGAATTGTCACTCAAAGTATTGCGTCGTTGAACGGTGGAACATTTTGAATCAAAATTACATTTCAGTTTACCTTTTAGCCTTCGTAAAAGGCTTGCACAGGGGGGGGGGGCAGATATGACAAATAACACATATTTAATGACCTTAATACTTAACCTTATACGTATACGCCTGATGGAGGGGAAAAGGAAATGATTGGAATAACGCGTTCCTTCCACGCGCTACGTCCAACCAGGGAAACTCCCCCCTGTCAGGTGTAAAGGAGCAACTTGGACACTCAGGCATGAAGGAAGCATGAGTTCAAGTCCGTTGCTCTCCCCATGTCCCCCATATATGATTGACACAGGGGTGAAAAATGGATTACAAAATCGTGGGATAAAAAATATATATATATTAAAAAAAAGAAGTGACAGGCCTATTTGTGTGTGTTCTTGTACCTGCACGGTTTGGTTTTGGTGCTTTGGATCAGTCAATTGACATGTATGACATCTGAGACCTTTCGTTTCTTTCATCTGTTCTCTCACCATTTTGTGTTCCGTCGTGTAGATACGCTCAATCCCCGTTAAGTCTGCTGAGGATGACGAGTTGGAGGAGGAAGCAGAATGGATATTTAGACATGGCTTCTCCACCCTAACGATTTCCATGCAGGTACTACTGTACATCAGCTGTGAATGATGAGATATACGCACACGGTTGTCATTTTGTGCCAAGATATACATATTGTGTTCCCAGTTGCACGTCTGTGTCGATGTGAGACAAACAACCATATTAGAAAATTGAGGCTAAAAGTTTGTTAGGTGATATTGTGTTAGCTTGAAGGAGAGATCATTTGATTTGTCTTAAATTTGTTAGAACTATAATATTTACACCGCCTAAGAAAATTACCAGCTAAAGATTAGCAGCTTGTTATACAAAATGTAACTCGCATGCCAATTGTCATTATCCCACAAGATCTATAGATTAAAATGTGACACAATGTGAAACATCTGTTTCTTAATCAGGAGAGCACAGATTACCTAGACAGAGGGACGACCACAAACTTCAGCAGGAAAGGCCCAAGCACAATTGCCAAGATTAAGGAGGCCCTCAACTTTATGAGGAACCAGCACTTTGAGGTACCCGGTACATTTCATCTGTCTTACACTGTTTCACATTTTCTTACACATATTTCTTTCCTCATCTCTTCAGACTAACCCATACCATGTGATCTATACCAGAACTTAAGCACATGGCTAGTGTTAAAGCTTGTCAAGATGGCTTAACCCATTAAGATTTGAGGCCGATTCCGAATCCTAACAGTTTTCTGAAAAACCTACGTTGCTATATAAGTGGTTCTCAAGCGTTTTCATGTCTATATTTGGCTCAGGCTGCCGACTCCCATCTCAAAATATTTTGTTCCAGGGACCCCCAGAAACAAGTTGAACAAAATAACAGATATCTGCTTGATGCTTTCTCAATTTTAATGGGTTAAAGACAGGACAAATGGTACGCTGTCCAGAAACCAGTTTAATTTTGTGCCTGTCTCTCTTGTCCAGGTTCCATTCATAGCGTTCTACAGGAAGGAGTATGTGGAGCCAGAGCTTAATATCAATGACCTGTGGAAGGTGTGGCAATGGGATGAGAAGGTATGATTTGTGTATTGCTCTGTAGTTGTTTATTTTACCATGTCATGACATTTTGCTAGACAACAATTATTCCAATTATTTTTAATACTTTACTATGAGAAATAATTCACCCAAAAATGAAAATTATGTCATTATCCTCCCACCTTCATGCCATTTGTCTGCGCAATGCAAGGAATTTTCAAGCAAAACTTTATAGCAGCTATCCACCAAACAGATAAACAGTAAACAGTGGCCAGTTCTAAGAGTTCCAAAACGGCAATAAATGATCATAAAGTTACTCCATACAGCTTTCGCAGTATGATACTCTTCTGAAAACAAACTATTGTGTGTTCACACTTTGGGTGTTTACATTTGTAGAGATCTACACCACACAAAGCGAAAGAGCTCTTTGCGGTCCGGGAGTGTGCTAATTCGTGTATTCGTGAGTGTTTTGCGCTTTTTGTTCACTTACTGGCGTCCTAATCAACAACTTAACTAACCTCCCCCTCCCCCCCAGTGGACTCAGCTGAAGAGCCGCAAGCAGAACCTGACGCGGCTCTTCCAGAGGATGCAGTCCTACCAGTTTGAGCAGATCTCTGCAGACCCCGACAAACCCCTGGCAGATGGCATCCGTCCCCTGGATACCTCCGACATGGAGAGGTATCTATACCATGGTTAAACATTTAAAAGAACACCCGCGATTGACCGGACCGACTACCGAGGCGCTCAGCCAGGGAACTCAGGTCATGAAGATATATTTATGACACCGCAGTCAAAGCTGTTCTGCTGTTTTGCTGCAGGCTGAAAGACGTCCAGAGTCTCGATGAACTGAGCGACGTGTACCACCACTTCCTGTTGTACTACGGCAGAGACATCCCTAAGATGCAGAACTCTGCGAAGGTCGTCAAGAAGAGACTCAAGAAGATCAAGGAGGTGAACGAGGATGGTAAGAAGGATTTATTAAAGGGTGGATGGGTGGCAGTGTTAACTTTGTTGACTAAGACTAAGGTTTTTGATATTTAGTCGACTAAGGCTAAACAATTTCAGATGACTAAATAGGACTAAAACTAAATGGTGTGTTATTCAAAACACTATGACAAAATCAGAATTTGCTGTGAAAATTGGATGGTGCATAGAAGGACCAGTGATGGAGAGATAAAAAGCTTGTGGTTTGGCAGGTGAGGAGGAGGAGGTGGAAGTAGAGGAGGAAGAGGAGGAGCAAAAAGGACCAGATTTGAAGCAGGCGTCACGCAGGGACATGTACACCATCTGCCAGAGCGTGGGACTTGGTGAGTAAATTCTGTCATCACTGGCCCATGGTTGTACAGCACAGTCAGACTTTTTCCTTTGAATTTTTATTTAGAAGAAGGCCTATGCACACCTCAAAGGATTGTCTGTCCTGATGAAGGTCTTACGACCGAAACGTTGACTTAATAAAGAGCACACTTCTTTTTGCAAGTTCCAGATGGAACTGTGCGGGACCTCTTTTTAAATTTTATTATCAGAGATCCCCTTCTGAACTATGACACCGGGTGCAACCTATACATTGTTTTACCTTTGAATCCGGATGCTACCTCTGTTTCTCATTCATTATTGCTATACATGTAACAACATCATTATTTTATTGAGCGGTGCGGTTAAAATGGTTTATTGATTGATTTACAATATCTAACATCTCTCACACACTCTTGTTAACGTTTCGTGTTACACTCTGCCTCTATCAGATGGTTTAGCCAAAAAGTTTGGCTTGACACCAGAGCAGTTCGGAGAAAATCTGCGAGACAGCTACCAGCGCCACGAGACGGAGCAGTTCCCAGCTGAACCTGTGGAGTTGGCTAAAGATTACTGCTGCAGGTTAGATCCCCCGCCATTCAGACCCTTAAAAACAACATCTCTGCATATTTATTCTCAGACCTTGAGTGTGGAAATGGAGAGGAAAGAAATATCGCACACTGACTGATTGCCACTAGGGATGTCAGGGGTTAACCGGCTAACCGGTTAGCCGTCCGGATATTTTTTATCAGCTTAAACGGTTAATTTGTTTTTTTTGTT
This sequence comes from Protomyctophum parallelum, assembly GCF_964188405.1. Lineage (NCBI taxonomy): Eukaryota > Metazoa > Chordata > Actinopteri > Myctophiformes > Myctophidae > Protomyctophum > Protomyctophum parallelum. The sequence goes on along the minus strand of NC_139697.1, from coordinate 76,117,826 downwards.
AATTTATTTTAGATCGTTTTTAGTAATAGTACAACATAAACATTACAGAGACTGTAGTTGTCACTGTACAATACTTTAAAACAGTTGTCATGTTGCACACATGCCTAAAATTGCTATTTGCGCCGCCCAGCTTGTCACACTCCAGGCTGCATGAACAGAGCTCGGGCACTGTTTTCTGCCCCCTCAATGTCACAAAGTTCTCTGTTGTACTTCAATGGCTAGTTGGCTACAACGGTAGCTTTGCGGTAGTCGAAATGTAAGCGACTGACAGCGAGACGAGATGAACACATGTCGACCGTATCAATGCAGAGACCTGCATTATTAAATCCATTATTGGCCATTTGGCCTGGAGGGAGAACGCTTACAGCCGCTGCCGGTTCCTCCTCCTCCTCCTATCCGTCTCCCGAGTCCCCACACTGGCACGGCTTTTACGCCTAGTAAGTTAGCCATGTGCTATCGATGTTTGAGGGTTTTCTCGTCAGCGAAAAGTCAACAAACGGAACACGGTGACATCATCATGCATGCTGATCTTCCTTAATAATAAAAAAAGGCTTAGCTCATGCGTCCAGTGGCTTTATAGGTATAGGTTGCTCAGATCTGGACTGGATTTATTTGTTTTGTTGGACTAGAACCGGCGGACCTCTGTACTGTAGACGCGCAGATGCATGCATCATGCAGATGCGATGCGTTGTTTATTGATGATTAAGCCAGAAGCCTACAACAATTTATTTATATTGTTAAATGTTGCTTTTTTGTTTGTCTTTTAAAAAAGGAGCATAAATAAATGTATGCCATTCGTCTACCAACTTTAATTATGTAGCTTGTAGCCTATACATGCATATTACATTTGGGGTAGCCTATTAAAAAAAAGATAAAAATCAACCACTATCCGTTAATGACCCGGTTAATCCTATCGGCTAACCGGCTGGGAAACTATCCGTTACTGACATCCCTAATTGCCACCCCTCTTGTTTATTCCTCTAGTCAGTTCGCCACTCCCGAGGCAGTGCTTGAAGGGACCAGGTATATGGTGGCAATGCAAATCGCACGGGAGCCACTAGTTCGACACGTCCTCAGGCAGACCTTCCAGGAGAGGGCCAAGGTCAACATCAAGCCCACCAAGAAAGGCAAGAAGGAGATAGACGAGGCTCACCCTGCCTACTCGTTCAAGTACCTCAAGAACAAGCCTGTGAAAGAGCTGAACGGGGATCAGTTCCTCAAGATGTGCTTGGCTGAGGAAGAGGGGCTGCTGACCATAGATATCTGTATTGACTTGCTCGGCATCAAAGGGTTTGCCGGTGACCAGACATACTATGATGAGATCAAACAGTTCTACTACAGGGATGAGTTCAGCCACCAGGTGCAAGAATGGAACAGGCAGAGGACCTTGGCCATAGAGAGAGCCCTCACCCAGTTCCTCTACCCTCAGATGTCCAAGGAGCTCAAGAACAAGCTCATTGCTGAGGCCAAGGAGAACATTGTCCGGGTAAGTGAACCTGGTATTAGGGATGTGTAAATGCGTCCAAAATGAAAATCTATTACCGGTAGTATAATTCAATATTAACGATTATCGATGAATCGGACCCATCCCTACCTGAACGATTTTGGGAAAAACGGGCTCTGCAGAAGGCATGCTTTGCCGCTGCTGTTCTATCAGCCATCAACGAAAATGACAAACAACAATTTGTTTTGGGCACTGGGCGAGTGCGTGTACACATGCACTGCAGTCACACTTCTGATTGGTGAGAATAGAGAGCACAGCACAGAAGTGTCGTAAACACTGGATCAGACTGAATATTATGATTATATAAATTAATTAATAAAAAATCGCGTGGTTTTCAAATCACAATTTCCGTTTGAAAACGATTAATCGTTCAGCCTTACCTGATATCCAATACTCTCCTGTATCATAACCAAGGGGCTAGGATCCGGCTTGTACATTGAGGCAATATAGGAAGTGACAGTTCATAGGCCTGTAGTCTCGCTGTTTTCCCCCTGCTGGGGTCCGAAGCAATAACGCTCTATTCAAGCGGATGGGTTTTTGAATGAATTTACACATTTCATTACCTGTCCTAATAAACATTGTCATGAATACTTTATGCTTCCATAGTTTAAAGTCCTTTTTCAATCACCATGATATGAGTTTTTGGTAAATGATGGTCCCATGTATTTTAAAATTGAAGATAAAATAGGGTGTTGTACTGTACGAGGGGTGGGCTCACCCATTGACCCAGCCCTGCTCTGGTCACAACTCACAACCACTAGCATTTCCATTAATTTCCGCTTCCATTTCGGGACCGGATATAGAAAGAAGGCGGATTTGAAATCGCTGAAAAATTCGCTACATTTACGGTCTGTAGAAACCAATGGCGTAACGCAGTTCCTATTCTTTACGGTGTGTGTGACCATAACGTTATCTGTCTGTGTTTGTAGTCCTATTCTTTATGGCGTGTGATCACAACGCTATCTGTCTGTGTTTGTAGTTCTATTCTTTACGGTGTGTGATCACACTGCGATCTGTCTGTGTTTGTAGTTCTATTCTTTAAGGTGTGTGATCACACCGCTATCTGTCTGTGTTTGTAGTCCTATTCTTTACGGTGTGTGATCACACCGCTATCTGTCTGTGTTTGTAGTCCTATTCTTTACGGTGTGTGATCACACCGCTATCTGTCTGTGTTTGTAGTCCTATTCTTTACGGTGTGTGATCACACCGCTATCTGTCTGTGTTTGTAGTCCTATTCTTTACGGTGTGTGATCACACCGCTATCTTTCTGTGTTTGTAGTCCTATTCTTTACGGTGTGTGATCACACCGCTATCTGTCTGTGTTTGTAGTCCTGCTGTAGACGGTTGTACAACTGGCTGAAGGTGGCTCCGTACAGGCCAGACCAGCAGGTGGAGGAGGATGATGACCTGGATGAGAGTCAAGGCAAAGGCATCCGAGCCCTGGGAGTCGCCTTCACCGAGGGCAGGTGGGTGTCCCACAGGGTGGGATACTAGTATGGTTATAATCTGGTTTTTTGGTGTTGATAAAGGCACTATGTGCTATGTATGTATCACTGTATGTAGGTGTGTATATACAGACAGTATATACCTTTTTTATGTTTTTGTTATGTGCTTTTTCTCATAGTTTGTCTTGTGGGATATTTGTATTGCTTTTCTGTCTTAAGTTGTGTTATTGTATGTCTTCAAAAATAGAGTAAAATATAAATCATGACTTGCATCCTTGCATGTGGTTGCTACAGGGATACGCCCGTGTTCTGTGCTCTCATCAACGGTGAAGGAGAGGTGATTGACTTCCTACGTCTGCCCCACTTCATGAAGAGGAAGAACGCCTTCAGAGAAGACGAGAGAGAGAAAAAGGTAGGCAACGGAAAAAGTGGATTCAAGGGCCATGGTCGAGGCAGCCGCATTTTCTGCAGAAAATGCTTGAACATGCATTTGAACTTATATTTACATTGTGTTGGGCTGATATTAGTTCTTCCTATCATTCTCAGGCTATTGATATTGAAAACCTGAAGAAGTTTCTGACCGGCAAGAAACCTCATGTGGTGGCTGTTGCTGGAGAGAATAGGTGAGTGGTTTTTTTTTTTCCTTGTTCTATTATTTTTATTTATTTTAAACCAGCTTAATTACGGGTGGTTTTCTTAGTACTGATGCCAAGCTTGTTTTTCACATGTCTGAAGAGATGCTCATATGATAATGGAGGACATCAAACGGGCCGTCAGTGAGCTTGAACAAGAAACCTCTATGTCCCCTGTGGGAGTGGAGCTGGTCGACAATGAACTGGCAACACTGTACATGAATAGCAAGAAGTCTGAGGTAAATAATAGAACACACACACACACACCGGCAGTGTTTTCCCAAGGAGCCTATGTAAGAAGCCTATAGACTTATAGAGCGTCGCAGTCCTGCCCCCTTTCATGACGACGCCATGCCCAGGAAATAATTCCCAATGCATTTTTCCCATAGACATTTCACAAAGTATTTATTTAAAGACTGTTACGCCGCAGACAAAGCCAACTGGAGTTGTGACAAATCATGACAACAAACACAATATTTTGGACCAAACAAATAATAAGAAGAAGAAAAACAACAAAAAGTGTTTTAACCTGCCGTTTTTTTCTTCTTTCTAATTATTTGTTTGGCCCGAAAAATTGTGTTGTCATGATTTGTCACAACTGGAGTTGGCTTTGTAAGAGGCTTAAAAGTTATTTAAATAAATACTTTTTGAAATGTCTGAGGAAAATGAACGGGGAATCATTTCCTGGGCCCAGGTAGGGGGCGGGACTGCGACGCTCTATATAATCAGGTTTTAGCACTAGTACCTGAGCCAGGTATGTATTCAGTGGCTCAACACAATTAGCCAAAAACAATGTTTCTGCACCTGAAAAATCATATACTATGATGTATTTCATGTCTGCCCAAACTTGTAAAAGTTGACGAACACCCACAAGTTACCACAGCACTGCCACAGCTAATGGCGTCATCTTCTTCTCCTACCAGACGTGTTGTAATATATGCGTGTCCTGTCCTCCCTCTCTGTCTGTCCCCCGTGTGTCCAGGCTGATTTCCGAGACTACCCTCCCCTGCTGCGCCAGGCTGTGTCCATAGCCAGGAAGATCCAGGATCCTCTGGTGGAGTACTCTCAGGTCTGCAGCACCGACGAGGACATCCTCTGCCTCAAACTGCACCCTCTGCAGGTGAGAGGTGACGGGGGGCGTGGAGGGTGGAGGTCAGGCGGTGCAAGTGCTATATGCATTGCTCCCACGGCCATGACATGCTTTTTGAAATTTAGAAAAACTGGAGCACGAAAAGGTTTGGCATTACTCAAATGTTTTGGAAAATGTTGTTGTGTATATTAAATACATGAGGTTTCCTCCCGACAGAGACACATTTTGTCTCTGCCGGGAGGAAACCTCATGTGTCCAAAACAAAAGAAATAGCAAAAGTAGTAGATCTACAAGCTGAGAATGTGTTGCTATGCGCCGTATTTCGACCTTGTGGATCCACTACTTTTGATGCTTTTGTGTGACGCTGTATGATCAAGTAGGGCGTCAATTTACAAAAAACCCACAAAGTTCAAATATGGAGATAAGACGTTTCTGATAAATACATTGGTTTTGTCCATGTAACATGGTAAAATGCAGTGAGTTGTTAGCTTATAGATCTATTCTTTTTGTCACGTGACACCTTCGCTCCAGTCTGTCTTGGTGCATTGATAGCACACTGGTTTAAGCGCTCCCTCATTGCACAGTATGATTGCTATATGCCTGGAAATATGGGGTAAAATACTTTAACTAAACATTTACATTAACTAAATTATTCAGGAAAGTTCTGTAATGTTGTAATGAATGTAAACAAACAAACACTAAAAATAAAGACATTCATGGCATAGTTCCCAAACATGGCATAGTTCCCAAACTAGTATGCCCCTGCAACCAACGGTAGGATGCAGTCCTTTAACTGAATAACTGCAATGTTACCCTGTCCCTTTTTCTTTTTTTTCCCCCCCCGTCCATCAGGAGCAAGTCGTGAAAGAAGACCTGCTCAACGCTCTGTACTGTGAATTCATCAACCGGGTGAACGAGGTTGGAGTGGATGTGAACAGAGCCATCGCCCATCCTTACACCCAGAGCCTGGTCCAGTTTGTGTGCGGCCTTGGACCCAGGAAGGGCTCTCACCTCCTCAAGGTGTGTGATCCTCCTCAGCATGAGCACCTATTAATATGGGACAGGCCTGGTTCAGATCAGGGGGGCAGTCAGACAGAAATTTTGTGAAGCCACTAAGGAAATCGGGATTCGGGACTTCCTGAAAGTTCTTATAATGGCCTGTTGTGGCGCTGTCATTGGGCCCAAAAAGCCCCATATCTCCATAGAGGTCCATGTATTTGGGCCCAACTTTACCTTAATAAACATGATCATGAATACTTTCTGCTTCCAGTCACTAGTTTAAAGTCTCATTTCTCATGTCATAATATTCTTTTTGGAAAATTATGGTCCAATTTATTAAAATAATTACCATAAAGTCGAGTATGTTCTGAGGGGCGTGGCTACCGTTACAGTCTATGATCGGGAGCCACCCCCTGCTCGAGTAAAAATAAAAACCAACGAAGAAGAAGGGGGGAAGTCCCGCCTCGTTGTCTGGGCCAGCCAATGCCCAGCTGGGCCCAAATTGATCTAGAAAGATGGCGATTTACAATTCAAGGACTGACAGGCTTCATCTTACGTCCATATCAGACCCGGAGAACGCTTTGTCCATATTTTTTTTACAGTCTATGGTTCAGATGTGACAGGGTGGACTGTGGAGCAGGGCATGTTATGAGCCAAAGATTGGTAACATGCAGTTCTGTTTTAGGAAGACTAGCTGGTTGCTATGGCACCAGCTAATGGGGATCCTTAATAAAAATCAAGATCCTTAATAAAAATCTAATGTTTCTGAATTCAAACTGCACCGGCTACATGTGAGATTTCCTTTTCTGAGCTGCATTTTACTATACCTGCTAGGGGTGGTAAATAAAACCGATTATTTTAGTATTGTAGTCGCGACTCGCGATGCATCGGTAATCGATTTATAATCACATTGCAGCCCTCCGAATCGTAATCGAATCGTCAGGTGCCTAGAGATTATTGTCCCCAATACCTGCTATATATTAGTGTGCCTATTTATGCAGATTTCCCCCTGTCTTTTCAGATTCTGAAACAGAACAACACTCGTCTGGAAAACAGGACCCAGCTGGTCACCATGTGCCACATGGGGCCCAAGGTCTTCATCAACTGTGCCGGTTTCATCAAGATTGACACGGCGTCACTCGGAGACAGCACAGACTCGTACATCGAGGTTCTGGACGGTTCCCGGGTCCACCCAGAGACGTACGAGTGGGCTAGGAAGATGGCCGTGGACGCCCTGGAGTATGACGAGTCGGCGGAGGACGCCAACCCGGCCGGAGCCCTGGAGGAGATCCTGGAGAACCCCGAGCGTCTCAAAGACCTGGACTTGGACGCCTTCGCAGAGGAGCTGGAGAGACAGGCGAGTGTCCCTGCGGAGCACAGCTGCTTTGCTTACAGCTCTCACTAGTGTTGATTTTGACAGTAGCAAATTTTGATTTGGTTTTAGTCATATTTTAGTCACCTGAAATATATTTCTGTTATTAAATTCTCGTCAATTAAACGGAGTGGCATGGCGTATACTGTACGTCACTTGCCTTCACCCATTATGACTATGTTTTGTTTGCTCTGCCCCTGTAGGGTTATGGCAACAAGGGGATCACTCTTTATGACATCCGCGCTGAGCTGAGCTGCAGGTACAAAGACCTGAGAGTTACCTACAGACAACCCAACACCGAGGAGGTCTTTAACCTGCTCACAAAGGAGACGCCAGAGACCTTCTATATAGGTAACCCAAACGGTCTAGATTAGAAGAGGCTCTGAGATGAGACTAATTTTGCCAAAAACTTTGTATCAGTAGTTTTGGGCTGAAATCTTGCCCAAATATCAGTCATATGTCGTACATGCAATGTAAAAGCATGAAACATAACAGCAGAGTTTATTAATGGATTACATTTGGGGCTGTCCCAATAAAAAGGAAGCAATAAGTAGTCATATGAAGCACTTATTTCACTGTGCATGTATTTCAGTCATCATTAGAATCTTAATTTTCTACAAAAGGCAGCTGCTGCTGTATCCATGAACACCCTTTTCTTTGATTCCCAGGGAAGCTTATCACCAGCAACGTGACGGGCATCGCTCACCGGCGGCCCCAAGGGGAGAGCTACGACCAGGCCATCCGCAACGACTCCACAGGGCTGTGGCAGTGTCCCTTCTGCCAGCAGGACAACTTCCCTGAGCTCAGCGAGGTGTGGAACCACTTTGACAGCGGCTCCTGTCCGGGCCAGGCCATCGGTGTTCGGATGAGGTTGGACAACGGCGTCCAGGGCTTCATCCCCACCAAGTTCCTCAGCGACAAGGTGGTCAAACACCCAGAGGAGAGGGTCAAGGTGGGCATGACGGTCCACTGCCGGATCATGAAGATCGACATCGAGAAGTTCAGTGTTGACCTGACGTGTCGCACCTCCGACCTGATGGACAAGAGCAACGAGTGGAAGCTCCCCAAGGACAGTTACTACGACTTTGACGTTGAGACAGAGGACCAGAAGAGGGAGGAGGAACTGAAGAAGAAACAACAGCGAACACGTCAGTATGACAGAGCAGCAACGCAGCAATTATTAATTATTATTATAACTTTACTCTTTTTCTTTTTCTCTTATAGACAAGTACAGAAAGTACAAAAGTTCAAGAATGAACCAAGTAGATTACAAATCCTATTACACTCGCCATGACAATGTGGTCTCAATAGATGGAATGTGTTAGCCTGCAATCGAGTGATTCGCTCCGTTCTGCATACTTTTTCCTCACTTTGTCTGTCTGGCCATGGTCCTATTTGACCCGCATTTCCAAATGTCACCAATTACGTAGGCAAGTCAGGAAGTGACTCGAATTTTACATGGGTAGCCAATGGTCCCAAACCCCCACCCCCTCACTGACCTATCAGAAGCCATGGCAGGGGCTGAATCTTGGAAATAGGATCAGTACCAGACTGAGAAACTAAGTGAAAAAATAAAATAAGAACTCAGAACGCTATGTGCACTACTAATAACTGATATGTTCTCTTCCAGCCTACATAAAGCGTGTGATCGCCCACCCCAGCTTCCACAACATCAGTTTCAAGCAGGCAGAGAAGATGATGGAGTCCTTAGACCAGGGAGACCTGGTCATCAGGCCCAGCAGCAAAGGGGAGAACCACCTCACTGTGACCTGGAAGGTAAGCACTGATGCTTACCTTGTCATTCCGGACAGCCAGTGAAAGGAAGTAATTATCAACGGTTGGGGGATCAATCATAGTGGACATAAATATTCTGTGACTACTTAAAAAGTAAGAAAAAAACCCGCAAAATCACTGGCACTGGGTGAATTAAAATATTTTGTCTGGCATTGAATACGTTAAGGTATAGAACTGCAAATCATTGACTGTGCATTCACTTTATCACGATATATACGATATCTCTGAAAAGGCATATCGTCTCGACGATATTTATCACCATATGGGCCATCGCATGAAAGCCGATTCTGGAAGCAGTTTTTGTCATTTCCATTCACTTCAGCGCTTCCGTTATACAGACTGTATGACGGAAGCGTTTGAACATTTTGGAAGGCTTGAGAAACGCAACATTTTCAGCGCTCCCTGGTGTTCATTTGAAATGACTGCAGGCAGCCAGGGTATATCTGTGTGTATTCGCGCCAACCACTTCCGCCCGAGAGGAGGATCAAAACGTTTTTCCGAGTATCAGCCGACATGTCTTAGTTTTCACCACAAGCAGTAATTTGGCTTGCACGATGCGATCAGAAATCTACATCTGAACGTCGGGCGGATTGGACTAAAACCACTTTGGAGTGTTTTTCGGAGAAAACAAGCAATAAAGAAACGACAGAAACGACAGAAACGTACAGCATTTGCTGTACACCCAGAATTTATGGTTTTTGTGATGTCTATATAGCCCAATCAAATTCAGAACCTTTGTATATTTGGTCCTTTTGTGCTCATTCTATGATACCCACATTTTCCACAAGTTGCAGCAGCGAGACAGAAATATGTTCAGTTTTTAGAGTGCATAGTATAATATAATTTTTTGCATCACTGAGTGATTATTCAAATGGTTACATTCTTTTTGTTTGATTTTCATCACTGATGTTTTATCTGATGATCGCTTGATTAATAATTTCCCCTGCAATCGTCGTCAGACTCGTCAGAACCCTTGGTAGTTAGCCCAGACAACATTCAACTGTCACAGAAGGGTGCCAGAACCAGTGAGCCACAGGCCACACTGCATCATTCTTTGTTATGCTGTGATTTGGTAGGTGGGAGATGGAATTTACCAGCACGTGGACGTGAGAGAAGAAGGCAAGGAGAACGCCTTCAGCTTGGGACACACGCTATGGATCGGCACAGAGGTTGGTGGCACTCGCTTGTTATCGTATGCGGTGTTCATTTTGTCGACTGTCAACAAATAAAAAATAGACTAATATGTTATGTTCTGGGACTAGTGGAGAAGAGATCCAGTAGAATCTACTCCTGAGTAGGATCTACAGTACTACTGCACTAATCCCTCCATAATATTTTAGATTTAAGAAAACTACAGTATGTTATGCTTGGCTATGTGTGGGCATCACGCTCCGAAAATAGCCGTTCTACCAGCTCACAACACGTTCCATTTAGTATGGCTACTAAATGGGATTTTATTCAAAAGACTATAGCTAAAACTACATCAAAATGTGCTGTGAAAATGAACACTGATTGTATGCATTGTACAGTGGGCGACGTGCTTGTGCGTGTACAGTAGAATCATGGTGGTGGCATCGTGCCTGTGGATGCTCTAAAAGAGCTGCTGCTTTCTTCCTTCTGCAGGAGTTTGAAGATCTCGATGAGATCACCGCTCGCTTCATTCAGCCAATGGCCGCCTTTGCCCGGGATCTACTAACACACAAGTACTTCCACGATTGTAATGGAGGAGACAGGAAGGTAATGTTAGTGAGTCTTTGGCTCAACTGTAATTTTTCTGTATTAACTGTGTTGTAGTTAGATAATACTTGTACTACTGCCCTTTTTTCAGTGCTGATTCTGTCTTCCTTTCTCCACTAGAAAATGGAAGAGATGTTGGTCAAGACGAAGAGGGAGAAACCCACATTTATTCCATATTTTATTTCGGCCTGTAAAGACCTGCCAGGGAAATTCATTCTTGGCTACCAGCCTCGTGGGAAACCACGGTCAGTGTCAATGTCTTCAACTTTGTCAACAACTAAAACAGCCTAGCTTCTACATTTCTCCATATAAGCGCTCACTTTGGCGCTGTGTTTTAGTGTTGTAAATGTTTAGCCATCATTTTCCTATCCATTTTGTAAATTGAATACATTTTATTTCCCTCAACTTGAATGATAAATGTAGTTAATTAAATTATTTGGCATTGCTGTTGCTTAATACCATAAAAAAAAGGGCTATGCAGGAAAGCTAATTAACATTAAAGCGGATGTTTTGAACTTGATGTTTGACCTAACCCTACATGCTGTGGTTACTGTGGTGCTTCCTCAGGGTTGAATATGTGACCATCACCCCAGATGGATTCCGTTATCGCTCTCAGATGTTCCCTTCAGTTAACGGACTGTTCCGCTGGTTCAAAGACCATTACCAAGAGCCCTTACCAGGTGTGTAACCATGCTAGTACTACTACTAGAATGCACATATTTACAGATGTCAAGGTTTATCAATTCCCTATCACACCTTATTTATTTTATATCATATTTTTCTGTTAAAGGCATCACCCCAAGCAACAGCAGCAGAACAAGGACACCTGCGTCACTAAATGCCACGCCGGCTAATATTAACATTGCGGGTAAGTTACCGGGTTTTGCCTCCATGGATGGCTTGGCTGGGGAAACTGGTAGGGTTTGGGTGAACTCTGTCACTGCATTAGCAACTCCTACAGCTCAGCGGGAACCGGGAAGGACGGTGTGTTAACGTCCTCCTGGTTCTATCTCACATGCTGTTTTGAGTTAGTCCAACTTCTTTTTTTTCTCCTCTCGTTTCTTCCCTGCCAGACCTGACGCGAGCCGTCAACGCTCTGCCACGCACCATGACCAACCAGATGTTCAGTGCCATCGCGGCGGTGACGGGCCAGGGCCAGAACCCCAACACCACGCCGGCCCAGTGGGGCTCCAGTCAGTACGGTTACGGTGGCAGCACCGGGGGAGGCGGCGGAGGCAGCTCCTCGGCCTATCACGTGAGTGTGAGACGGGGACATGTTTTCTTCACCGTAAAAGTGAAATGCACAGCCATGTGTGTTTCACTAGGTGCTTAGTTTGCAGTGTCAGGGATTTATAAAGGGCCCATTGTACACTTGGCGGCACACTGTTTTGCCTGTAGAAATCGGCACGTCTACAAGCTTGCGCTGAAACATTTTGTGAGCTTGTAAATCAGCTATATTCAGTGCGCAATAAGTATAAATCAACCTTGACACGCCACTATGGAAAACGTAAAATTATCATAACTAATTTATATTATGGATCTATTATTTGACTCTTTAAGCGTTATATTTTGTAATATAACGCAAAGATGAACCCCAATCAAACAACCCACCATGTTCCTCGCAGGTGTTCGCCACGCCTCAGCAGCCCATGACCACGCCCATGTTGACGCCCAGCTACTCGTACACGACGCCCAGCCACCAGGCCCAGGGCACGCCGCAGTATCCCGGCTCCACCCCGCAGCCGGCTCACGCCCACTCACATCACCACGGCGGAGGAGGAGGACACTCGTCGCACCACGGCGGACATCACAGCGCTCACCATAGCGCACACTCGTCCGGCACGCCCTCTTCCACCACCTCGTCCAGGGGCCGCACGCCAGTGACGCCACAGCCGTCGCAGCCAAAGTATGTAGAGCAAGTAGTTCCTGAACTTTTTAGCCTGTGGCCCTAAAGGGTCGGCGTGTTGCGAGCTTGTCACTTACACGTAAAAGTTACATTTGTGGAATTGTTTTGAATTTCTTTTGATTGTTTTAAATGTATTCATGCAATTCTTTGGAAAAATTGTTAGATTTTATTTTTAATGTATGAAAAAGGAGGGAGATATTCAGTCGCGACCCATAATGTAGAACAAAATGAGGAACGGTTTAAAACACTGCTATTTGAAGATTTAAAAGCTCACGAGCTTGTAGATTCAAAATCGACTAGCTCAATCTACAAACTTTGTGCTTGTAGAAACTAGAAAGCCTATTTTCAAAACGTTTTTGACAAATCTTTGCCAAACATTGAACTATTTCTTAAGGGGGACTCAAAGGGGCGTCCAAATACATATCAATCACATCAGCCCTGTACTTAACGAATGCATGTGTCTATTTTCAGATCCACCACCAGCAGCTCAGCAGTGGACTGGGGCAAGATGGCCGAGCAGTGGCTGAAGGAGAAGGAGGCAGAGGGCAGGAAGAAGACACCACGTATGACCCCACGGCCGTCGCCGAGCCCCATGATCGAGAGCACGCCCATGTCCATCGCTGGAGACGCCACGCCCCTGCTGGACGAAATGGACCGATAGGACAGGCAGAGGGGGCGCTTTTGTCCCTGCAGCTCTGCTCCCCCCTCACCCAAGACCTTAGTCCTTCCATTTTTTACCATCTCCTCATCTACATACACTTCATTAGTTGTCATTTGTTCCTCTCTTTTTTGGGTGGCTTTCCAACCAACCAGTGTGTTGTTGGTCACCCCACGCTCCCGCTCCCTTCATTGCATCCATCTCGTTGTCCACCTGCAGTCAAACTTTTACTCCCATCTCCTGCAACAGTGGTTTCCAAAGTGGGGTCCAGGGACCCTCAGAGAGTCACAGGGGCCCTTGAAATGAAAAGGTTTGAGAACCACTGTCCTGCTGCCATCCACACCCTGTATGAGTTTCTTTTATGTTCCCTTGTGTCCCATCGGTTTTCTCCTATCTTGCCTGTTCTTTTAATGAATATCTCTCCTCCCTCAGCTTCTGTTGCTGGTTCTGGCCACATGGTATTTTATATAGTAAACATAACACTGTATCATGTCACTCAGCAAGTCGTGATAATGACACAAATACACTTGAAATGACTGACTGCGATTGCAAATAGGACATGGACCTACTGTATATATTGATAACAGCCGTTATCATCATCATTGGTAATTGGTGGCTTTCGTTTGGTTAATTTAGTGGTTTTGACAGTGGGCAATCATGACTTTCCCCCCCTAGTTTGTAGTTTCAAAAACCCACCAGTTCCCCCGCCCCCTCCTTGTGACGGGTGGATTTTGCCAAACGAGCGCTTTGCCAAGCTGATCAGCTAATTGACCACGTTGTTTTGTTTTCATATGCAACATGAATAAAGACACCTTTTTCCAGTTTGAGCCAGAAACCTGCACTCTTCACATCTGTCAAGGCAATCACACAACACAGGTAGCACATGCAGACAGTCTGGTCTGTCATGTTATTCACTATGATGACTCCTTCAAATGAGGGGGCTGAATAATGTCTAGAAACCAGGGAGAAGTGACAGAAAAAAAACCCATTCATGGCACCTTTAAGTTTCTCCCTTGTGTAACAAAAGCCTGCTACTGGGTCTACCAACCAGAACCGTATTATCAGAGAGCCTAATATGTATTTTGATAAAAGGTCTTGACTCTTTATGTATTCTCGTGCTGACTGTTAAAGAGGCCCTCTAAGAGAACTGTTCCTATGATAGAAATGACCATGTTACAGATAAGTATGGTAACATTGCTCGCATGACGTTAACTTGAGAGTTAATGGTGGAATAGTGAGGAGTTACACTTAATACTTTTTTTGTTGCTTTTGCTGTGTCAATTACTTTGCTGGCAGATGTAACGTGAGTGTTCCCTGCTGTGTTGAGTGTCCATGCTAGTTTAGCAAAGCATCAGTTTTTAATGTGCTTGGTCTGGTTAGTTTGCAAATCAGTGGATGTTTTTTTCATTTGCCATGTACACTAGCATTTGATCTCATGGTACATCATTACTGAACTTCATCCCACAAGTAAAAAAAAAAAGAGTAACGTGATGTAGGTCATGGCAGGTATTGTGCTTTTTGAAAAGAGGATTACAGCTGCCCATTGAAAAGCAGGGGCCCAGATTTATTTAAGCATAAATAACTATTCTTTACACAATCTTACACTAAGAGCAGCAGATGATTACTGACAAAACCAGTTCATTATCCAGCTTAACTCCACAACGGTAGAATATTCTTTAATATAGTTTTAACAGTATGTTTGAAAACATTGATTCTTTTATGATCTCCATGAGCCATTTCTTGGGCTGTCGGCATGCCTCACAAAATGTTAAGCATTCTGGCTAATGTTCTTTTTTTATTATTTTATTTTATTACTGTGTGTGTGTGTGTGTCCCAGTCCAAACAGATGGTGCCAGTATGCATTGCTGAGCTTTATTTAGGAGACTGAAAAGTAACGGATCAATAAACGTTTATTTTTAAACAAATGGCTGAGTAAATTCCAAATTACTTTAGAGTACGAATGCATTTTGACCTTTCTGTGGTGCATTTACTGTGACTATCCAGCTATCTCCCAAGAGGTTGCGATTGGTTATCGGTGGTAGGAGGTGATTTCTCTGCTATTCTACTGCTGTTGACCTTTTCCACCTGTGATCCCTTTAATAAAAGTGTTAATATGGAATCCCAAGGCTTGTTTGTTGTTAATATGGACACAAACACAACACTGAAGGCCAATTTGTCATGGAGTAAGTCTGTGTTGGAATGTATTATTTGTAGAACTGGGATCACGCCGGGCAAAGAATGTAGGGAATTTCCGTATATTTGCCACAAAGTTATGCAATTTAGTCATTTGACACTTAAGTTATGCAATTTAGTGTTCCTATTTTGAGAAGGAGGATTGCAGCAACAATATCTCTGGTATATCATTTATAATATAATCAATTATCCATAAAAATATATTGGTCATCCTACACATATACCGTAATTTCCGGACTATAAACCGCACCTGAATATAAGCCGCACCAGCCAAATTTAGGGAAAATCCCATATACAAGCCGCACCGGACTATAAGCCGCAGCTACGTTAGCTCAGAGCCTGAGATGGCTCTGCGTTAGCTGTAAAAATCCATAGATTAGCCGCACCGTTGTATAAGCCGCAGGGTTCAAATCATGGGTAAAAAGCCGCGGCTTATAGTCCGGAAATTACGGTATATGATGTGGTTAGTGCCAGAGCAGCGATTCATGACTTTTAGGCCATCATCAAAAACACATTTTATTGATGATATAACCAATACTAAATGTAAAAATTTGTCAAGGCATGTTTTCTTTTAAAACCTTGAAAAATGTGTTTTCATTTGTGATAGGCCTACAGATAAATAAGAAATGTATTTCCATTGATCCAAGGCAGAACACAATCGATTGATTGATCATTAAAGGTTTCATGACATACATTTTTATTTATTTTATGACCTCAATTACACCCACACAACCTGAACTTTGAGTGGATTTTCTGTGGTCTGGGATTGT
The DNA here is from genome assembly GCF_964188405.1 of Protomyctophum parallelum. NCBI lineage: Eukaryota > Metazoa > Chordata > Actinopteri > Myctophiformes > Myctophidae > Protomyctophum > Protomyctophum parallelum. The sequence continues at coordinate 76,101,726 of NC_139697.1, read as the reverse complement.
CTTTGTGTGTTCTGAAGCCTTTTGAGCTGCAATGAAAACAGGCAAAACCGTGAAAACTGGCAGATTCCTATGTCATGGCATTTGTGGACTCTTACCTCACAATCCACAGGCAAATCAGAGCACTTGTGTGAGCAAGAAAACCGCAGACCACAGAAAATCTACTGAATGTTAAAAGTTCAGTTTGTTTTGGGTGCAATTGGGCTCAGAAAACCTAAACCCAAACTTGCTCTGAAAATACACGAGGTCCACCCCATCTGACCAACACTCCGTGTTAAGTGGACATATGGGTGGGCCCTGATCCAGAAAAGGTTGGGAACCCTGAACCCTAACATAGCACCCAACAAATGCTTTATTGTTTTATTGTGGGAGAGTAAATCAATTGGTCACAGATGTAAACACGGTCTCCAAAAACAATCCCTCCATTTTTTTAGATCATGAGAGTTCCTAATGTCAGAGGGAAGACGAGCCGTGCGCGCGAGTAGTGAGAGCAGTCATGGGAGACGGTGTGTGCATCACATTAGCACAGAGAGAGAGACACATGACAGCCAGGAGGAGAACACAAAGAGACTTTATGTCCGTTGCTGACGTCTTATTCACACGCAGAAGACATTTCACCAAGTAGGCTCAACCACTATTTGCTATTGATTGAGGCCTGGTGGTCAAAGTTCACCAAAGTTGAACTCCAGGCAAAGCCGACGTGTGTGAATTTGCTTTGCCACCGCAAATGACATTTCCTCCCCTCTACGCTCACATACTATTGTAGATGGAAGTGAACAGGAGCGACCGTGCCCTTATTATACTTTACTTTTCAAGGGCACGACTAAAGAAATACAAAGTCTGTCTTGTGTTTGCGCGTGTTGTCGGCACTTAAGTGAATTATCTGATCCATGTGCTTTTCTGTTTTTCTTGTCGGTCGTGAGTTCAGTGACTTCAGTCGTCCCTCAAATCTCCAGAGTGGCTGAAGTTTTTTTCTTCTTTCAGCAACAATTAGCTTTCCTGTTGGTGGGTTTGCATTTCTCCTCTGTGCTCCCAGTGATTCCTGGGGAGAGTAACCAAATGAAATCACGTGCTGTACATTTCACATTAGGAGACACTTTGAAACATGTAACATGAAAATGAACTTACAGTCGTGATCACAAGCATTCCATGCAAGCAACACAGTAAACTGTTTTATATGTATATGACATTTGAAGATGCTTAATTTTTGTCTGCTGACACTGTCAAGAGACACTTGTTTTACAAAGCCATAGGGAAGTCACATAGCCAGCAAAGTCACACAATTGGCCTATGGTTTGGTCCCACTTCAAAGTTATTACATGGCATTCACAGTTGGTGGTTGACAGTTTTTCTTTCTGTATGTTTAATTGAGTGCTGTTACGTAACTACAGTTTTTGCGTATCTGTACTTGACATGGAAACAGTGGAGAACCACTGGATTAACGAGTCATTATTTGAGGAAGCCAACTCACGGATAATATCACCAACGTTCCTCGAGTCGTTCCTCTCGAGCTCCGACAGGACGTTGGCTTCAAACGTCAGAGACGCCACGCGGAAGAATAAGTCCCTGATACCGTCCCCTGACAAAAGAAAGAAGACAAAATAAGTCCCTGATACCGTCCCCTGACAAAGGAAAGAAGACAGAATAAGTCCCTGATACCGTCCCCTGACAAAAGAAATAAGACAGAATAAGTTCCTGATACCGTCCCCTGACAAAAGAAAGACAGAAATATAGCTGTATATGAGAAGAGAAGTTAAGCATACAGGCCTATGGACAGGGCCCAATTTATATCTCCATATATGGAGCTGGCCTGTTCTGACATCACAATGACACAAAAGCCTCTGCCCGGGCTCTGGACGGAGCCCAAATGATCACCCCTAGATCTCCGTATATGGAGCTGGCCTGTTCTGACATCACAATGATGGTTAACGGGCACCGCTCTTGTGTTAATAAAATTGCCATTGTGAGCTTACATCCATTTGATGTCCTCACAAGTACGGTATATTCATACAAATGTGTGCGACTGTGTGAGTGTCCCACCTGACTTAGCGGACACAGGCCAGTACTCGGCTTTGATCTCCTCTGACAGTCTGACAGCCTCCTGCTCTATGTGAGCCAGCTGCTCAGGAGACTGCAGAGAGAGAGAGAGAGAGAGAGAGAGAGAGAGAGAGAGAGAGAGAGAGAGAGAGACAGTGCATGGTGGAGTTTACAGCAGGGGAAGAACAGGCAGGTGAACCACAGGCTCCACCAACACAACCATGTCTCTCGGTCAGTGCCAAATCAGCCATTGGGCCAGTGGGGCTGGGGTCCAGGGGCCCTTGGCTCTCCAGGGCCTAACAGGGAAACTGGACTGTGTGGTACTGGGTTTGAAGCCCTGACAAGGGCTTGTGGCGCCATTCATTGGCTGTTGATTGTGTTAACTTTAGGTCAGAAAGATAATAAAAATCACCCCCGTGTGAAGTAAGGGGCGCTCTTATCATCGTACATCATCATGACGTAACATGTCGATTTGCTCGTCCGCGTACATTCTCCATTCATTGTCAATGGAAAATTAATATTATTAAATCTACACTTTGTTGTGTTATCATTTTAGACTGTTTTACTGTACTGTACCTCTGTGCTGTTTACATAAAGTATTAAGTCAATCAATCAATCAATTGTAGATAAGAAACTTATTTAAGATATATTATTTGTTTTAGTTTTTCTGAAGAAGTCAGATTCAGTTTTTTTAAATTAAATTTGCGACCCAAAAATGGTCCTTTCTCCCAGGCCATGGTTTGGGTATCACTGCTCTATCCAAAAATAAGACGTTCACACGGTTAAGTATAAATGATTATGCATTGATTGAGTTGTTAATGCCACCCACACTGAGGTCCTTCTTGGTACCGACAAGGAACAGCAACACACTGGATGGGTCATTCTCCACCATAGCATCCTCCAGCCACTGCCTACACAACACACGCACAGAGAGAAGGGGGGAAAGGGGTTACAAATACTTAAATAATTGATAATTGTGTAATATTGTACTTCAGTTGCATAAGATAACAATAATAAGGCTTACCTGGCATGTACTAAAGACCCGACATTGCTCAAGTCAAATACCACTATGATAGCTGGGAAAATATGAATGGACAGGCACATTAGTAACAGTACTAGTACAAAGAAACGCTTGTGTGTGTGCGTGCGTGCATTTGTTTACGTGTGCTTGAGTGAGTGTATATCACATTTTTTATGTCATCATCATCATCATCATCACCTTTATTTAAACTCGGGCAAATATAGGCAGGGAGCATTAGCTTTATATAAATATAGGTACCAGTGTTTATCCCGCCTCTCAGTCCTAAATTGTTCGATGTTTCATTTTATTCATTGAAACAATTCACAACAGTTATCCTGTGCTCATCTGTAATATGTAGAGGACATTTACCCTGTGCTCCTCTGTAACATGTAGAGGACATTTACCCTGTGCTCCTCTGTAACATGTAGAGGACATTTACCCTGTGCTCCTCTGTAATATGTAGAGGACATTTACCCTGTGCTCCTCTGTAACATGTAGAGGACATTTACCCTGTGCTCCTCTGTAACATGTAGAGGACATTTACCCTGTGCTCCTCTGTAATATGTAGAGGACATTTACCCTGTGCTCCTCTGTAACATGTAGAGGACATTTACCCTGTGCTCCTCTGTAACATGTAGAGGACATTTACCCTGTGCTCCTCTGTAATATGTAGAGGACATTTACCCTGTGCTCCTCTGTAACATGTAGAGGACATTTACCCTGTGCTCCTCTGTAACATGTAGAGGACATTTACCCTGTGCTCCTCTGTAACATGTAGAGGACATTTACCCTGTGCTCCTCTGTAATATGTAGAGGACATTTACCCTGTGCTCCTCTGTAACATGTAGAGGACATTTACCCTGTGCTCCTCTGTAACATGTAGAGGACATTTACCCTGTGCTCCTCTGTAATATGTAGAGGACAGTTATCCTGTGCTCCTCTGTAATATGTAGAGGACATTTACCCTGTGCTCCTCTGTAATATGTAGAGGACATTTACCCTGTGCTCCTCTGTAATATGTAGAGGACATTTACCCTGTGCTCCTCTGTAACATGTAGAGGACATTTACCCTGTGCTCCTCTGTAATATGTAGAGGACAGTTACCCTGTGCTCCTCTGTAACATGTAGAGGACATTTACCCTGTGCTCCTCTGTAATATGTAGAGGACAGTTATCCTGTGCTCCTCTGTAACATGTAGAGGACATTTACCCTGTGCTCCTCTGTAACATGTAGAGGACATTTACCCTGTGCTCCTCTGTAATATGTAGAGGACAGTTACCCTGTGCTCCTCTGTAACATGTAGAGGACATTTACCCTGTGCTCCTCTGTAACATGTAGAGGACATTTACCCTGTGCTCCTCTGTAACATGTAGAGGACATTTACCCTGTGCTCCTCTGTAATATGTAGAGGACATTTACCCTGTGCTCCTCTGTAATATGTAGAGGACATTTACCCTGTGCTCCTCTGTAATATGTAGAGGACATTTACCCTGTGCTCCTCTGTAATATGTAGAGGACATTTACCCTGTGCTCCTCTGTAACATGTAGAGGACATTTACCCTGTGCTCCTCTGTAATATGTAGAGGACATTTACCCTGTGCTCCTCTGTAACATGTAGAGGACATTTACCCTGTGCTCCTCTGTAATATGTAGAGGACATTTACCCTGTGCTCCTCTGTAACATGTAGAGGACATTTACCCTGTGCTCCTCTGTAACATGTAGAGGACATTTACCCTGTGCTCCTCTGTAATATGTAGAGGACATTTACCCTGTGCTCCTCTGTAATATGTAGAGGCGATGCACTTGAAGCGCTCCTGTCCTGCTGTGTCCCACCTGACCACAGTGGCAGAGAGAGAGGGAACAGAGAGTTAGTGGCCCTTAGCGGTTATGTATCACGTGTGTGTGTGTGTGTGTGTGTGTGTGTGTGTGTGTGTGTGTGTGTGTGTGTGTGTGTGTGTGTGTGTGTGTGTGTGTGTGTGTGCGTGCGCCTTACTATACTTGTGAGTGAGTTGTGAGGACCGAATGTCCATCAAATTACAAATGTCCCCACGAGTATAGTAGAGACATATGAGAAATGGCTGTTTCAAGGTTTAAAGAGGATTTTAAATACAGGTTTACAGTCAGCTACATTACAGTTACATTTATGATTAGACATGTAGAGGTCAGGTTAGTTGTGCGGCGAATGCCACAAACCAGAAAATAGCTGATCTACTAATGTTGATCACAATATAGTAACATGAACGTGTGTGTGTGTGTGTGTGTGTGTGTGTGTGTGTGTGTGTGTGTGTGTGTGAAGTTCCATGATATATGCTCACAGCTGTAAACTGAAGGGCACTCCTAGCACCTCAAAGCGCTCCATCTCAAAGTCCACCCCTATGGTTGCCTTGTAGTTCTTATCAAACGCATTCTTGCAGAACCTACAGGACAGGTAGAAACGGAAACCGCTTGAAACCGTGAACGTTCTCATTACACCGGTGCCATCACTCTAATTTACTAACAGAGAGCTGATCCACCTGTCTACAACAAAACGACCTCACAGGACATGAAAGAAATGATGTCAGTTTTCTTCTTTCGCACCTGTTCAAACCAATTAAGGAACCCATGCACAAGTCCCAGAAACATACTGTAAAGCGTCATTTATATGCTGGTGTGTACAATCTGTCTTCACCTGTGAATGTGGTTTGGACTACAATGGTACAACGGCAGGTTCTTTCTCTGATTATTATGTGCCTGCAAAAACGTTTGTTCAATTTGTTGAATGTTTGAATACAGTGAATACATATTACACTGGCATTTTAAATTGGCCAGAGAATGTGCATTCTAGAATATGGAAAAGGAAAGGCATATTGGATTATTGTTGTTAACATTTTTAGATGGGGGTCCGCAGCCAAATTCATATCAATTTGGGGGTCCTTGACATGAAAAGATTTGAGAACCATTCAATATGAACGGTTGCAAATTTTAAACAGACAGTATTATTAAGGTTTGAGCTTCGGCCTATGCCTTTTCGATTAACCAAAAAAATAAATGTGGGATGTAACATCATTTGTAATGACGTTATATAGTTTATGATGATCGCAATAAACTAAACTAAACTAGAAGCACTGCACTAGGGTTCATGTGGTGAGGTGAACACAAACAGATTCGGGCTGGATGAATCCTGATAGCTTCCATACCTGCTGATTAGACATGTCTTCCCAACCGCAACATCACCCACTACAATCACCTTGGCAATGTTTAAGCTGGGAACACAAAAACAAGAGTCCATATAAATACTGATTCAGTCAGTCAGTCTGTGTGTGTGTGTGTGTGTGTGTGTGTGTGTGTGTGTGTGTGCGTGCATTCGTGTGTGTCTGTGTGGAGGGGGAAAGAGGGTTCTCACCCCTCTGTAGAGGTCTTCTGTTCTTGGCAGGCAGCCGTCACCTGTTTATGGAAGCCATCTTTGGTGTCCAGCGCAGCATTTGGACTAAAGGCCTGCAAAGGTCAAACACAACAGGAACAGGGAGGATATGTATGTGATGATGATATATGTACAGTATATGTATGATGTAAGATTAACCAAAAATATATTAAAACAAATATTTAGGACAAATAACTGACCTAATCTTGAAATACAATAATCTAGGACCAGGTTTATTTTTTTCTCCCATATCAACAAATTAACCATATATGGAGGCATGGGGTGGGTGATGGACAGACGGACTGACAGGAAATGCACGTTTTAATAGTAAATGTGATTTGCGGTCGCAATAAACCATCATATTAAGTACTGATTTTACGATGCTTTACATCATAAAGCACACCAGAATAGCTGTAATTTGGGATATTTGTGTGTAATGCGTGTGTGTGTGTGTGTGTGTGTGTGTGTGTGTGTGTGTGAGGGTGTGTGTGCGTGTGTGTGTGTGTGTGTGTGTGTGTGTGTGTGTGTGTGTGTGTGTGTGTGTGTGTGTGTGTGTGTGTGTGTATGTGTGTGCGTGTTCTACCTTAGGGAGGTGAGTAATGATCCGGTCTTGTTTCACAGGCAACATAGCCTGAATGAGAGTGAAGCAGATATGCACAACCTCAGGTCTTCAGCAGCTTTCACTCACACTAACATGACGTCACTCACGTTCACTAGAAGAGAGAAAGAACCCGTTTTTCTTTTCAGCTTTCAAGTTCAACAACACCTAAAAAAAACACTGTACTTTACTACTGACACAATCAATTCATGTACTGAATTGAATAGTTGCCTGAAGGAAATGTTGGATAATTAATGCATAACCATAGTTGTGTAGACAAGTTCTCAACCCTTTTAATTTCAAGGACACCCATTTGATACCAAGCATGTTTTGGGTCATTTTAATGTCTACTTGCACCCCAGCCAAGACTATTTTTAAGTTGCTTGTAAAAGTTTGAGAACTATATTGTTCTCTAGACTAGACAATTAAATTACCTCTTGGCTCCAGAGGTAATTTATCTGTTTACTACGCAGCTGTCTCCATGACAAGAGCTGCAGAGCATAGCATGAGGTAAACATTGTCATTATGTTTGCCCTGTCACGAATCACGATGATACCTTTTAGTCACTATCTCAGCACTATAATAGGCAATCGAGAATGCATAATCAACAGACTCATTTGGCCAATGTAACATGTCTACTGTATGACTAAGGTGCAAATATATATGGCAGCATATTGCTTTAGCTTGCTGCCAAAGTGACAGAATGTGTGGATTAATCATTTGTTAAATTGGACTACTATAGGCTGCAGAGAAAATGCAATTAAAGAGCAGCAGAGGATATCGTTTAGAAATGATGTATTGAATGTAAAGCAATTTAGGCTAACACATCACTCACAACACAAGACAGAAGTTATAGAACATTCCGTATAATTCATATAGACTATCGTAGTAGGTTTTCCTAAAGATCATTTCATCTGTACCTTGAAGTTTAGGCATATTTTGAAGGCTGGCTGTTGGGGGAAAATGCAAACAAGAAGATCGAAGTGTAAAAACAGGGAAAAAAGGAAAACAAACAGTCCCGTTTTCTTAGAAACATTCATCCGGTTACTCCTTATTTATGGACTCCATAAGTACATAAATAATAATAATGCACTGCAGGAAGACCGACGGACGGTGGTTATAGAGGGAACGGGAGAGACATCTGCGCTGGTCTCTCGATCGTCTCTGTGATCATCATGTAACCATGGTAACCATCACTCCTCCCTGCATGCTGCTGTGGTCAGTTTGAAAGTCCACCTCTTTTTCACGGTTTGTGACCGAATCTCGTGGTTCTCAACCTTTTCAGGCGGTGTGAACTCTGTGAACGCCAAACATAATTTGAGCTGGGGGCACACGACACATCACACACCTAGACATGGTTCATGACTCTCGTATTCATACGAGAGTCATGAAGTAACTGCATCCTGTTTTTGGCGCTCGCTGCATTTACAAAATTTCTGTATATATAAACATTCGGAATTCAAATATAAAGTACTCACAATTTATCCCACGGGTGTTAGTTAGTTGCAGCTCCAGCGATTAGAATTTCTGCATCCCGCGTTGTTTAACAAAAAGCATTTTTATCCGAGCTGTTATTTTGCCATTGGCTTTCAACTACGCGCCCCTATCGGTCGAGAGGAGGGTGGCACTCGATGTGTTCGATATAGGTACGCTGACCGCCCTGCCGATACAGACTAATAGGCGAGTGCGCTCCCGGTGTGCAACTGTGGATTTCCCAAACGAACCCCGTTTGAAAAAAGTAGCCGGGGCGCTCGGTTAAAAAAGCTTTTTATTAAAGAACGCGGGATGCAGCAATTCTAATCGCTGCTACTAACTAACACCCGTGGGACAAATTGTGAGTACTTTATATTTGAAATCTGAATGTTTATATATACGGAAATCTTGTAAATGCAGCGAGCGCCAAAAACAGGGCTAAGTTTCTGCATGACTGTCATGATAATCATCATGGCAGTCATGTTTCAGGGCTATCACACACACCACGCCTAGATTTCTCGTAAAAAGTCGTAGCTGTATCGATTTAGACCTTTTCAGTCTATGAGAGACCTGTGTTAATTTCCCTGAGGGGGAGAAAGGACGCTGAAATCTTGGGATTCCGAACGAACGGTGACAGGTAGTCAAGTCAAATGCAAAATATACCTTGGCTTGTCCTTAATGTCCTATACCCTCTGATGCCCCAAATGTTTGAGAGGCCGCTTACCTGTTTTCAATAAAGAAGTGTTTTAATCCCGTCTGTGGCCGATTCCGCCTTAGGCTGTCACACAACACAACCGGACAATAACTCTTGCCTGGAATGTACAAGTGGAGGCATTCCATTTAGTTTGACTCCATCTCGAAAGTGATGGAAAAAATAGTCTATGAACAGGTTGAAAAGTATCTTGCCTCTAATACATTGCTGTACGAGTTCCAATCTGGTTTCAGAACATCCCACTCCACTGACACATGCCTCCTCTATTTGAGCGATCACATCAAACACGAGGTGGATGCTGGAAAATACTGCGGCATGGTCATGCTGGACCTCCAAAAGGCTTTTGACACCGTGAACCACTCCATACTGGTTAACAAGCTTAAAGCTATTGGTTTTGATAGCACATCAGTGAGCTGGATGCAATCCTACCTGGAGGGGAGAGAACAGATGGTGGAGGTGAACGGAACACTGTCCCCTCCCCTCCCAGTGAGCTGTGGCGTCCCACAAGGAAGCATACTAGGGCCTTTACTGTTCCTAATTTATGTTAACGACATGACTTCAGCTTGTGACTGCAACTTGTTCCTGTTCGCAGATGACTCAGCACTGCTGGTCTCGGACAGGAACAAACTGCAGGTTGAAAAGACCCTCAGCTCTGAACTCGGTAGAATCTGCACCTGGCTCGCTGATAACAAACTATCCTTACACCTGGGAAAAACTGAATCCATCCTCTTCGGATCAAATAGTAAACTCAGCAAGGCAGATGGCTTCTTGGTTAGAGTGGGTGACAATATTATCACACGAAAAGATGAAATTACCTACCTAGGTTCCATCCTGGAGGCCAATCTTTCCGGTGATAAAATGGCCACCAACGTAATCAAAAAAGTCAATCAAAGAACAAGATTCCTTTACAGGATCTCCTCACTGGTCAGCAAAAACACCTTGAAGACCTTAACAGGAGGTTAACAGGTTTCTTTGACTATGCCTCCACCTCTTGGTACCACAGCACCTCAAAGGCCCTTAAAACAAGGCTCCAGACCTCCCAAAACAAACTGGTCAGGCTCCTACTTGGCCTCACCCCCCGAACCCACCTCACCCCTGCCCACTTTGACAGGCTGGGATGGCTTAGGGTCGACGACAGAGTACAGCATCTTGCAATGGGTCTGGTCCACAAGATGCGATACACCACCAAGATACCCATGTACCTGTCTAAATACTTCCTTAATGTAAACGAAGTCCACACCCACAACACCAGAGGGAGTGCAACAAACCATGTACAACCCAGATTCGGCACAAACAAGGGACTAAATTCTTTTCGCTCCTATGCCACCAAAATGTGGAACGCCCTACCAACAGTTATTAAGACATGTGAATCCCTTGACTCCTTCAAAACCGCTCTCAAAGGGCACCTACGGATGGCTGCAATTCGAAACTGGCCTCTGTAAAATCTGAATCCCCCCCACCCCCCCATTTTCCCTCACTGTATATTGTATCTTTTCCCTTTTTTGCTTCCCATATGATGAATTCCTGTTCTGTACTTTAGCTACATAGAAATGTCTATTTGTATGTCTCTAAATGTCTGTATGTCTTTAAATGTTTTGATGAATTGAACAATGTGGACCCTGTTGTAAACAAGTGTAATGCTTAATTGGGTCGTCCACTCACAGTTGACAGTCTTTGTATTGAGTTTGTGCTTAAAATGTACTGTAAATTCTACAAACTGTTAATAAATATTTCAATCAATCAATCGGTTCCAATTCCAATTTCCAACCGTTCCACTTAAGTCTTGTGAAACAACAGCAACAACAAGAATAACAATAACAAAGGATCTAACGACGGATCTAAAAACAAAACAATGAAGTTTATGAATATGATGGTGGCGCACTGGTGGTGGTGATTATGATGATGATGAATTGATGATGATTTACTATATTGATGTATGTGCATGTGCATGTTAGGCTATACTAAATGCGTTTCTGGAGATATGGCGCCATCTAGCGAAGGCTTTCACACACTGCATGAATGCATTGTCATTGTCACGGTTATAACAATTTACAAATACTCGAACGATGTTGCATTGTTTAATTGTATAAGTTTCCCTGCTGTAGTTCACTTATTCTATTTTGTATTACGCTGTGTGTTCGCTCGCTGGTTGGTTGCATGGTTGGTTGGAGGCAGTTTTATTTGTTTCCCCTCGTGTGACGCGTTATTCAGGCGACGGTAGACTATAAATACTTTGAGACCACGCTGTCGTTCCTCTGACCGCGCCTGCTCTCCGTGCTGTGTGGACGTGTGTTCTGTTTTTATGTCGCTTCTGTTATTATAGCCGTGCGTTTACTTTAGTAGGATAGCTCAATAATACCGTTGGTGTTCGTTATTTACGACTGCTGAACTATAGTCCGATACGATGCCCCTCCGGTTATGCAATGGCCGTTGCGATCTAGACCGCAGAAAGCCATTAAACAACGTTATGTTAGTTGAGCAACTAAACGAATGGATTTCCCCCCCTTCTAGCAGCATGCATTCATTCAGACTGGAGTAAGTTTGTGAATGCTGCTTTAGCTAGAATTCTTCATGAGCGTTTGAGGAAGGTAGTCCAGTCCTTCCTCATGCAAGGCCCTCGACTCCTCGAGCAGTCACGTCACATCTGACGTAGGGCAATATATGGATGGGTCACGCATGTAAGTAACTACTATAAATCAAACTAGCAGTGTCTCGAAATATATTTAATTCTAATTGTTTTGATGAAAGCTAAACTTTATAAGGTGGAATTACCGTCAGATTGTTTAGTGGTGTTTTAAAGGTTTTCTGAAACATCGAGAAGTTTGTAATAAGCATTTATCTTATAATGACATTATGCATGTCTTCACCATTCTGCCCACTTGTGTTTTTCTCAAGGCTGGTGATGCTGACCCAGTGCAATAAAACATGCATGCACAGAGTTGTGGAGGCTGTATGGCAGTAAGTAAATATTTGCTGTTCATTTAAACTATTAGCAAGCAGCATCATCGTGTCAGTTATGATGAAATCTAAACTGAAATTAGCTGGAATTACCGGCAGATTGTTTAGTGGTGACCCTTTGGTTTTCTGAACACTGACAAGTTGTTCTGCATTGTTAACTGTGTCAATCACTTTACTCCATTCTCAATCTGTTTAAATGACTGTTCATTCCTTAGGTGGAGATGGCTTTGCCCTTCTGATTAAATGCTGACAATGGCTGCCAGCCTGGTGTGTCTGCAGGCTTGAGGAGACCTCTCATAATCTTGTAAGGTTGGTTCTTGGAAAGTTGCAGGTGGTGTAATAAAGCTTTGTCAGTGATGAGAACTTGAATAGGAAGTGCCTTCTGATGCGACAACTGACGATTTTCCTCATGTTCTGAGTCTTCAAAGCTTTACACATTCATCGTCTGAGTTAATTTAACAATATGAAACTTTGCAAAACTTTTAAATTGCCCACTTCCATTTACAATTTTTTTCTTTAGGTATCATCCAGTGCTCGATATGAACTGAAGTTTGCTGAAGGGAGATTTCACAGACTCAGGTATATGGTGCTTAAATTAAACTTGGAGGAGGGGGATTGGCAACTGTTAACTGTGATGAAATTTAAACTGAAATAAGCTGGAATTACCGTCAGATTTTTTAGTGGTGAGACTCGGTTTTCTGAACGTTAACGTGGCATAAAATGCTTGTAGCGCAAATCTTAAATGACATGGTTTTAAACGGGTTAAATTTTGGTCATTCCTCAGGTGGAGTTGGCATGGTGATGCGCTTCCGGTTAAATTCCGACAATGGCTGACGGCCTGGTGGGTCTGCGCTGCATCCAAGGAGAAGTCACATCTTGTAAGGCTTGATGAATGAAATGTTAAAATTTCAGATTAATAAAGCTTTGTCGGTGATGACAACTTTAATAGGAAGTGCCGTCCGATGCGACAACTGACGATTTTCCTCATGTTCTGAGACTTAAAAGCTTTACACAATCATCGTTGAGTTAATTTAACAATATGAAACTTTGCAAAACGTTTAAATTGCCCACTTCCATTTACACTTGTTTTTTTGCTTTAGGTATCCAGTGCTCGATATGAACTGAAGTTTTCTGAAGGGAGATTTCACGGACTCAGGTATTTGGTCCTTAAATTTAACTGGGAGGGGGGGTGGGGGAATTGGCAACAGTTAACTGTGATGAAACTTAAACTGAAATAGCTGGAATTACCGTCAGATTGTTTAGTGGTGAGACTCGGTTTTCTGAACGTTAACGTGGCATAAAATGCTTGTAGTGCAAATCTTAAATGACATGGTTTTAAACGGGTTAAATTTTGGTCATTCCTCAGGTGGAGTTGGCATGGTGATGCGCTTCCGGTTAAATTCCGACAATGGCTGACGGCCTGGTGGGTCTGCGCTGCATCCAAGGAGAAGTCACATCTTGTAAGGCTTGATGAATGAAATGTTAAAATTTCAGATTAATAAAGCTTTGTCGGTGATGACAACTTTAATAGGAAGTGCCGTCCGATGCGACAACTGACGATTTTCCTCATGTTCTGAGACTTAAAAGCTTTACACAATCATCGTTGAGTTAATTTAACAATATGAAACTTTGCAAAACGTTTAAATTGCCCACTTCCATTTACACTTGTTTTTTTGCTTTAGGTATCCAGTGCTCGATATGAACTGAAGTTTTCTGAAGGGAGATTTCACGGACTCAGGTATTTGGTCCTTAAATTTAACTGGGAGGGGGGGTGGGGGAATTGGCAACAGTTAACTGTGATGAAACTTAAACTGAAATAGCTGGAATTACCGTCAGATTGTTTAGTGGTGAGACTCGGTTTTCTGAACGTTAACGTGGCATAAAATGCTTGTAGTGCAAATCTTAAATGACATGGTTTTAAACTGGTTAAATTTTGGTCATTCCTCAGGTGGAGTTGGCATGGTGATGCGCTTCCGGTTAAATTCCGACAATGGCTGACGGCCTGGTAGGTCTGCGCTGCATCCAAGGAGAAGTCACATCTTGTAAGGCTTGATGAATGAAATGTTAAAATTTCAGATTAATAAAGCTTTGTCGGTGATGACAACTTTAATAGGAAGTGCCGTCCGATGCGACAACTGACGATTTTCCTCATGTTCTGAGACTTAAAAGCTTTACACATTCATCGTTGGAGTTAATTTAACAATATGAAACTTTGCAAAACGTTTAAATTGCCCACTTCCATTTACACTTGTTTTTTTCTTTAGGTGTCATCCAGTGCTCGATATGAACTGAAGTTTGCTGAAGGGAGATTTCACGGACTCAGGTATATGGTGCTTAAATTAAACTCGGAGGAGGGGGATTGGCAACTGTTAACTGTGATGAAACTTAAACTGAAATAGCTGGAATTACCGTCAGATTGTTTAGTGGTGAGACTCGGTTTTCTGAACGTTAACGTGGCATCAAATGATTGTAGTGCAAATCTTAAATGACATGGTTTTAAACGGGTTAAATTTTGGTCATTCCTCAGGTGGAGTTGGCATGGTGATGCGCTTCCGGTTAAATTCTGACAATGGCTGACGGCCTGGTGGGTCTGCGCTGCATCCAAGGAGAAATCACATCTTGTAAGGCTTGTTGATGAATTAAATGAAAAGGCTGTAATGAAATGTTAGAATTGCAGATTAATAAAGCTTTGTCTGTGATAACATGAAAAGTGCCGTCCGATGCGACAACTGACTATTTTCTTCATGTTCTGAGTCTTCAAAGCTTTACACATTCACCGTCTGAGTTAATTTAACAATATGAAACTTTGCAAATCTTTTAAATTGCCCACTTCCATTTACACTTGTTTTTTTCTTTAGGTATCATCCAGTGCTCGATATGAACTGAAGTTTGCTGAAGGGAGATTTCACGGACTCAGGTATATGGTGCTTAAATTAAACTCGGAGGAGGGGGATTGGCAACTGTTAACTGTGATGAAACTTAAACTGAAATAGCTGGAATTACCGTCAGATTGTTTAGTGGTGAGACTCGGTTTTCTGAACGTTAACGTGGCATAAAATGCTTGTAGTGCAAATCTTAAATGACATGGTTTTAAACTGGTTAAATTTTGGTCATTCCTCAGTTGGAGTTGGCATGGTTATGCGCTTCCGGTTAAATTCCGACAATGGCTGACGGCCTGGTGGGTCTGCGCTGCATCCAAGGAGAAGTCACATCTTGTAAGGCTTGATGAATGAAATGTTAACATTTCAGATTGATAAAGCTTTGTCGGTGATGACAACTTTAATAGGAAGTGCCGTCCGATGCGACAACTGACGATTTTCCTCATGTTCTGAGACTTAAAAGCTTTACACATTCATCGTTGGAGTTAATTTAACAATATGAAACTTTGCAAAACGTTTAAATTGCCCACTTCCATTTACACTTGTTTTTTTCCTTTAGGTGTCATCCAGTGCTCGATATGAACTGAAGTTTGCTGAAGGGAGATTTCACAGACTCAGGTATATGGTGCTTAAATTAAACTCGGAGGAGGGGGATTGGCAACTGTTAACTGTGATGAAACTTAAACTGAAATAGCTGGAATTACCGTCAGATTGTTTAGTGGTGAGACTCGGTTTTCTGAACGTTAACGTGGCATCAAATGATTGTAGTGCAAATCTTAAATGACATGGTTTTAAACGGGTTAAATTTTGGTCATTCCTCAGGTGGAGTTGGCATGGTGATGCGCTTCCGGTTAAATTCTGACAATGGCTGACGGCCTGGTGGGTCTGCGCTGCATCCAAGGAGAAATCACATCTTGTAAGGCTTGTTGATGAATTAAATGAAAAGGCTGTAATGAAATGTTAGAATTGCAGATTAATAAAGCTTTGTCTGTGATAACATGAAAAGTGCCGTCCGATGCGACAACTGACTATTTTCCTCATGTTCTGAGTCTTCAAAGCTTTACACATTCACCGTCTGAGTTAATTTAACAATATGAAACTTTGCAAAACTTTTAAATTGCCCACTTCCATTTACACTTGTTTTTTTCTTTAGGTATCATCCAGTGCTCGATATGAACTGAAGTTTGCTGAAGGGAGATTTCACGGACTCAGGTATATGGTGCTTAAATTAAACTTGGAGGGGGATTGGCAACTGTTAACTGTGATGAAACTTAAACTGAAATAGCTGGAATTACCGTCAGATTGTTTAGTGGTGAGACTCGGTTTTCTGAACGTTAACGTGGCATAAAATGCTTGTAGCGCAAATCTTAAATGACATGGTTTTAAACGGGTTAAATTTTGGTCATTCCTCAGGTGGAGTTGGCATGGTGATGCGCTTCCGGTTAAATTCCGACAATGGCTGACGGCCTGGTGGGTCTGCGCTGCATCCAAGGAGAAGTCACATCTTGTAAGGCTTGATGAATGAAATGTTAAAATTTCAGATTAATAAAGCTTTGTCGGTGATGACAACTTTAATAGGAAGTGCCGTCCGATGCGACAACTGACGATTTTCCTCATGTTCTGAGACTTAAAAGCTTTACACATTCATCGTTGGAGTTAATTTAACAATATGAAACTTTGCAAAACGTTTAAATTGCCCACTTCCATTTACACTTGTTTTTTTCTTTAGGTATCATCCAGTGCTCGATATGAACTGAAGTTTGCTGAAGGGAGATTTCACGGACTCAGGTATATGGTGCTTAAATTAAACTTGGAGGAGGGGGATTGGCAACTGTTAACTTTGATGAAACTTAAACTGAAATAGCTGGAATTACCGTCAGATTGTTTAGTGGTGAGACTCGGTTTTCTGAACGTTAACGTGGCATCAAATGCTTGTAGTGCAAATCTTAAATGACATGGTTTTAAACGGGTTAAATCTTTGTCATTCCTCAGGTGGAGTTGGCATGGTGATGCGCTTCCGGTTAAATTCTGACTGGCTGACGGCCTGGTGGGTCTGAGCTGCATCCAAGGAGAAGTCACATCTTGTAAGGCTTGATGAATGAAATGTTAAAATTTCAGATTAATAAAGCTTTGTCGGTGATGACAACTTTAATAGGAAGTGCCGTCCGATGCGACAACTGACGATTTTCCTCATGTTCTGAGTCTTCAAAGCTTTACACATTCATCCTTCTGAGTTAATTTAAAGGACAACTTTAGTTTTTTTCAACCAAGGTTCATGTTTTAGGTTGTTTTTAGAGAAAGTAAAAGATGAGTTATTTTTTTTTCCATTTGCTGCTTTCTTTCGTTTTAGGGATTTTAGCTGTTTTGTACAGGGGCGGGGGCATTCGAGCATGGTGCTAAATATGTATTTTTTTTTTACAAATATTATGGAGATTTTTTTATTATTATTTACTATAGCCCTAATAAACCCCAGGAAATTACATCTGGCCACAAATAAATAACAGGATCTACTGAATGTGAAGGTAGCCTACTGGCGGGAAGCCACACTGTGTCATAGGCTCAATGTCAGTTTGACACATTCAGTAGATCTCGTGATGTTTTGTGGCCAGATGAAATTTCCAGGGGTTTATTAGGACTATAGTAAATAATTAAAAAAGAAATCGCTATAAAATGTTGTAAAAAAATTACATATTTAGCCCCATGCTCGAATGCCCCCGCCCCCCTGTCAAAAACAGCTAAAATCCCTAAAACGAAAAAGCAGCAAATGGAAAAAAAAGAATACTCATCTTTTAGTTTCTCTAACAACCTAAAACATGAACCTTGGTTGAAAAAAACTAAAGTTGTCCTTTAACAAATAGAAACTTTGCAAAACTTTTAAATTGCCCACTTCCATTTACACTTGTTTTTTTCTTTAGGTATCATCCAGTGCTCTATGAACTGAAGTTTGCTGAAGGGAGATTTCACGGACTCAGGTATTTGTTCCTTAAATTTAACTGGGAGGGGGGGGGATTGAATTGGCAACTGTTAACTGTGATGAAATTTAAACTGAAATAAGCTGGAATTACCGTCAGATTGTTTAGTGGTGAGACTCGGTTTTCTGAACGTTAACGTGGCATAAAATGCTTGTAGCGCAAATCTTAAATGACATGGTTTTAAACGGGTTAAATTTTGGTCATTCCTCAGGTGGAGTTGGCATGGTGATGCGCTTCCGGTTAAATTCCGACAATGGCTGACGGCCTGGTGGGTCTGCGCTGCATCCAAGGAGAAGTCACATCTTGTAAGGCTTGATGAATGAAATGTTAAAATTTCAGATTAATAAAGCTTTGTCGGTGATGACAACTTTAATAGGAAGTGCCGTCCGATGCGACAACTGACGATTTTCCTCATGTTCTGAGACTTAAAAGCTTTACACATTCATCGTTGGAGTTAATTTAACAATATGAAACTTTGCAAAACGTTTAAATTGCCCACTTCCATTTACACTTGTTTTTTTCTTTAGGTATCATCCAGTGCTCGATATGAACTGAAGTTTGCTGAAGGGAGATTTCACGGACTCAGGTATATGGTGCTTAAATTAAACTTGGAGGAGGGGGATTGGCAACTGTTAACTTTGATGAAACTTAAACTGAAATAGCTTGAATTACCGTCAGATTGTTTAGTGGTGAGACTCGGTTTTCTGAACGTTAACGTGGCATCAAATGCTTGTAGTGCAAATCTTAAATGACATGGTTTTAAACGGGTTAAATCTTTGTCATTCCTCAGGTGGAGTTGGCATGGTGATGCGCTTCCGGTTAAATTCTGACTGGCTGACGGCCTGGTGGGTCTGAGCTGCATCCAAGGAGAAGTCACATCTTGTAAGGCTTGATGAATGAAATGTTAAAATTTCAGATTAATAAAGCTTTGTCGGTGATGACAACTTTAATAGGAAGTGCCGTCCGATGCGACAACTGACGATTTTCCTCATGTTCTGAGTCTTCAAAGCTTTACACATTCATCCTTCTGAGTTAATTTAAAGGACAACTTTAGTTTTTTTCAACCAAGGTTCATGTTTTAGGTTGTTTTTAGAGAAAGTAAAAGATGAGTTTTTTTTTTTTCCATTTGCTGCTTTCTTTCGTTTTAGGGATTTTAGCTGTTTTGTACAGGGGCGGGGGCATTCGAGCATGGTGCTAAATATGTATTTCTTTTTTTACAAATATTATGGAGATTTTTTTATTATTATTTACTATAGCCCTAATAAACCCCAGGAAATTACATCTGGCCACAAATAAATAACAGGATCTACTGAATGTGAAGGTAGCCTACTGGGGGGAAGCCACACTGTGTCATAGGCTCAATGTCAGTTTGACACATTCAGTAGATCTCGTGATGTTTTGTGGCCAGATGAAATTTCCAGGGGTTTATTAGGACTATAGTAAATAATTAAAAAAGAAATCGCTATAAAATGTTGTAAAAAAATTACATATTTAGCCCCATGCTCGAATGCCCCCGCCCCCCTGTCAAAAACAGCTAAAATCCCTAAAACGAAAAAGCAGCAAATGGAAAAAAAAGAATACTCATCTTTTAGTTTCTCTAACAACCTAAAACATGAACCTTGGTTGAAAAAAACTAAAGTTGTCCTTTAACAAATAGAAACTTTGCAAAACTTTTAAATTGCCCACTTCCATTTACACTTGTTTTTTTCTTTAGGTATCATCCAGTGCTCTATGAACTGAAGTTTGCTGAAGGGAGATTTCACGGACTCAGGTATTTGTTCCTTAAATTTAACTGGGAGGGGGGGGGATTGAATTGGCAACTGTTAACTGTGATGAAATTTAAACTGAAATAAGCTGGAATTACCGTCAGATTTTTTAGTGGTGAGACTCGGTTTTCTGAACGTTAACGTGGCATAAAATGCTTGTAGCGCAAATCTTAAATGACATGGTTTTAAACAGGTTAAATTTTGGTCATTCCTCAGGTGGAGTTGGCATGGTGATGCGCTTCCGGTTAAATTCCGACAACGGCTGACGGCCTGGTGGGTCTGCGCTGCATCCAAGGAGAAGTCACATCTTGTAAGGCTTGATGAATGAAATGTTAAAATTTCAGATTAATAAAGCTTTGTCAGTGATGACAACTTTAATAGGAAGTGCCGTCCGATGCGACAACTGACGATTTTCCTCATGTTCTGAGACTTAAAAGCTTTACACATTCATCGTTGAGTTAATTTAACAATATGAAACTTTGCAAAACGTTTAAATTGCCCACTTCCATTTACACTTGTTTTTTTGCTTTAGGTGTCATCCAGTGCTCGATATGAACTGAAGTTTGCTGAAGGGAGATTTCACGCACTCAGGTATTTGGTCCTTAAATTTAACTGGGAGGGGGGGATTGAATTGTTAACTGTGATGAAACTTAAACTGAAATAGCTGGAATTACCGTCAGATTGTTTAGTGGTGAGACTCGGTTTTCTGAACGTTAACATCAAGCAGCACTGGAGATTGTTGCCTGGAAAATGATTGATCAGAATTTGACTCTGAACTCTTTCCATAGATCAGACTACTGCTGTGGTCAACGTGTTGAAGACTTGTTATGGGATTGATGTGTGCACGTATCCTGTTCCACAAGGCACTTTTGGAAGATTCTTAATTACTTTTGCTTGTTTAAGGACCCCAGTGTGAATTTCTTGGTTGAATATTTTAATAAAAAATGTATTGGACAGAATTCGTTGTTTGCCTTTTAATACATTTATTAAAATCTAGACATTGATGCCAAGTAAACTTCAGGAATCATGGAAAGAATCAAATGCATGTCGTTGAGAGTATAATGCAATGATTAGACCCTAGGTATTATGATGAGACTTTGTATTCCATTGTGCAAAAATGGCTGAAGCGCAACCTGATGTGAGCTTGGTCTGATATTTTGAAAAAATGTCTGGCCTAGGATGTCTGAAAGTGTAGGTTTTCAATCTAAAAGTGCTAACATGACTTTATGACTTGAACAGGTTTTTATTTAAAGGTTTCTGAAAGTAGCCTACAGTATCAAATTGGTGAATATGTACAGCTATACTGTACCACAGAAATTGGGATCTGTACAGGGGGGCAGAAGGCATACTATGAATGTGTCAGTCTTAATCTGTACATACTACCTACAGTACAATATCTGTTACCCTGTCAAGCCAGCTAGGTTTCCTAAACCGTTCCATGGACCCCAAATCATACTGTATAGAACCTGAATAGGAAGTCCCAATGGATGTTGGCAAAACGGCCCCTCCATGTATTGTGAGTTTTCACATTAGCATATTTTGGAGAGTGGATTTCAACTGACATGTCACATGACATGGTTGAACAATCTGGGCTTAGTTGGAGAAAGTTGGTGAAATATGTGGCAAATTAGCAAAAACAAGCCTACCACTATAGCTTTCTTCACAATGTGTTCATGAAGGTGTATCACCTCAATTTGTTCCAAAGCTGCTATATGGCAACATTTAGAAAATGTCATAGCATGTGACTTGTCACTTGAATGAACTGAATTATTTACGATGTCCTCTCCTTGACAAATGGCACTCCCTGGTGGCCGTCATGAACAACTGCTGTAGCGTTACATCCTAGTAGTTAATACGGGAGAGAAATTAGACGTTTTTCCCGTAGCTGGGTAGCCTGGTTAATAAACCAGAGTCTGGTTTATTAACCAGGCTAGTAGCTGGGACCCTATAGTGAATAAGCAGATGCAAGCTAATCGTGGTGCGAGCTTGTAGAATGTAGAGCTACTTTTTAAACACTTGTTTTGTTTTCTAATTTATGGAATTTCTTTGATTTATTTTAAACGACTTAATTTAAAAAAAAAGTTTTAAATAGATATTTATGCTTTTATTGGAATTGGCCTAATAACCACTAAGACACCAGAGGGCGAGAAACGGGCGAGGTCACCTGCACGCATCCACCGGGTGACAGCAGACTGCTGGGCGAGCACTGGCACTTTGGCATGGGGGGTCAGATCAGCATATGGAATGAAGTCTGTACTGGCCAGGGTTTGATGTGGTCAGATCAACATAATAATGTCAGAACAGATTAGCTCCATATATGGAGATCTAAGGGTGACAGCGGTGGCAGTGTATTGAGTGTACAGGGTTTGATGAGGGCCGGCTGGCCGGGTCTTGTCGGACTTAATATTGATGACATCTGTTTTGAAATAACTGACCTTCAAGAAGGGGAAAAAAAAGAAAGGAAAAAGATGACTGCTTGACTTAAATAATCTGTCTGTCTTCCACTTCCCGCTCAAACCACACAGGCGTCTCTACTTGGTTATCACTCGTCTTTCCTTTCCATCTTGACTAACATGTTTCACTAATATTTCTAAAGCTCAGACGCACTAAGTTGCATATTTCAGAATAAATTAATAAAGTAATCATACAAACCTGCTGAATGAAAGAACGGTGCATATGTCCTTTTAACAGGAATATCATTCGTATAGTATAGTGTAGAACTTCATGGCTTTTTACAGCCAGTCTCTTATTTATATTGCTTTTTGCTTTTTGTTAACGACTTTCGTTTTGTGATTGAACGCAAATGTTACCTTCACCTCCATTTCGACCCATTGGTGATAGACACGATCAGAAGGCCAGGTCTGGTGTTGTCATCTTTATACTTTATTTAATATATTATTATACTGTGGTGTGGGGATTAATAACTAGCTAACTGTCTGCTGTTAAAATGATGTCATCCGTAGGCATATTTTGACATTGTTGTTTTAAAGGACCTTCTTCATCTCATCGTATAGCACCAGGACGAAAGCACCACCCATGCCTCGGAAAACGTTGGACAAGGCTCCCTTGAAGAAAGCCTTGGAGCCCTCGTCACGCGCAATCTTTTGCCAGCAGTCAATGGTCCCAGTGTACATGATGTCGGCTCCTTTGCGCCCAGACTGCATCATCATGCGCCTACGGACCGTGTCGAAGGGGTAGGACACTATGCCGGCAACAGCGGTCACAGACTGGGCGATTGCCCAGCTGACCAAGATGTGTGTGTTCTTGGGATCTCCAGGAAGCATACCTTTGGCTGTGTCGTACATGCCAAAGTAGGCAGCCCTGTAGATAATGATGCCCTGCACGGACACATTGAAGCCCTGGTACAGGCCTTTAGGACCGTCAGACTTGAGTATCTTCCCCAGGCAGTCTACCAGGCCGTTGAACTCTCTCTCCGACGCCTTGCCGACGTCGGCGGCCAGACGGGTTCTGGCAAAGTCGAGTGGGTATACGAAACACAGGGAGGTGGCTCCGGCCGCACCACCGGAGGCCAGGTTGCCGGCGAAATATCTCCAGAACTGGGTCTTCTTGTCGACACCATCGAGGAAGATCTTCTTGTAATTGTCCTTAAAGGCAAAGTTAAGAGCTTGAGTGGGGAAGTATCTGATGACATTAGCGAGGTTACCTCTCCAGAAGGAGAGGACGCCCTGCTCCTTGGGAATGCGGACGAAGCAATCTATGATACCCTTGTACTGCTGATCTGCTGCGATCTGCTTGCTGACATGCTGGACCTGAAGGAGAAGCTTCACTCTCTCAATGGGGGCGACGGCGGTCTTCGAGATGGCAGCTGAGACGCCGCCAGCCAAGAAGTCCTTGGCGAATGACACAACGGTTTCATTCATGGTTGTAAAGATGTTGAATATAGATTTTACAACAAGCAACATGCAGTGAAGACAACGTGGATGCACACAGACAAAAGAGACTGAGAGTGGGAGCACGCTTTTAAACCTAGTTTCCTCATATCTCGTCGTCATAACGAGATATTATAGCCCATATATGGATCTAAACCACATTTTAACCTTTGCATAAGACTTCAAGGTCCCTAAAGCCGGCCTAAACACTATATCACAATGTTATGTCTTTTACAGAAGCTGACCTCAGTGTTACAGGAACTGGAATGCAGGGGGAGGGTAATATTGGGGTTCTGAGGCGGGTATATTCTGGGAAATGAATTCAGCTTTCTTTCTGAATACAACAAATGTTTGTATTGTGTTGCTGGAAGTACAGTGTCTCCAGGAGGAGGCTGACAGGAATGTATCGCAGGACAGACAGACTGTCCCCTACATGGACGGATCATTTCCCACTGCTTCTTGGCTCCCACAGCCGAGACATTTACTGTATATGTCACTTTGTCTCAATTACTAGTTCTTTCTCTCTGCCCCCCTCCCCTCTCTCTCTTTCTCTCTCTCTCTGTCACACACTCTCTCTCTGTCACACACTTACCAGCGTGGTAAATTTAGCTCCACCATCAACCAGCTGAAAGTGATCCTGTGACGTTGATAGAAGAGGGACGGCAGTGACGGTGTACAAATAGAGACGCTTGTTCAGATTCCTGAACATTGCCAGGAGCAGCCACCACAGCAGGGAAACGTGGAAGGGGGAGGCACATCTCTGGAGAGCAGCGAACCAACCAACGAACGAAAGGGACGTCTGGCACGTAGGCACCAAGCCACAGCTTCACCCATTCATTCATTCAGTGAGGACAAGAGGACATCATGCTGGCTCACATGGGACATCCACAGGTAAGAGACTTGGGGATGGGACAAGCCAGTGGGACAGGGGGGCACCATCTGGAAAACAAGGTGTAGACCTGCTATTTGTGGTGAAGAGGTTTGCTGAATTTACCACAATAGGGATGCTGCCATGCTGGCCTGGGCTCTAATGGTTAAACATCGAGTGTAGTTATTTTCAGTCTATCCTAAATGGGAACTGATATTCTCTCATACTTGTGACATACTGTATCTTATAGGGAAAATATTTGCATATTAATGTATACCATAATATGACATATATGTAAGGTATAAAAACAATGTAATTCAAGATGAAAATGTTACTTAGCTAAGCAGTGGTTCTCAAACTGTCTCTGGTCACACTTTTAAGTCCTAAAGGGGTGACCAGAGACAACGTTTGAGAACCACTGCTTTAGCAATCCCAGCAAGCCGAATGACATCATGATGATGATCTCCAGTGACGACCCTCTTGTAAACAAGAGTAATGCTTTATTGGGTCGTCCACTCACAGTTAACAGTCTTTGTATTGAGTTGTGCTTGAAATGTACTGTAATTCTGCAAACTGTTAATAAATATTTCAATTAATCAATCAATTCAGGACTAGGCCAGATCACAGCCCATATGGGGATGATCTTCACCAGTTGAAATAATATAGCTTATTCTGGGCCAGACCGCAATCAAGACGTCACCAATTCATCCAGGTCCTGACCGTGCTTGCTGGGATTTGAAACCTAGTATCCCAATTATGGGGCGATCGTTTGGTGAAAATAGCAAATCTACAATCTGTCCCAAGAGCTTGTAGAGCAGGGATTTTCAACCGATTGTGAACCAGACTTAAGGCTCATTCATAGTCTGCATTTTCGGTGGTGAGGTGACCACCGGAGCTGAAATAACGTTGAGCGGTGGTGACTAAAAAACAGAGAGAAGGGCTGGGGCGGTGGTTTGCTCTTCACTGCGGCTCATGACGTCATGTTGTAGTTCGGTGGTCACCTCACCACAGAAAATTCAGACTTATGAATGAGTCTTTAACCTCTTCAACCTGGGGACCACTGTGATGGGTTGACTGAATCATGGCAGTTGTAGTTCCTGGTATACCTGGCTGTGATGTTTGCAAGGGCTGTCGTCCAGTCTCGTGTTACATGTATCATCTTGGTGGCAGTTTATTTGAGTCTAGCAGTATTCACTACTGGAGTCAGGAGCATTCATTCATGATCAACCAGTGTTGATTTTGACAGCAATTTTTTATTTAGTTGTAGTCTTTTGAATACAATTCTATTTCGTTTTAGTCATATGAAATGCTTTAGTTTTGGGCGACTAAACATGTGATTTTAGTCGACCTAATCTACAGTTGATTTTGTCGACAAAAATGTATTTTGGTAGGCCTTAATGGTGTCGTAATGTCAGATTTTAGACTTGGTTTCATGCTGAAAAAAGCCGATCTACAAGCTCACAACACTGCTCACAGTGCAGCGCGGTCAACTTAGATGTGGGGAAAGTGTGTCGTGGTACTTTCAGTCGTGACTCAAAGTACCACCCGACCCCAGAGTTAAATGACGTAAGAATCATCGGTTGTGTTGTTGTTTTATGTTGAATAGCCTATTGTAGGACAATTAGGGACACAAAAACATCTCTCTGGTCTGACTCGGGTCGGGTGATAGCCTTATTATATTGAATGCACATGTATTTAGTTATTTGGAGGTCAAAGTGGGGTCTAACCGTCTAGGGACCCTCAGGGTACCTTGAGGGGGTTCCAAATGGACCCTTACAGGTCTGTAACTCTGAGAGTGTACAGATACGAGGATCCTTGAAATGAAAATTCATACATGAATGTCACTCAAAGTGTACCTCTGACACACACACACACACACACACACACACACACGCACAGAGGTCACGTAGTCTCCTGTCACCCACTCTCCATGGGTCGGTGCGTTGGGTTGACGTCATTCGCACTAGGAGGTCTGTCCAAAGGTCCCTGCGAGGGGAAACCAAAACCTCACATCCCGTAACACAACAGAACAGAGCTGTGCAGCTCCCAGCCTCTCGCTCACTCGCTCAGGGGAAAAAAGCAGCAGCCTGTGTGAGTGTGTACTGTATGCCTCACATTCCTCCTGTCCATGTGGTCTCTTCTCTTCTCTTAATTCCTTTCTCTTCTGTTTCTCCCACATCCGCAGACTTGTGTACAGTCGTCATGACAGCTGCTGCTGGGAATGGGATATCTCTCTCTCTCTCTCTCTCTCTCTCTCTCTCTCTCTCTCTCTCTCTCTCTCTCTCTCTCTCTCTCTCTCTCTCTCTCTCTTTCCAGGAAGGATGTATGAGATTACTCAGATATTTTGGCAGTGAAATTGGACAGTTGTTTTTTCTTTTTTTCCTCCCTTTTTTATTCGTTCTCGTGGAGTTGAGAGAATTGGATTTGGTTGCCAGCCAGGTTGATTTGAAATGGTTGAGTGACAGGTGTGAACTGTGAACTGTCTAGGCCCTATTATGCACATTAGGAGATGTAAATGTTTGTTTTGACAGCATGGTAATGTATTTCACTTCAAATTGAATTGTTCAACTTTCAAATGTTTTATTGGTGCTCCTTAACAATTGCATTGATTGTTTGCCTGGTGTAGGGAGGTCTAGTCTAGGCAGGGTTTGACGACTTTTACCCTGATGATAAACAGATTCTGCTGTAATATCTTTAGTTAAATCTTTTCACTTAAAAACAGCAATTTTGTCCTTGATTTGAAGTGAACAACTTCGCGGGGTCCCGACCCTCAGGGCTCTCTAGTGTATTTTCTGTTTTCTTGCGTCAGGTTGTGACCTTCTCGATCTGCTATTTTCAGCAATGGTATCCCCCACAATACAGATGCTGGGGGTTAATGGTTAAGTAATATTCAAATATTGTATATTGTTCAGCTGAGAAGCCATGGTTAGAAGCCTCTGCTTCGGGGATGTTGTTTTATATGACTCTGTGCCGGTCCTTCTGTAAAGCCTAGGCTATAGCCTTTGATTTCAGGTGAAGATGACATCACCATCATCTGGAAGTCATTTACCAGAAAGAATCTCAGTGATGCCGGCTTTGAAAACAAGTCCGGTCATGTAGATTTGACTTGGCCCTCGACCACATCTGATTCCCCTGGCAGGCTGGCTGGCTGGCTGCGTCGGTTCATACGTAAAGCAGAATGCCTTAAAAGGCACAGAGAGATTAGAGAGAGGAGGCAAACACAGACAGACAGACTGACTCTCATCAAACCACCTACGGCAGCCGGTCTGTTCCTGTTCCTGTCCCAGAGCAATAACAAAACGCAGAGCAGGTGATCATATAGTAAAAGGTTATGGATCTTCTTC
Organism: Protomyctophum parallelum; assembly: GCF_964188405.1. NCBI lineage: Eukaryota > Metazoa > Chordata > Actinopteri > Myctophiformes > Myctophidae > Protomyctophum > Protomyctophum parallelum. Next base: position 76,073,810 of record NC_139697.1, on the reverse strand, counting down.
TGTCGCTGAACGACCGCCCTCCTCCATCCTTCCAGCCACAGGCGGCGGGGCTTCTGTTGGGGTCGTCCGGCGGAGCCTTTCCTCCTCCACCACCGGCGGCCACGCTGTACGGGATGATGATGAGCGAGGGAGACGTCACCACGCTACCCGGCACGGCGGGGGACGTCCTGCTGCCGCGGCTCGACCAGCGCTGCTCCCTGACCAGACTGTACTGCCAGAACGGAGGCTTCCACCTGAGGATGCTGCCCGACGGGACCGTGAGCGGAGGCAGGCAGGACAATGACCCCTACGGTGAGACAGAAACACACGTTTGATGTATTTTACAATGTAAAACCCTGTTAAACATGCTGTATGGAAATCATAACATTTTCAAGAATAGCCAACATTTTTCAAGATCCAAACATTTCCAAAACGTCCTATATCTACAAGCTGACAACGCATCACGATGTGAGGCATTGTGTGCTCGTAGATCTGCTATTTTTGCTATTTGCTATTAGAATAAGTTTACCTTTTGCGTTTGTTTGTGTGCACACATGCACAACACGTTTGGGATGTCTCAGCTTGTGTGAGATGTAGGAATGCTGGTGGGGGTAAGCAAATAGATATAATTATGCTACAGAGTGGGCAGAGGCAGGTGTCATCAGGAGCCCCCTGCAGTCAAATTGACGTGTAGATTATTGTGTTGTTTAGCTCAATGGCAGCGATGTGAACCTACATACAGCAGTATCTGTAGACATTGAATCATTGGTCTACATATCTGTTGTGTGTTGGTTCCTGCAGACATCTTGACATTGTCTCTCTGTTGTGTGTTGGTTCCTGCAGACATCTTGACATTGTCTCTCTGTTGTGTGTTGGTTCCTGCAGACATCTTGACATTGTCTCTCTGTTGTGTGTTGGTTCCTGCAGACATCTTGACATTGTCTCTGTTGTGTGTTGGTTCCTGCAGACATCTTGCGAGTGAAGGCAGTGAGTGCAGGGGTGGTGGTCCTCAGGGGGGAGGAGACAGGCCGCTACCTGGCCATGAACACAGACGGACACCTCTACGGATCGGTGAGTATAGGCTCATAGGTCAAATATTGATCCATTGGTTTTCTATTGGTCATAATAGGCAACTCTTCTTGGGCGCCGGGACATATATGGTACCAAACATCAGATAAAGAACTAATCCGGAGTCACATTCATTAATTATAGCCAAACACAAAAAAAGAAACACATGCCCACACGGTAGGTAAAATATAATATTCATTCATACTTTCAGGGACTCTGCAATGTTGATTAAGTACAAGGTAAACGTATGTGTCAATGGGTACATTTATTTTGTGAAAACAGATACAGTACCCTTTAAATTAGATAAAGTCAAGAATCACAGCGATATTTTATAGAGGAGGCCATTTCTTTCCAGCTTACTGCGGAGCAGTGGAAAACTACAGGATAGAAGTATTTAGTATTTTCCGCATAACCTTGTAATCAGCATGAGCAATAGTGAAAGTGGTGCCATGGGTCCATAATGCTATAAATCATAAGATGATGAGTAAGGTAGAACGTCAGATACCTTTTAGATGTGACGCATTAAACTGTTGCTGTGCGTACAGTGCATATGTCATACACAGTAGTTAAATATGAACTGTACATTGTGCGTGCGTCATACGCATTAGTTAAATATGAACTGTACATTAGACTGCTGTGCGTACAGTAGGCTACATATGTCATACGCATTAGTTAAATATGAACTGTACATTAGACTGCTGTGTGTACAGTAGGCTTCATATGTCATACACAGTTGTTAACTGTGGTGGAATAAATACTATGATGTTTTACTTGATAAAAAACAGCACGTCCACAATGTAGAAATTAAAAGTCCTGTAGTACTCAAAAAGATCATTTCACAATAATGCATTCATGTTTAATGTTACAGTTGGTAAAGGTGGGGCTGATTTGAATTACATTGTGTGCTGCTGCGTAGCTTAACCTATAACTCTGAGAGAAACACTCACGTCAAAGTAGATTAACCTTTTATTGCAACGAATGGAATATTATAGTTAAACTTGGCGTTAAAGGCTCCGCTCTGGGAGATGTTCTCTGAATTTTGTCTAATCAGCATGCTAACCAAAATCAGGGAACGTTAAGCAAAACCCTCATAGGGATACGATAGTATTACATAAGCAATACATTGACATTGATATTTAGCTTGAAGCAGCTAAATAGTGTTTGAGCCTATGCCAGACTCTGATCAAAAGGTGGAGGCTGGGGTGGAGGAGGCAGCTAAGCAGCAGCGGATGACAAGCAGAGATGAAGTGAATGCAAAGCCGTATTTAAAGGGAACGCTATGTTTGAGCGTGATCTCTGATTGGAGTATGGATGTGTGACGTAATGATCAGCTGAGATGTGAATGAGGAAGCCAGGCTGATTGATACAATCAGCTGACAGCTGATTACATCTGAGGCGTGCGCTGTGCTTCATCAATACATAATCGTTTACCAGTGAATCTATGTTTTTTAATGCATATTGTAACAGTTTTTCTAGTAACTTTGCAGCTGTCAAATAATCGCATTTGAGTTAAAGGTGTAGTGGAGTAGAGCAGTATAAGGTGCCAAGAAAAGGAAACACTCGGGTAAAGCAAAAGTACCTCAAAACTGAACATGAGTGTCTCTTGCTCGCAGCTGGCATTGACGGATGAGTGCTACTTCTGTGAGAAGTACGAGGAGAACCACTACAACACGTATCACTCTCAGAAGTACAGCTGGTATGTGGCTCTGAAGCGGAGCGGTGAACCCAAGCCAGGACCAAACACCCACCAGGGGCAGAAGGCCATCTATTTCCTGCCCAGGCCTGTAGGCAGCCTGTAAATCAACTGTGTGTGCGTGTATGTGTGCGTGTGTGTGTGTGTGCGTGTGTGTGTGTGTGTGTGTGTGTGTGTGTGTGTGTGTGTGTGTGTGTGTGTGTGTGTGTGTGTGTGTGTGTGTGTGTGTGCACAGCGTATTCCACCTACAAAATAATATCCACTTCATGAGAAACTGTATATAATAGTGAAAGTATTAGCCAGAATGCTTCATTTAATATATATATATACATACACAGATTAATTTATTCTGTATAATGCAGGTACATATGCAGGGATATTTGTGATTATGACAATGAATGCACAGTAAGAAGGGCATCCAAAATGTGTCTTTGATGATCAGCTAGAATCTGTTCAGAACAGGACAAGCACGCCAGCAAACCCATGAACCACCAGTTGTACAACACTCTGCCGTAGGATAGTGGTCACATTTAAACCTAGTTTAGTATTTAATTTCTATTTCCATCCCAAAGAGTCGGTCCGGACCCATTTGTGGGTCGCGGACACATTTTTATGGGTCCCTATTTTTTCCTATAGGCCTACCATTTTGTTCTCATGAATTAAAAACATCTTCTTTCAGTAATTTCTTGAAGAAATCAAAGACAAATCTAAGCAATTCCGAATATTAGAAAACAAATGTTTAAATAGTAGTGAGAATAGGCGATCTACAAGCTTACAATGTGGCGTGAAGTTATGCCGTGGGCGCAAAGTGAGCATCAAATGGAGAACCACTGCTCTAGAACGGCTGGTTTTCTATTCTACCAGGACCTCTAGTACTGCTGGCTTTCTATCTTATTAGAACCCAGGACTGCTGCTAGTTTTCTATCCTAGTTAGGTCTGATAAATAAGTCACCTGTGATAAAAAATGGTTGTTGCCTTATTCAAAAGATCAAGAAACGGCTCACAGCCTCACGCATAACCTTATTGAGTACTGTGTTAAATCTATGGTGGTTACAACAAAGTAATAATGGACCCTGTGAAACTTATTCCATTATTATCTTTATTCCCTTTCTTAGAACAAGCATATTGCTTTTCATACAATTATTGTTGGAAGTCTTAATTGTGAATATTTATTGATGTTGAATAATGATGCATAGATTGTGTTTATGCAATTTATATATATATATAATTAAAGACCAAAAATGGCTGTTCAGTCACCCTTTTTAAGTAATTACTAATGTATGAATGCAATATGTTAATGCATTACAGTGGAGACCTATAATATGAATTATTAATAAAGTTATTTTCTACTCTTTATTGTGTGTGCCACGAATTACCACAGCACAAACACACGATGGCGCCAAAGTATTTCTTTGAGTTAGTTATGTGTCCACTCCTGTTGCTCAGAATTGAGTACATGGTTGGAATGCTATCTCTTTTTAATTAGAAGCATTTCCACCCTCTCCCGGTCAAGCATCTCTGGACTAAAAAGTCCAGGTACATTTCTGATGAGCTCACACTTTCATTGCATCACTTCGTGCCATGCATGCTGTGAGCTTGTACATCTGTGCCATGCATGCTGTGTGTGAGCTTGTACATCTGTGCCATGCATGCTGTGTGTGAGCTTGTACATCTGTGCCATGCATGCTGTGTGTGAGCTTGTACATCTGTGCCATGCATGCTGTGTGTGAGCTTGTACATCTGTGCCATGCATGCTGTGAGCTTGTACATCTGCTTGAACATTTTCTTTTAATCACACATGTCATCATACATCACATTCCATGCTCAGCCAATCAAATTATCACAAATGTCATTCCAGCCTTTCACTTTCGGCATCTTCACTGTGTGAGGGCAGAAACGTCACTTTTTATCCTCAATATGTATATATTTAAATGTTATTTCCTTTAGAGGATAGCCCCTTGAGATGTATCATCTCGTTTTAGAGGGGGTCCTCGGGCACCAAAACATAGTATGCTCTCCAAACCATTCAAACACTACATCAAGACCAGAAGCAACTGCACTGAAACACCTAACAAAATACTAATAATAGTGATACTAATAATGAAAATAATAAATAAAGAATAATTTTGAATAATCAAGCATTAAAGTACACACCTCTCTCCAAAAATAAGTACAAATGGGTTTCAGGTCTACAAGTAAAGAAGCCTTGAAAATGTTAAATGATGTAATTGATCTCAAAGAAAGTTGTTCCAATCAGATGGAGCTTTAAACTGAAAAGCACGTCTCCCAATTTCGTTAGGCGTACAGAAAAATAAAGTTGTTGAGTATGTCTAAGAGGGTATCTAGAGTTATATGTAACTAATAACTGTTTTAAATTAAATTAAAGTAAATGCACTTAAAAATGAAAAGCAACCAGTGGAATTGCCTCCTCGTTTGAGGAGGCAATTTAAGGTATCATACATGACACAGTGGTGTGTCTGATAGGGACACCTCAAGACAAATCTACAGATACTATTATACACAACATTTAATGAATGGAGATGAGCTTCAGTAGTATTCTGATAAATGATATCACCATAATCAATAACAGGAAATAAGAGTTGTTGAACAATGCGTTTTCTTATTGTGAAAGTAAAGCAATTTATAGACCTGTACATTATCTTGAGACTAATATTAATCCTAGTTTTAATAAACTCAATACGAGGTCCAAAGGAGAGCTCAGAATCCAACCAAAGACCCAGGTATTTAAACATCACAACAGACGGAGCACGGTTAAGATGGTATCTAGTGCCAAAAAGCATACTACAAGACTTCTGTTTGTTTACAACTAAGTTGTTGTTTGAAAGCCATTCCTGAACCAAACAAAATTCTGATTGTAACGATCTTCGTATTTTGGATATATCTGGATCTGATTCTGATGTATAAATGACGGTATCGTCATATAAATGCATAGAGCAGTTAGACATAATTTTTGATAAATCATTAATAAAGATTGTGGAACCCCTTTCTCAACAACTAAAAATTCTGATTGGGCCTGATGGAAATGTACTGATGTACTTTTCTCAGCCAATCAAATCATCGCTATATAAAATCGTGTTTGTGTTCACACAAACAGACAAAGCTGGCCATAAGAAGGGCTATAGCTCCCCACAAAAATACTCGTATATTGAAACTGTTTGGAAACACAATCTTGTCTTCCTTGGGTCCCTGGCTGGGACAGAAGTTAATGTTTTACTTTACACTTACTGTACCTTTTTATTTAGTAGTAGGCCTATCTAGTGTCTCCTGGGTTTCCTCTGTTGCTGATCTCTACCTGCATGTCTTGTCTAACCAGTGAGTAAGTTCACCTGTGTCTAGCTAGTCCTTGTGTATTCATACCTCTGTTCCCAGTGCTTCCTTGCTATATGTTATGTCTTGACTCCACTGCAGTCGTCGTGGTTTAGTTCTTTATTTCCTTGTGTTCCTTCTTAAGTGCTTCCTGTGTAGGGGTAATCACTATTCTGGCTTGTGGGATGGACTATGGACACAGTGCTGGACTGGGTCAAGAATTCGGCCCTGGCCCAGACCGGCCCACCACAACCGGCAAGCAGATACTCTACCTGGCTGTACATCAAGTGGCCAGTCCAGTCCAGTCCAGTCCAGGCCTGGCCTGGATGAAAATAAAAATTCAATTTTTGCCATGGACATATACACAGAGTGGACACTAATATGATCAGAAATGCGTAAAAAGTGAATGACCATAACAGGTCTGTAACTCTGAGAGTGTTACGGGTACATTTGGTTCCATGTTGTGCACTCTCACATTTACATTTAGATACATTTACACTGAGAATTTCACCTTGTATGTCATTTTACCATAGAGTTATGTATTTTACCCGTATACCGAATGAAACATTATAGAAACTGAATTTCAGTAGGAGAGAAAAATCCAGTTGTCAGTACACGGTGCCTGACGGCAAGGAAAAAGCCCTCCACTCATTCTTAGCTTAAGTACTTTCGCCACATTTTTGGAAGCAAGAGCTCACTTGCATTCCTTAACGCACACGCTAATCCGCACTTATGTGTAATGGCTGAAACAGATCATGGCCCCTAAAATGCTGTTTCAGAGAAGTGAGGCTTTCCGATTGGCCCGAGGCAGTGGTGGAAGAAGTATTTAAGTAAATGTATCAATACCACAACGTAGGATTACTGGTACTTACAAGTAAAAGTCTGGTATTAAAAATTTACAAACGTATTGGCATCAAAATGTACTTAATGTACCAAAAATAATGTTAACTCATTATGCAGACTGGATCAATGTGTAGACCTATGTAACAACTCTTTTGAAAATGGCGTCGTGAGCTTGTAGATACTAGCCAACGCACATTATTATGTGTGTGAAATGGTGAATGTATACGTTTTGTAATAATATTCAAAATCTTCAAAGCAACTAGTATACTACTATATTACTAGTATTTCAAATAATTGTAGTGGAGTATATTAGCACAATATTTGCCTCTGAGATGTAGTGGAGTAGCCTAGAAGTAAAAGTAGGCCTTTTGCAAATTTGAAATATTCCAGTAGAAAAAAAAGTAAAATGAAAAGAAACCTCAAAACTTGAGTTACCGTTACTCAAAACTCAAGTACTTTAGTAAATAAATGTACTTTACTTACTTTACACCACTGGGCAGAGAGTCGTGGGGGGAGGGGGGGGTCAGGAAACAGTGGTATGTGGTTTAAAGGTATTAAAGAGGATCGCTCTGGTTCCTGGCTTCTCTGTGATTCTAGAGGTTAAGGTCTTTGTCGTTGGAATGTGGATGTTGGTTGGAACGGTTAGAATTGATTCTCTTGGTCCTTTTTGGCTTCGGAACATCTAAAAGGAAATTAGAAAGGGCAGGCTGGGCAGGAATGAACGAACACACGCGCACACACGCACAATTCCGAGGATCGTATGAAGAGGTCCTCTGCAGGACAAGGACTGAGGAGCCCTCTGGCTGTGGTCGCCCTATTGCGAAATAGGAAAGTGTTCTCAACTGGTCTGTTGGTTCCTTCAGTGTTGAAGGAACCTACAGACCAGTACAGTTGAGCTCTGGTTTGTTATATTACCAATAGAGGGTTAACAGCGTCTTGGCCACAGACACTGGCCATGACAGGACAGGACAGTGCAGGACAGGGTAGTGCAGCCAGGAGACCAGGCAGGACTGCACTGTCCTGCATTGTCCTGGACTGCACTGTCCTGACTCATGCACTGGACTGCACTGTCATGACTCATGCACTGTCCTAGACTGCACTGTCATGACTCATGCACTGTCCTGTCCTGGACTGCACTGCACTGTCCTGGACTGCACTGTCATGCACTGTCCTGGACTGCACTGTAATGACTCATGCACTGTCCTGTCCTGTCCCTTTTTTTCTGATTAATTGAAAATGGACCCTGTTGTAAACAAGTGTAATGCTTTATCAGTGTGTCATCCACAGTAACAGTCTTTGTATTGAGTGGTGCTTTAATGTGAAATGTACCCATTCTGCAAACTGTTAATACATAATTCAATCAATCAATGTCCTGGACTGCACTGTCCTGGACTCTAACTGTCCTGCACTGTCCTGCACTGTACTGACTCTAACTGTCCTGCAATGTACTGACTAACTGTCCTGCACTGTACTGACTCTAACTGTCCTGCACTGTACTGACTCTAACTGTCCTGCACTTTACTGACTCTAACTGTCCTGCACTGTACTGACTCTAACTGTCCTTCACTGTACTGACTCTAACTGTCCTGCACTGTACTGACTCTAACTGTCCTGCACTGTACTGACTCTAACTGTCCTGCACTGTACTGACTCTAACTGTCCTGCACTGTACTGACTCTAACTGTCCTGCACTGTACTGACTCTAACTGTCCTGCACTGTACTGACTCTAACTGTCCTGCACTGTACTGACTCTAACTGTCCTGCACTGTACTGACTCTAACTGTCCTGCACTGTACTGACTCTAACTGTCCTGCACTGTCCAGTGCAGGACAGTTTGCTGTAATGTGAACAAGAAGTGACTTCCTGTGGGCCTCCCTGCAGACTGGCTGCAGCCAACATCATCCCTGCAACACAAACCACTTTAGCAGACACACACACACACACACACACACACACACACACACACACACACACACACACACACACACACACACACACACACACACACACACACACACACACACACACACACACACACACACACACACACACACACACACACATGCCTGCACATAATATTCATACAGCAGATACTGTACAAGTACAAAGACCACACAAGCACGCACGCACACACTCATCTGTTAATTTCCTTTTCTTCAAATTCTCTTCCTGTCTGTCTCCCACTTTCTAGCCTCTGTCTGTCTGTCTGTCTGTCTGTCTGTCTGTCTGTCTGTCTGTCTGTCTGTCTGTCTGTCTGTCTGTCTGTGTGCCTGCCTGCCTGCCTGTCTGCTTGCCTGTCTGTCTGTCTGCCTATGCCTGCCTATGCCTGCCTGCCTGTCTGCCTGTCTGTCTGTCTGCCTGCCTGCCTGTCTGTCTGTCTGCTTGTCTGCCTGCCTGCCTGTCTGTGGTTCCCTCCTCCTCCCTCCTTCCACACCGGTCATTACATACTAGTGTAAATGTGTACAGCATGTCTTGTCTACCTATTGAAATCCCTTTGGAACTTCCATTTCCAGAAAAGCAACGCAATTCCAATCACAAAATCACAAAGACGAGCAAGATCCCAGTTGGTATTTTTTTCATGTTTACTGTTAAAAAAAAGAAGAAGAAAAAAAAAGAAAGAAATGTAACCCTTTGTTTGTCGGTTTACCTGTTTGTAAAGATTTTTATTTTTGAGCGGTGCGGCCACTCCAAGGATCAGCAATGTGTGTCCCTCACTATCCCTAGCTGTTGAACTTCACACTGTGCACAGGTGCATGATGGGAAGCTGATTTTTTTAGTGTAAGCAGTACAGACTATGCAATAGCGTTTGTTGGCCACCAAGTGTCACTGTTGCACAGCCTAACACACGCACGCACACACACACACACACACACACACACACACACAGGCCAGGGAGGAGGGCTTGTACAGTACAGTACAGTACAGTACAGTACAGTACAGTACAGTACAGTACAGTACAGTACAGTACAGTACAGTACAGTACAGTACAGTACAGTACAGTACAGTAGTACTAGTACAGCACCACCACTCCGTTCAGACGGGTCTGATTTTACTTATTTGAAGGAAGTGTGTGTGTGTGTGTGTTTGTGTATGAGTGAATTGGGCACAGCTGTGGGGCACAGACGGACAGAGTGAAGGAAGGAGAAATGTTTGCTGATGAGAAGAATGTAACACAGGTTGTTTACTAGACTTTAGATTGGTGACAAAGTAATCTGTAGAGTTGAGTTGGACTGGTTGATGAACAGTGCTTTCAGAAGTGTGACTCATGTGTATGCTGTTTGCATGCTAGTTGGCTAAGCTAGTAGGACAGTGTATCATGATAGTGGGAGGAGGTAGCCTGTTTAGCTAAAGCAGTCCACTTCTAAGCTACTAAACCTTCCTGAAGAGGACGTCGCCTGCAGCAAGACATCCCAGATAGCGGGTTGAGCTACCAGGCAAAATGCTCTAACCTTCCTCTGGCAACGTGGGATCTGCCCCTCCTCATCTCATCTGACAGACTCTGCTCAGTCTTTGCTCACAGACAACCTGCACGTGTAGGCCACTACAGTGCATCAAAGACACACACAGTGCTCACAAGTCACAACACCACCATCACCATTCTCCTGAAATGTAAGTTTGCCCGCTTTGACTCACAATACAGTATCAGGCCTGCAACGGTGGTTTTGAGTACTAATTTTATTTTGTTTCATTTTGATATGCCGGCTAAGATAGTGTTATAAGGTTTTATAATTTTGTGTACACGTGTCTTAAAAAGGTAAAAATGTTGTAAAGTGCATTGAGTATAACCTATACTGTACCAGTGAGAACTTGAGGATCTTTTGATTTTCATGAGCTGTACGCCATAATCATCTAGATTAAAACAAAAAAAGGTTTTAAATACTTTATTATGCACAATGAATTGAGAATAAATGAAAGTTTCACATTTTGAATTATTTTACGGAAGAACTTTAACTTTCACACAATATTCTAATTCATTGAGATGGAGCTGTATCTCTCAGCTGATCCAAGTGGAACTGCTGACACGGGCCCCTCCATCTGCAGAGAAAGAGAGAGAGAGCTCATGGAATTCTTCTCAGGATGCTTGTGGCTGACCCAAACAGCAAATGCTTTATTAATACATGCTTTGTGCTGGATAGACACATTCTAATGGCTCTCTCTCTCTCTCTCTCTCTCTCTCTCTCTCTCTCTCTCTCTCTCTCTCTCTCTCTCTCTCTCTCTCATTTATTCTGCATGCCGGAAGACAGGATGGCATTTGTCAAAGACAAGATTTGCCTTTGTCTTTGTTTTGGTTTAACTCATTAAGACCTGAGGCCAATTCAATGGCCTTTCAGAAGTGAAAAAAAAATACACTTTTTACAAAAATAAACAAAAACAACATTCAATTAATAGCAAAAAAATACATTCTGCAAGATTTGTCTTTGTTTTGGTTTAACCCAAGTTTGGTTTAACCCATTTGGATGGCCCATGTTTTGGTTTAACCTGAGGCCAATTCAATGGCCTTTCAGAAGGGAAAAAAATACACTTTCAACAACCTTTTACAAAAATAAACATAAACAAAAACAACATTAAATTAATAGCAAAAAAAGACTGCATAATGAGTAGTTTTACTTTTTGGTAGGGCCTACTTTAAGTACATTTTCATGCCAAAACCTTTGTACTTTTACACAATACATTTTGAATTCCGGAGTTTTACTTGTAACAGAGTATTTTACAGTAGGCTATTGATACTGGAAAAACTGGACCCGTGGTATAGGTCCCCAGGGGTAATGGGTTAACTCATGTAAACCCTCAGTGTTAATGTAACTGAGAGTGTGTAACCAAATTAACCCTCCCATTTGGGTACATTTGTGCGCTCTGAGAGTTATTTGAACGCTAAGAATATTACTATAGTTCCTTGAGGAACGAGAAGTCTAAAAGCCCTGTTTGACGCCGCCTAGAGGCTGTGCTGGTCCTTACACCGAATACTGGACAACTCACCCGTGCTTGCCCGTTTTCCTCCCGGAAATGTCCCCAGTGAGGGGTGGGAGGGGGGGCAAGGCGCAAGGCCCTATATGCAGATTCAACACACTGCCTTATGTACTACTACAGCAAACAACCTTTACAATTGTTGCCTTAGGTTCACGATTCATAACTTGTAATATGCTATTTGGCTCATTTGGCTGTTTGTATTATTTTTGTAAAAATATTAAAAAGATACTCCTGGAAAGGTTGCCGACCGTCTGGCCTCTCCCACCCCTCACTGGGGAAAATCCCGGGAGGAAAAGCGGGGACGGGGTGAGTTGTTTTGTTAACCTTTACAACATCACCAGACCTCAGTGGTTTGAACCGAGATTGTCATCATCACTTGCGCACATGTACATTGCATACGCGCATGCACGCACACACTCTCACACACACACACACACACACACACACACACACACACACACACACACACACACACACACACACACACACACACACACACACACACACACACACACACACACACACACACACACACACACACACACGCACACACTGATATGTTCTTCCCGACTCTAATGTCTCTAAATAATATATCCATATATCAATAATAAATTGATGCACGGAAACACATTGATGCGATGACGCCCACAATAGCTCAAATCTACCCTAAATGGAATAGCGGCGAGCAGGGTTGCTGACCGTCCCTACCGAATCCTCCCTTATTTGGAAACTAAAAGTCATGTCCCTTTTTGAACTGATAAAAGGACACACTTTGTTCCTTATTTTTGGGAGTCAATCTATGACACGCATCTTACAACTTCAAACAGCATTCTTCAGGAATAATATATTGTATATTATTATTGAAGAAGATCCAACTGGATCAAATCGTTGAAGCAATAAACTAGTGGAGCTGAGTCTTATTTACCAGTTTACTCTATTTTTACCAGCTGCTGTGCAAGCACATCTGGTCAATGTTCTCTCTGTGGTGCTTTCACGCCCACTTGCTGTAGTTGAGAACTATGTTTCTCATCGGCTGTACTGACAAGCTATCGTCCTGATTGGCTGCCTCGTCTCTAGGCAACCACACACTTTGTGCCTCTAGCTGACCTCTCAGCCATGGGATATAAGGCAGCAGCTGGTAATGAATTGATGTCATCAATTCTTGTTTCTTCCTGTATTACCGTTTGTCCAGCACCTGCCGTATAGTGGATGCATGCAGTATCACCACTGACCATAATACTGACCATAATACTGACCATGGTACTGACCATAATACTGACCATGGTACTGACCATAATACTGACCATAATACTGCCATGATACTGACCATGGTACTGACCATGATACTGACCATAATACTGACCATGGTACTGACCATAATACTGACCATGGTACTGACCATAATACTGACCATAATACTGCCATGATACTGACCATGGTACTGACCATGATACTGACCATAATACTGCCATGATACTGACCATGGTACTGACCATGATACTGACCATGATCAGAGTATTCTATTTAAGCCATTACTACTACTACTACTACTACTACTGCTACGAAGGTGAATCATGGCGTTCACCCCCCCTCCCTCTATGATGTGCTGCTTATCTTCTCCATGGATGACTCAACATCCAGTCAACTCCCCTCTGCCTCTCAGCGGAAACACCTTTTATTAACCGTCCAATTCAAAGTCAGTGTGATGTCCTTCCTGATGACGCTTGTGAGGCAGTATTATTTTCTTTTTTTTGGAGGGTAGGAAGAAGAGCTGCTCACCTCTACCCGGTTTACAGAAATGGGTTGAATGCATTTTTAATGAGTTTGTCAATGATGGCTTTGAGAGTATTATTTGGCTACGTTTGTGGCCCCACTTTCTGGAACCGGTGCTCTAAAAAACATTGGTTGTCACTTGTCACAGCGCGTCACTTTGTGCCACGCTGCAAGCTTCTACATCTTTTTTTTAAATTTTTATAATTTTAAATTTGGAATATGTTTGGAATATTTCAAATTAATTCGAAAAGAAATTGAGCGGCGCTCCTATTCACAGCATTGTGTGTATATGTCTGGAATGCGCTCAGCTGATTGGCTGAGATCTGTCCGTATGAGCACAGATTGCGATCAGCTGATTGGCTGAGCAGAGCACGGAACTGTTTTTTTTTTTTTTTTTTTTAATGTTTTTGAAATAATAATTCAAAACAAAATGTAGGGACCCATAAAAAAGTGTCTTCCTAACGCTTCCCAACCCAGTATTTGGGAAGCGCTGATATACAACACTATGGTCTTCTTGCATTTTCCCTAGAAGCGGCCCATGGAATAAAGGCTATTCTGGGGAGTGAGTTGAGAGTACAGTACGTAAGCAACACGAGCGGTAACGCCCACGTCTCTCCCTGCCTGCTGTCCTCTAGTCTACGGCGAGGGAAGAGAGACGTCTGCGTTTCAAAATGTTTATCTCTTCCTCTTCCCCTCCCCTCTTCCTGTCATTCAGAAGATGAAGGAGGACAACAAAGAGAAAGAACCCCAGACCCGGGCCAGCCACGAAGGAAAAATAGATTTGTAAAAGTTTGAACAAACAGACGGTCAGGGAGCTCTATTTATGGCAAATGCTTCGCATTCCACTCGTCACAGACAGATTGTGGTGTTTCTGGCTTGCATTGTTGGCTGCGTCGGTGCACAGGATACGGAGGACAAACGTCTCTTTCTTCCCGTGTGTCTGTCTGTCTGTCCATTTCTGTCCCCCTCCCTCCTTGATGTAATTCACTGTGTTTTGATTGCCATACTGGATTAGCAGCAGGTAGCTATATCGACAGGTTCCCGGTTTGATTCCCGGCTCCTCCTTGGCTTTGTGTTGTTGAATTGAGCAAGACACTTGCTCAACTGGCATCGCAATACAATCAGCGATTCTAAAGTCCTCTGGTGACTAAATCATGTCAGTATTATGGTCAGTATCATATCAATATCATGGTCAGTATCATGTCAGTATAATGGTCAGTATCATGTCAGTATAACGGTCAGTACCATGTCAATATCATGGTCAGTATCATGTAAGTATTATGGTCAGTATCATGGTCAATATCATGTCGGTATCATGTCAATATCATGTGGTCAGTAACTCAGTATCATGGTCAGTATCATGTCGGTATCATGACGGTATCATGGTCAGTATCATGGTCAGTATCATGTCAGTATCATGGTCAGTATCATGTCAGTATCATGGTCAGTATCATGTCAGTATCATGGTCAATATCATGTCAGTATCATGTCAATATCATGTGGTCAGTATCATGTCGGTATCACGGTCAGTATCATGTCAGTATCATGGTCAGTATCAGGTCAGTATCATGGTCAGTATCATGTCAGTATCATGTCAGTATCATGGTCAGTATCATGTCAGTATCATGTTCAGTATCATGTCAGTATCATGGTCAGTATCATGGTCAGTATCATGACAGTATCATAGTTTTTCACGTCAGTATATCATGGTTTTTCATGTCAGTATCATGACATATTGACCATGCTATGGGGATACACTGACCAGTACCATATAGACACTAAGGAGTTAGGAGTTACAGTAAGTGCCTTGCTCGGAGACACTTTGACACATAGGCCGGGAGAAGAACGGGTGACGCACACATTTGATTACCACGAGACGACCTCTCTACCCACTCAACTACAGTACAGCCGGCCCAAAGGTTGACTGGGTGAATCTGACCCCCCGCCCCCCGGTCTCTTCCACAATACCACCCCCTCATTCACATTTTCTTTTTCACCCTCTTTTCTCTCTTCCTCTTCCTCCCGTTTTTTAAAGAGCATCCTCCTCCTCCCTTTTTTTGTGGTTTCGGGCCGGAGGAGCGGGCTATAATTGTCCCGTGTCTGACGGGAATGTCTGAAGGCAAAACCTCGCCTTTTGAAGTGGTCCATTGTCCCACAGCCACATGTAGGCGAGAGGGAGGGAGGAACTGGAGAGGGGGAAGGGGGCGTTAAAGGATCAAGGGGGGGTCCAGAAAGAGAGAGAGAGAGAGAGAGAGAGACAGCGAGAAAGTAATAACCAGAGAGAGACCACGTCTTTCGTGTCGTGAGTCTATCTCAGTTCCCTCCCTGAGGTTGTCGGGAAGTTTGACTTCCCAAAACAAACTGGTCAGGCTACTACTTGGCCTCACTCCCCGAACCCACCTCACCCCAGCCCACTTTGACATGGCTGGAATGACTTGGGGTTGACGACAGAGTACAGCATCTTGCAATGGGTCTGGTCCACAAGATTCGCTACACCACCAAGATACCCATGTACCTGTCTAAATACTTCCTTAATGTCAACGATGTCCACACCCACAACACCAGAGGGAGTTCAACAAACCTTGTGCAACCCAGATTCGGCACAAACAAGCCACCAAAAGGTGGAACGCCCTACCAACAGTCATTAAGACATGGAAATCCATTAACTCCTTCAAAACCGCTCTCAAAAGGCACCTACGGACGACCACAATTCTAAACTGGTCCCCATAAAATCGGAATCCCAACGTCTTCCCACCCATCACTGTACGTTCTTGCCAAACATATACAGTCATGTAGGTTTTCACTGGCGACCAGGCTGGAATTAACAGGAATGACCCTGGCTGGATGCATATCAATGGTCAATGTTGTGACCAAGTACTGTATAGGTATAGGCATACTGTCAGATGTTCTGAAGCAGTCCAAAGAGAACAACGGCTGACATGTTCATGAACTAAATGACAGAGGTGTCTGCAATGTAAATGGAGCTGTTCTGTGCTCTCATGTGCGGGAACATCCATGCCTGTATAGGAATTGCACGTGACGTCATTAAAATAGTGATAGCGAGAGAGGCCAGGATATTACTAGCAAAAAAACATTAGCATAACTTGCTGGAATAGCAGTGTGGGAGAGTTGTTTTCACATGCCCTATAGCTCCTTGGCAGCTTTCTCCTTTTTTATATCAGGGGCTCTCGGATAATTCAGCCAGCTGCTATTTTTTATCTGCATTCTAAATGCTTTATGCTACATCGTAAGATGTAAATATCCGATATACAAATAAGCATGTGTTGCTTGTAATGGCTAGTGTAAAACCGGGAATCTGTCATTTTAGGTTATGAAAAAAAAAGTAAAAATGTGTGCAAATCATTGGGGGTCCTTTACATGAGCAAGTTTCAGCACCACTGATACGTTTTTCAGAAATCTGTTTGGATTTAGAAGACATTCTTAAAGAATCTGCCTCAGGTCTCAGCTAAATGGGTTAAAAAACTTTAAAGGGATGCAGGATGAGGGGAAATCTCTTCTGAAAACCATCTCTCCCCTGCCACTGTTTTCTTTTTTCCGTGTCCGTGTAATTTTACCGAAAATAAATACCAAGTAACTGCCCTCTCAAAATAGCGCTTCACTCAATATAGCAGTGGGAGGGTTGGTCATGATGCCAGGCTACACGAAGCGGATGGGCTTGTGGAAATGTGGTGTGTGTGTGTTTTTGTTTTGTTTTTCGTTTTGCCCACAGGCCCACATAAGCATGGGACAGTCGCTCTGTTCTGTCTGTGTGTATAATTACCACACTGGAATATAGTGCTGCACAAGTAAAGGTCACTTTACATGGCGTCACAAAGCAAACAGGCCATTCACAAAAAGAGGATGGACACCAAATACCAGTGTTGGAGGACATACTCGGTACAATTTACTTAAAGGGGTAGTTACTTTAGCTGTATGAAATACTTGCCATTAATATAGTGTTTGCAACTGTATTAATTGATTGCCCGAGTCCGCGGTGGGAGTTCTGCTCTAGTTTTGGTGCGATGTTAAATAGTTCCGGTCATTTTGTGGGGGGCACAGGGGGCCACGCATTAGAAGTAAATTAATCCACAAAACTAGCGTCATTTGTATTGTTGACCTATAGTGCTGCAACTCTCGTTCATTTTTTACCCCTCTATCACACAGAACTATGTTTTTTGTATCCATATCACTACGCCCAAAAAATAGTTCCATGTGATAGAGTTGAACTAAAGTTGTGCTAATATTTTAGAATCAGCTATTTTAACTATTTTAAAATGTTTTAAAATAGTAAAAAATGGCAAATTAGGATTACACAAAAAGGTCCTTGCAGTCTTGTTTCCATTGGGGTCCTATTCCTATTCATCAACATATAAGAAATGACATCAGAAATTCAAAATACACAAAACGGGTCTTTTATGATCGATGCTCATGCTCACATTACATAATGTGTAAAAAGTGCACATGCAATGCAGTACGTGTTTTTGCGTGTTCATTTGGAGCACCATCTCGTCATATTCTTCTGTCATGCTGAACGTGACGTCGGAATCACTCTCATCACAGAATCTGTCTCACCCCCCTGTCTTTCTCACTCTCTCTCTCTCGCCTCCCCATCTCTCTGCCTCAGCTGCAGTCTCACTTTCACTCTCCTTCTCTATCTCCATCTCTCTCTCTCTTGCTCTCTCTATCTTATGTCTCTCTCTCCTGCATGGTCTCCCATGGGCCCAGAGAAGATGATAAGGGTGATGTCATCCTCTCCGCTTCCTGGGGATGTGAGTAACTGTACACTGTGTGCCCTGGGCAAGTGTGTGTGTGTGTGTGTGTGTGTGTGTGTGTGTGTGTGTGTGTGTGTGTGTGTGTGTGTGTGTGTGTGTGTGTGTGTGTGTGTGTGTGTGTGTGTGTGTGTGTGTGTGTGTGTGCGTGCGTGTGCGTGTGCGTGCGTGCGTGCGTGCGTGCGTGCCTCCCCAGAGAGAAGCAAGAGAAAGAGAGCACACCGATTACAAAAGACAAAATGTTTCCGAGGTAATACACACACAAAGTCGCACACAGGGGAAGTGCGTTCCCATCGTGTTTTATGGCTATTTGAACATATTCACCCAAGTCAGTTGTTAGTGGACATTTCAGCCTCTGTTTATGTAGGGGAGGGCTTTCACCCATGCATGTTGTCGTCTATACAGAAACACAGCGCAGCATCTTCAGCACGCATGTTGCAGTAGGGGTCGTCTAAGGCAGTGGTTCCCAAAGTGGGGTCCGGGGACCCCCAGCCCCAGGGGTCCGTTTGGTTAGGGTCTGTTTCATTCCATACACTCTCACTGTATTTTGCGTGTCTTAAGTACCAGGTCTTATTACTTAACTTAAGACCTGTAGGCGTGATCAATGCCATTTGGCTATTCTGAGTGGCCAAAGAGCATTGACCACGCCTCCAGGTCTTAAGTTAAGTAATAAGACCTGGTACTTAAGACACGCAAAATACAGCCCTCAGAGTTAAATTAACATTGATTTTACAATATAAATTGGGGGTCGCAGAGATAGAAATTCCATTAAATGGGTGTCCGTAGATTAATATGCATGTCAAACTGGGGGTCCTCCGGTTTGAGAATCCTTTCAAATGGGGGTAGTTAATGTCAATGTGGGGGTCCTTGACCAGAAAACGTTTGGGAACCATGGTTTTTCAACCTTTTCAGGCTGTGACCCCCCAAAATGATCATTTTGTTTAAAGGAATTGGTCGAGACGTTCAATTTTCGGTTCCACAGATACATATTGTGAAAATAGCAGATCTACAAGCTCACAAGGCCTCGCTTTCTGAGCTTGTAAAGATTCTCAAACCTAATTTCAAGGACCCCCAGTTTGACATGCATATTAATCTACGGGTCCCCATTTAATGGCCTCTTCTTATATTTTTGGACAATTTAGCCAGTGATTGACTAGTTTCTGTTTCTGTAGTTGTTGATTATTTTGGTGCAGTAATGATCTTTTTCTTTTCTTTTTTGAGGTATTAAAAATGTCTCAAAATCTGGGGACCTCTCCAAAAATAATGTGGTGAAATTGGAAATACTCAAGTAAAGTACAAATACTGGGAGTTATTCTGGTACTGGGAGTATTCTGGTATATACTAGGTAGTATAGGGCCTACTAGGTACTGGGAGTATTCTGGTATATACTAGGTAGTATAGAGCGTCGCAGTCCCTCCCCCTTTCAGAACGACGAGTGGCCCAGGAAATGAAATGCAATGCATTTCTCCCATAGGATTTTCTTTAAGTATTTATTTAAAGACGGTTACGCCGCGGACAAAGCCAACTCGGATCGTGACAAATCATGACAATGAACACAATGTTTTGGGCCGATCAAATAATTTATAAGAAGAAAAACAAAACAAATAGTGTTGTCTCCTGCCTTTATTTTCTTCTTTCTAATGATTTGATCGGCCCAAAATATTGTGTTCATTGTCATGATTTGTCACGATCCGAGTTGGCTTTGTCCGCGGCGTAACCGTCTTTAAATAAATACTTAAAGAAAATCCTATGGGAGAAATGCATTGCATTTCATTTCCTGGGCCACTCGTCGTTCTGAAAGGGGGAGGGACTGCGACGCTCTATAGGGCCTACTGGGAGTATTCTGTTATACTGGTAGTATAGGGCCTACTAAACTGCCACATTTCCAAGGCTAGACCTCAATGAACAAAAGCATTGTGATTAATGATGATGAACTTACAAAATAAGGCTTCATTCACAAAATGTAAAGAGAACTTATGAACAGATTATCACAGGTGACTAAATGAGTACGTGGTAAATACTCAGCTGACATCAGGCCATATCACTTTCTCTTATTTCCTTCAGGCTGATTAACCACCCTGTTGGTGATTTATCTATAAACAATGACCACTCAGCCATACATTATCCCTTACCTACTGCAGCCTATCTAGCATACCGTTTACTGCAAGTTATTTCAAATTAAATAATAAACTATTATTACTGAGTTGGATGATATTGTAATCTGATATGGAATGCAAAGATAAGGCACTATATGAAAAACAATTCATCTTGTGCATAATAACATTACCCTTTAGGTCTTAACTTATTATCCATTTATTTTGCTATTTTGAAAAACATTAAAAAAATAGTTCAACTAGCCGTCTACATCGACACGTTGTGAGCCTGTAGATCTAGGCTAGTGTGAACTATTTTATAATGTTTTTCAAAATGGCCCCAAAAAAGGCAAGCCGTTTCGGGATAATATAGGCCTTAAGGGGTATAAGGAGCGAGATTGGGCGAGTGTGTTCTTATTGGGATTCATTCAATCTGGCAACGCATGCTTATATATAAACTTTATTACAGGCTCATGGCCCACAAGGTAAAAACAATACATCACATATAAAAAGAATAAAGAAAAGAAAAAGGATACAATACAGTACATTTACCCAGCCCCAGGTTATAATCTAAGAGAGGCACTCATGCCAGTGTCCTCTAATCATAGATGTATACCTGACAGAACTACGGCCAGGGTCTGTCATTAATTTGTCCAATTAATCCATTCAATGAGAGATCCAGTCTGCACATGAATTTGTAGGCCAGGTTCCTCAACAGAGCCATGGAGGTGGTGAGACCCAGTGTACAAAAGAGATCGCTTGCTTGTGCGCCTGGGTTTCTTTAACAGAATCCTAAAACAGTCACTGCATCTTGCGTAAGCTCTCCCTCTTATACTTCACCCACAATATAATCGCAAATACTGAAAGGAAAGGAGTTCTGGGAGTGTTTCTACATTGCAGTATTGAATCATTTACTAAAGTAATTGAAATGTGAGTATATTTTGCCCACCACTGCAGCTCGGACATTATATTGAAGGCCTTTAATAATAAGACTGGCATTTCGGTGCTATGCCGCATGTTCCTCAGAGTCATGACTCTGAGGAACATCAACAGCAGCATTGAAATGTCAGTCTGATTGTCTGTGAATAAATGCTCTCACCTTTATGAGTGCTCTTCTGGGTTCCATGCGTCTGTGGGAGCATGCAGCTCCATATGCACCTTCTGATCACAACCCCACCACCAGCATTAAGCTCTCTGCTCTAGTGTTGATTTTGAGACAGCTAGAGTTTGAGTAAAATCTATTTAGTTTTAGTTATACGTTAGTCATCTGAAATGTTTGTTAGTCTATTTTTATCTACTACTATCTACTATTTGAATCTACTGTTGATTTTGTCGACTAAAATGTATTTTGTCGGGTCTTGATGGCATCATAATGGCTGATTTTACACTTGGTTGCCTGCTGAAAATAGTTTAAAAATATTTTCAGTGTAACCAAACATAAAATTACTTGTCTTTTAGATATACTGGATCTCTTCTCAATCTCCACTAGTACCTCCCTAACATTTAGTCTAGTTTATTTGTTGACCAAATTGTCAATATAATATATTTATAGTCTTTATATTTTTCGTCATCAACACTGTTGCTCTGTCTCTGCTTTCTGGCATTGCCCGAGTCATTTTGAATCAGAGACTCTACCCCCCCTTCCCCCCAGACCATAAGATTAACACAGGAACGCTTAAATCAAACGGCGTTCCCCTTCAACCAGACCTGAGGCCGATTCTACAAAATGACTTCTAACAGTTTTAAAATAAATAAATAAAAATAAAAAGTATATTCATAGTTTTATGTGGTTCTCACACTTTATTTCATGTCAAGGACAACCCAAAATGAAAATGATATCGGATTTTTTGGGGTCCAAAGTACATAAAAGGACACACAGATGGTTTCCTGGAGCGGTCTCGGCGGGTTAAATGAGTTGTCCTCTGCTCTGGGACACTCATAGCCTAGGGCGGGTTAAATGAGTTGTACTTTGCTCTGGGACGCTCATAGGGGGGGTTAAATGAGTTGTACTCTGCTCTGGGACGCTCATAGGGGGGGTTAAATGAGTTGTACTCTGCTCTGGGACACTCATAGGGGGGGTTAAATGAGTTGTACTCTGCTCTGGGACGCTCATAGGGGGGGTTAAATGAGTTGTACTCTGCTCTGGGACACTCATAGGGGGGGTTAAATGAGTTGTACTCTGCTCTGGGACGCTCATAGGGGGGGTTAAATGAGTTGTATCTGCTCTGGGACGCTCATAGGGGGGGTTAAATGAGTTGTATCTGCTCTGGGACGCTCATAGGGGGACGCTGGACAAATTCCAGCGCAGGGGAAATGAAACCCGATATAGATCTGCGTGAACTAGAGTGAACCCACACAGGTCATTAACCCCATGCTGTCCCATTCCTCTCCTCCCGTGCTGTCCTCTCTGACTTTGGGAGTTGAACTAACATTAACCTACAACACGCCACCGTCACTCGGAAAAAATCCTCCCATCTCTGTTCAGCGGTGATTTTTACAGCAATCACATTTTGATTTCAGTTTTAGTCATAGTCTTTTGATTTGCTCTGTGCTCTGTAACGCTGTGCTATCTCCAGTGATTCTAAACCTGTGGGCTGCGGTGAGGGTATTGCAAGCGGGCCCCCAAATAATTGGCAAAACACTATGTATTATTTTCACTTTCAAATAAAAAACTATATAAAATAAATGAAAAAAGTCATTGAAAAATCATGACCCCTCACACATTAGAAGTACATATACTGTACTGTCTATGACACAAGCGTATAGGTACAATGGGAAAAAAATGCCAAACATGCAAGAACAAACTAGCAATCAAGGCACTCGTGAGTCGTGGGCATATATTTATTGAATTTTCTTTCTTTTCTTTTTTCCCCACATACAACAGAACAATACATGACAACACAACAATCAGACATTACAATCACTTAAAAAAGCACTGCACTAAAGTAATCAATCAATCAAAGTGTACAATATATTAAGATGTTCATTTGACCTTTTCACATCAAGGCGGACCCCCATCTGAAAATATGTTGTGCCAAGGAAAATAATACTTTTAATACATTTTTAGTCATATTTTAATCATCTGAAATGTTTTATTTTTTGTCTAGTTTTAGTCGACTACAGTTGATTAAAAAGCCTTTATTTATCAGTTCAACAATGAGACAAGAGATATAAACTTATCACACACACACACACACACACACACACACACACACACACACACACACACACACACACACACACACACACACACACACACACACACACACACACACACACTTTCCATACACAGAGGGTAAAAAGACAACTGTAACCCTTTATTTTGAAATGTGTCAAGCTATTACGCAACAGAACGCTATTCATAGCCCTCACCTGGCAACACAGAAAAGGAGTTAAAAATATCTTTTGATCAACGTCACATGGGCACTACATTAGTGGGCGGCGTGTGTGTGTGTGTGTGTGTGTGTGTCAGACAGACACAAAGGGAGGAAGTCACCCTCTGACTGTACGAACAGTAGGTCACTTCCTTCAGTATGTGGGAGGAGACATGAGCCCAGTCCAATTAAGGGCTGGTACTGTGTGGACTCATGTTCACCTGTGGGAAAAGGCATCAGGTCTTTATGGCATTCTATTAATAGGTCGGTGGTTTTCAACCCTTTTCATATCAAAGTCCATTGTTTATTTGGCATTTGAGCCTCGTACGGACCACCATTTGATGAGATTTTGCCTCCCAGACCATAGAGTTATAAATAACAGAGACGGCACCGGAATTCCCCTCCCATCCACTTGCATGGAGTTGCTCACCGAGCTCATACTCCCTTTTCACCCCTCCGTCCGGGTTGGAAAAGTGGTGGGCTCCGCCAATTTTGGGCCTATCTACGTCATAGTATTGCATTCATGAACGAATTCTGGACATGTACTTGTAAAGGAGTATTTTTAGATTGCATTATTGATACTTTTAATTAAATTAAACATTTGAGTGCTTTTTCCACCACTGAGTTTAAGTACATTTCCATTGTAATGTATTTGAACATCAGCAATCCATGTCACTACATAACACCAACCAATCACACGATGACCTCATTGCAAACTGATGGTAAAAAAAAAAGTGTAATTCATTCCAAAGAATTCCGGAGCCCTGTGTCATCCGTACCGGATTTTGACTGTAAAAAAACAACAGGTCAAAAATGAAACATCTGCACAGCACTGGCCGTGGGAAAACGGGGAAGCATACATTCCTGTGTTGACTCGTGTCAGGAAGAGGCAGAGGTTTGTACACAGCTGGACTGATAGTTGCATATTCCACACTGGGGGAAGTGAGTCAGTCTTTGACTATATCCTATACTTCAGTGGTTCACCACCGGTGGTCCTTGAGGGGGTTCCAGTCAGGTGGTCCCTCCCCAGCTATAAATGATGGGAGAGTTGGTACCCAAAGGGACCCTTATCAGATCTTTATTTTTGGTTTGGTTTGGTCCATTTGGTTTCATGTTAAATTATTGCTAAACATCTGCATTACTTAATTTACAAGACGTTTACGCAATTAGAGAATGTTGAAGAATTGTTATTTTTTATTTACTAAATCGTACCCCACAACGACAACAAAATATTCTTGGTCTGAGAGTCTAAATCTCATCAAAATGGTGGTCCGTGCCTCAAATGCTGAATACATATGGGCCTTGATAGGAAAAGGGTTGAAAACCCCTGGCCTATCTACAGTGGGACTGCTGTGGGACTGGGAACAAACACGGGCACCACCGGTCTCTATGTGGTCATGTGATCAAGACGGATCTGTCCGATTTGTTATATTCCAGTCTGATTGGCCCACAATAATCTACCTGACCTGGCGGAGACCTGTGCTCCGAGGACCACTTTGTCTATAGTTCTAAGTGTAATTCCAAACGTATGTTCTTGCTGTATATAAACAGTGAACACACACACACACACACACACACACACACACACACACACACACACACACACACACACACACACACACACACACACACAAAACGCACGCACCTCTGTGATCATATCAAATCATATGTACACTACTCTTGAGAGGTGGGGTAGGCCGGTAGGGGTTGTGATGATGGTAGTGTTTTGGAGGGGGTGGGGGTGGTGGGGGGGTGCCTTTGTGTGCAGCTCAGTGGCTGAATGGGAGCGATCAGCCAACCATAACAATCCATAATGGCTTTTCTGCCTCATCCACAAGTCTAGAAGCGTGCCTCCGGTTGCCCCCCCCTGCCTCCCGGACCCCCTGCCCTTACTCCTCCCCACCCCTGGTGTGTGTGTGTGTGTGTGTGTGTGTGTGTGTGTGTGTGTGTGTGTGTGTGTGTGTGTGTGTGTGTGTGTGTGTGTGTGTGTGTGTGTGTGTGTGTGTGTGTGTGTGTGTGTGTGGTATATATGGTGCATGTAAAAATATTAGTGTGCCTTTTGTACCTTTGTTTGTGTCTGAGACTGATTGTGCCTGGCTGTCAGTTTCCACGTGTTTCTGTTTCTGTGTGTGTGTGTGTGTGTGTGTGTGTGTGTGTGTGCAGTGTGTGTGTGTGTGTGTGTGTGTGTACAGGACCATGAGGGCTATGAATGCGACAGCGGAAGACCCCGATTTGAAAAGAAGTGGAGTCAGCCAGTGGAGAGATGGAGGGGCCCCTCGGCCTGTCTGACCATGCAAGCCCCCGTGCATGGGGGGGGGGGGGGGAAGTACTCTGTTTTACTTAAAGTAAAAGTAGCAATACCGCAATATCATTATGTAAGTAAAACATATTATAGAAATACAAGTAAAAGACCGGAATTAAAAATATACTTGAAAAGTATACGTGAAAGTACAAAAGTATTGGCATCAAAACTACCAAAAGTAAAATTGTGCAGAAAGCCTCAGGGGCTTCAGAAACATTGGTTATAGTGATTATCAAACGTATTATTTTATTTTAAAGACCTGCGTAACTCTGAGAGTGTACAAATGGAACCATTTTACAACTCATTATCCACTGCAACCCCAACCAAGAACATGAGATTCCCGCAAACAGGCTTCACCAATAGTTAGCTGTTCTGTTTAGCTATAGAGGTTATATGCGCATGCAGGCAAAGTGAGTGGAAAAGTGAGTTTAAGGTTGTTTAATGCAATCAGATAGGACTTTTCTGTTTGGATGTATGGGCTGTCATGGCCAGAATTGAGTTTTTTGCCACTCAGTAGGCATTCCCGCATATCTTCCGCGTATGATGATGATGTCTTACGGCAGATTACGGCAGACTTCGTAGACTAATTTCACACCCGGTTTGCGTATTTCTTTCCCCATTCTGAATTCCAATAGACTTTTATTATATTGCGTCAAATAAGAATGTGTTCCAACAATAAACAATGATCCCGATGGTTTCACTCATACAGTATATGGATATGAAGAATCAACTGACGCTAATGTTACTGCCGCCGAATTTAAAATGTTCACCAGAAACAGACTGTTTCATTTCAATTATGAGTTATAAGTGAACGAACAGAGCCACCTCCCCAACAATATCGCAGAGACAGTTTGTTTATTCTTTTGGACCACAATTCGTATACAAGACGATTCTCAGTTGACCCTGTTAGAGAAATTACTTCCGCAACCCAGGTAAGGGGGTGAGCCAGTGACGGCAGGACTCTGGTATTCTATTATAATGAGCAGTGAGGACCCTTAATATGACGATATAGGTTGAATGTAGGTGGAGTGGTCCTTTAAGTAAAAAAACCCCAAACTATCTTCCACCACTGAGAGAGATAGGAGGGGAGGATGAAGGAGGGGAGGAAGGAGGGGGTGGGGGGGGGGGGGGGGGGTGAAGTAGCCATCCATCCGGTGATCACTTTACAGGCTGAGAGGAAGTGTTCCTGGGGAGGGAGAGAGAGAGAGAGAGAGAGAGAGAGAGCGAGAGAGAGAGAGAGAGGAGACAGACAAATGACTGAACAAGAGAGCTACAGTTCACTGAGGTGGGTGGGCATGTTCACTATAGAGCACTGGTTCTATAGCCATTTGCTCTATAGCCATTTGTGCTATAGCCATTTGTGCTATAGCCATTTGTGCTATAGCCATTTGCGCTATAGCCATTTGCGCTATAGCCATTTGCTCTATAGCCATTTGCTCTATAGCCATTTGCTCTATAGCCATTTGCGCTATAGCCATTTGCGCTATAACCATTTGCGCTATAGCCATTTGCTCTATAGCCATTTGCGCTATAGCCATTTGCGCTATAGCCATTTGCTCTATAGCCATTTGTTCTATAGCCATTTGTGCTATAGCCATTTGTGCTATAGCCATTTGTGCTATAGCCATTTGTGCAAGTCATTTGTGCTATAGCCATTTGTTCTATAGCCATTTGTGCTATAGCCATTTGTGCTATAGCCATTTGTTCTATAGCCATTTGTGCTATAGCCATTTGCGCTATAGCCATTTTCTCTATAGCCATTTTCTCTATAGCCATTTGCTCTATAGCCATTTGTGCTATAGCCATTTGTGCTATAGCCATTTGTGCTATAGCCATTTGCTCTATAGCCATTTGCTCTATAGCCATTTGCGCTATAGCCATTTGCTCTATAGCCATTTGCTCTATAGCCATTTGCGCTATAGCCATTTGCTCTATAGCCATTTGCGCTATAGCCATTTGCTCTATAGCCATTTGCTCTATAGCCATTTGTGCTATAGCCATTTGTGCTATAGCCATTTGCGCTATAGCCATTTGCTCTATAGCCATTTGCGCTATATCCATTTGCTCTATAGCCATTTGCGCTATAGCCATTTGCGCTATAGCCATTTGTTCTATAGCCATTTGTGCTATAGCCATTTGTGCTATATCCATTTGTGCTATAGACATTTGTATAGCCATTTGTGCTATAGCCATTTGTGCTATAGCCATTAGTTCTATAGCCATTTGTTCTATATCCATTTGTTCTATAGCCATTTGTGTCACGGTTCGCAGTGAAGGACTGAACCCAAGTGCAGAGCCAAACGCAGAATAGTCTTAAATTAAAGTATTTATTAAAGCAGAGAAGCATACAGCCAAAGTAAATAGTCAATGCAAGATGTAAATCCAAAAAAAGGCAAAACTTCAGGAGCAAAAATGCAAAAACACAGAAGTCCAAAAATGCATACTTTCAAAGCATAACTGCATAAACCAGAAGTCACACAAAGCATATGCAATCCAAGATACCTTTTAGGAGGGAAATAGCAACCAGAAGTCCAAGGCAGATCACTGGAACAACAATGTATGTCCTGACAGTGTGTTTGTGTAATGAGTCCAGTTTTATAGGGAGCAGGGTGATTGCAGAAGTGTTCTCAGGTGTGGAATGGGCATGGCACTGTTGGGCTGAAGAGGGGGTGGAAATAGGTGTGTGACAAGGACTGAAAGGGGGAATGGAGAGTGGGAGTGGCTGATGTGGTGGCATGGTCTGTAGAGCGACAGACCATGACAGTACCTCCCCCTTAAGGGACGGCTTCCAGACGTCCCACCATGCTGGCCCGGAACACAGAGCAGGGTGGGTGGAGGGGGTCTGGGGGAAGGGAATTGATGCTGAGCAGATGACGTCAGGTGGGCGGCCAGGATGCTGGGATGAGGCGTCAGGTGGACGGCCTGGGGGCTGGGACGAGACGGTCAAGTTGTCGTCGGGCGGACGACCGGGAGGCCGAGACGAGGAGGTCAAGTTGTCGTCGGGCGGACGACTGGGAGGCCGAGATGAGACGAAGGACGGATCTGGAGGTCGGCCAGGAGGCCGAGACGAGACGAAGGACGGATCTGGAGGTCGGCCAGGAGGCCGAGACGAGACGAAAGACGGATCTGGAGGTCGGCCAGGAGGCCGAGACGAGACGAAAGACGGATCTGGAGGTCGGCCAGGAGGCCGAGACGAGACGAAGGACGGATCTGGAGGTCGGCCAGGAGGCTGAGACGAGACGAAGGACGGATCTGGAGGTCGGCCAGGAGGCTGAGACGAGACCAAGGATGGATCTGGAGGTCGGCCAGGAGGCCGAGACGAGAAGAAGGACGGATCTGGAGGTCGGCCCGGAGGTCGAGAGGAGACGAAGGTCGCGTCGTCTGGAGGTCGGACAGGAGGTCGAGAGGAGACGAAGGATGCGTCGCCTGGAGGTCGGCCAGGAGGCGGAGCCGAGATGTAGAATTTGGGAGGAGCCGCCAGGGATGCCGCAGAGGCTGGAGGCGACGCCAGGAATGCCGCAGGCAGAGGCGACGCCACAGGAGAGGCTGCAGGCAGAGGCGACACCACAGGAGGAGCTGCAGGCTCTGGAGCCAGAGCTGCAGGTGTCAGGCCTGCAGGAGCCATTGCTGCAGACTCAGGAGGGAGGGCTGCAGGCGGAGCTGCAGCCTCAGGAGGTGGGGCCGGAGGTGCTGTAGGCAGAGCTGCACACCGAGGAGACATGGAGGGTGCTGCACACCCAGGAGAGGATGCTGCACACCCAGGAGAGGATGCTGCACACCCAGGAGAGGAGGATGCTGCACACCCAGGAGAGGAGGATGCTGCACACCCAGGAGAGGAGGATGCTGCACAACCAGGAGAGGAGGACGCTGCACACCCAGGCGAGGAGGAGAATGCTGCAGACGGGACCCCAGAGGACACTGCACACCCAGGAGAGGATGCTGCACACCCAGGAGAGGACGCTGCACACCCAGGCAAGGAGGAGGATGCTGCAGACGGGACCCCAGAGGACACTGCACACCCAGGAGAGGAGGATGCTGCAGATTCTGGAGCTTGGACTGCAGGTACAGGAAGTGGTGGAGAGCTGGGCAGGCTGGGCAGCGGAGAGCCAGGCAGCGGAGAGCCAGGCAGGCTGGGCGGCGGAGAGCCGGGCAGCGGAGAGCCAGGCAGGCTGGGTGGCGGAGAGCCGGGCAGCGGAGAGCCAGGCAGGCTGGGCGGCGGTGTGCTGGGCAGAAGGGTGGTCTGGACACCAGGCAGCGAAGTGCTGGGCAGTGACGACCGCTGGGGATGTAGAGGGCCATGGCAACCACGCCTTCCCCTAGCAGGCCCACGGTTCCCCACACAAAAGGCTAGGCGCGACGCCTCAAATGGGTCCTGGACTTGAACCGGCTCAGAGTACACAGGTATTTTCACATGTTTACAAAAATATGAAAATAAGTCCAAGGGTTGGTTCCTTTGTTGGTCTGGAACAGGGCAGGCTGATTGCAGACTCACTACTCCAAGCCTAATGGAGTTGGGAGCTGGCTGAGAAACATGTGGTATTGAGGCGTCTTCAAAGTCCTTAAGCCTCCCACGCACCACATCCAGGTGGGGGACAAAATGGCTTACCCATGGTCTCTCCTTGAACCAATGCTGCTGTATTGATATCTCCACTTGGAGTTCAGTACGCAGTTTAGGTGGAGAGGCCAAGAGACGAGAAACCACATTTTCTAATTCTGCCACCTTTCTATGAAAAAGCTTTAGCTCTGCTGGGTTCATTATGGTCAGGACATACTGTCACGGTTCGCAGTGAAGGAAAAATGCAAAAACACAGAAGTCCAAAAATGCATACTTTCAAAGCATAACTGCATAAACCAGAAGTCACACAAAGCATATGCAATCCAAGATACCTTTTAGGAGGGAAATAGCAACCAGAAGTCCAAGGCAGATCACTGGAACAACAATGTATGTCCTGACAGTGTGTTTGTGTAATGAGTCCAGTTTTATAGGGAGCAGGGTGATTGCAGAAGTGTTCTCAGGTGTGGAATGGGCATGGCACTGTTGGGCTGAAGAGGGGGTGGAAATAGGTGTGTGACAAGGACTGAAAGGGGGAATGGAGAGTGGGAGTGGCTGATGTGGTGGCATGGTCTGTAGAGCGACAGACCATGACAATTTGTGCTATAGCCATTTGTTCTATAGCCATTTGTGCTATAGCCATTTGTGCTATAGCCATTTGCGCTATAGCCATTTGCGCTATAGCCATTTTGTTCTATAGCCATTTGTGCTATAGCCAATACAATTTGATTTCAATTGTTATTATTTCAAAACATTTTCTAACACTAATATATAATATTAATATAGTATGTTGTTTTTCATGAAAAACAACTAGGAAAAAGTGCCCTTCTGGGCACAGGTCTCCACCAGGAGGATAGGAGTGTGTGTGATGTTTGGCACAATGTTTAGTAATATAAACATGTTTATAACACGTTTGTTTGTTTTCTTCATTTTGTAGAGGAAATGCAGAGCCAGATCACTCATAGCATCTGTATACAGATCGATGCATTTATAGGTAAAAACAGGAATTGCTCTGTTATAGCGCCACCGTGAGGCTGATTTGGAGAAAAAAAATTGGCAAGTAGTCCTCGGCCTAGTGTAAGTGTGCGTTTATAATTTCACGGAAATTGCACACTGTGTTTGTGATTTGTGGCATTTTGTTTAAAACAGACCAATCATGTGAGATTTGGACGCCAATCTTAGCCAATCACGATGGAAGATGGGAAATGGTGCAGATCCGTGTTGATCACATCGACAAATTACGAATTTTACAAACTTTCCCACGTTGGTATAGTCTGATTCAGTATTATTTTGTTTTGTCTGTGTATTTTGTGGAGGGACGCTCTTTCTCAAGTCTGCTCGGATGCAGACTTATACGATTCAGGACCAAAGCTTGCTGTATGTCATTAGAATGCCTTATTCTAGACTACTAACTAACGTGGGAAGTTTGGAAAGTCCTTTACACCCAAAATATCTGTGTAAACAGCTTAGTGAGTCTCTAGAGCGCATATGGAAACAAACCATGCGCAATTGTCTGTACGTGTGGATTTTCGGAATGTGAAAATTCAGAAAATTCAGAATTTTTAGGGCTCAGATTAAGATAAATGCTCTTAACACTCTGGTTTGGGTGTGATGAATTTTTTTTATAAAATTAAAATACGTAAGTGACAATTCTGCTGGCTTATGCTGTCTATATGGGAACACAGTTTTTAGAATCGTAATATCTCGGATTCTTCTTTTTGGATCAAAACAAGCTTGATTTGCGCCTCATTTCTCTAAACAAAATGTAACTTTTGGTGGGTGAATTAAATAACATTTGCGGGGACCTGTTATAGTACATGGCGATTATTCACTTTCTGCTTTACGGTTTCCGAGTGAAACGGCTTTCAAATGAAGTAGTTTTTCATGATTTTCATAATTTCTCTCATAAATTCTTTAGCAAGAGAGATGCGTGCATCTTATGCAGAGAAGTACAGGAATGAGGTGGCGGAGCCAGCCCACCGCTTTTGTACCTGAAGGGCTGGGTCAGTCAGTGACCTCACCTTGAGCGACAGCTCCACGATCCAATAATTTTCTTGTGAGTGTATGAAAAAGTTCTGTGGGTCTGCGCCATCTAGTGTCTTCGAGAGACACTTAAGATAACTAACTCTCTCTCTCTCTCTCTCTCTCTTTCTTTCACTATCTCTCTCTCTTTCTTTCACTCTCTCTCCCTCCCTTTCTGTCTCTCTCCCAGGTCCAGGGAAGTGAGTGAGTGAGATATGATTGTGATGTGGGAGAGTTAGGTTTCAGTGCCTTTTTTTCAGAACCTTTTTTTTCTGGTGAGAATCTAATAACAAGAGAAGCACTCTCTTCCTCTATGCGACAGGATATATCCAGAAAGGATATCACCGCCGATGGTCTGTCTGTCTCTCTGTCTGTCGGTCTGACGGTCGGTCGGATCAGGGCCCACTTGAATATTTTAAAGATGGAGTGCCACAATTTTTGTATTTTTCCAGCTTTTCATGTGTCTATGGGGTGACAGTACTTCATTAGACACCCTGGAGTTGTTTTTATGTGCAATGGTGCAATAACTTTGTATTTAGGGTTTCTTCCTGGAGGCTGAACACTTGACGGTCAAACGGGCCAATGAAGTAAACACGGATAGTGTGACGTAAAAAAGTTGCACGCACACACGCACCTCCCCCTCTATATATAATTTTTAAATACGACAACCTCTGTGGGCGGAGCTGCCTGCCACATACACACGTGTGAACTGAACGGCGCAGCCAGCCAGTTTGTTGCTCTGTGCCTAACTGTGTGGCAGATTTTCAAACAGTCATTTCACACATTACCAGTTCACAGCAGAGCAGACTGTTTTTCGTTAGATTGGAAGCAAGTAAATGTTCACGTCGGGTCCTCAGGATAATCAAGGAAACCACAACAAACCAGCCTTATAGTCTACCTGCTCTGCTGTAGTTGTTGCTCTTGTTGTTCTCAAGGAGTAGGTTGTTTCTTTTATAATCACAGTGGTCGGGCTTTGATACAGAGTGTAGTGTCACAGTGCATTCTTGTTGGCTGTTGTATGTAGGTCCTAATACGTATACGAGGCTGTAAAGTCAAGAATTAGAATCTGTTGTTGTGTCGCGCTGGAAGTCATGTTGCCATGTCTGGCTATTACAAGCGACATGGGCTTGTTTTCATATAAGTAACTTTCAGGGGAGATGTGGTTAACTTGACCAATGGTTCATGTGAAGGACCCTCAGATTAATATGTTGTTAAAAGGATTGGTGTTGTTGAAACGTTTTCATAAATATTCAAGGCAATTTCTGTGACTTATTTTTGTGGACTTGGCCGCTTGTTTCTTTAAATCTGGCGACTTTTGCTGAAACTCAATGCAGTCAGAAGGAACATTCATGTTGTAAATTGAGTTTGATCAGAGCAAGAGTGGAGAGTCTTCTGTCCAGAGCATCATGTGCCTAGGGCAGTGCAAGTGTTTTGTGTCAATAAAGGACAGTTTTAATGCCAGGGTGCTTAGCTGGAGGAAATCAATAGCCTACAATATATTGGCAAATTAATAAAATTATTCATGCTAAATGATCTATCAAACTAATTGTTTCTGCTGTTAAACTATGATTTAATTGGATGATGAGCTGAGCTGATTGTGACAATAGGGTCAATATAATTGGAGGAAATAAATAAATGATTATAAAAAATCAGAAAAAACAGATCTGATATGGTATGGATGCGTGGATTATATGCCTATACATGGATGGTGGCAGTATAAGTGCATAATGGTGCTTATACAATATCTCAGAAATATGGGAAGTGTTCACTTCTAACATTCACAAAAACATGAGTTCTTGTCATTTTGTAAACAAAAGGGCAGAGCCATGGGCTGTCCTTTTATAAGGAGGGGGAGGGACTAGGACAAGTGGGTGGTCTTAAAGGAGGAGGCGGAGGGACTGGATTAGGTGGGTGGTGCTACGGTTAAACTCACGCATACCTAATGAACTGGTGGGTGTGTCCACATAAAGCTATCATTTTAACAAATACTGTACACTTTTTTGAAAAAATTATACCTCATATACACCTAAATACACCTGATGATCATGTTTAAGTGTGGAAAAAAATCACGGCACTCCATCTTTAAAGTTTTTTTTTCTTTTTACAGCGCACCCATCTGATCATGCACTTACCTTAAACCCGGCAAAATTGACCCGTCTGGTTACATGTTGTGCTATACAGACAGTGGTTACCTAAGTGGGGTTCGGGGACCCCCATGAGCCCTTGGAGGGGTTCCAGTGCATCCCCAAACAAAATGTGCTATACCGTCGGAGTCCCGCCCCCTTTCAGAACGACGAGGGCCCAGGAAATAATTCCCCATTAATCTTCCCCATAGTCGTTTCAAAAAGCATTTATTTAAAGATGTTTACACCGTGGACAAAGCCAACTCTTGTGACAAAACATGACAATAAACACAATGTTTTGGGCCGATCAAATAATTAGTAAGAAGAAAAACAAAACAAAAAGTGTTGTACCCTGCCCTTTTTTTCTTCTTACAAATTTTTTGATCTGCCCAAAACATTGTGTTGTCCTGAGTTGGTTTTGTCCCCGGCGTAAACGTCTTTAAATAAATACTTTTTGAAAAGTCTATGGGGAAAATGAACGGGGAATTATTTCCTGGGCCCTCGTAGTTCTGATAGGGGGTGGGACTGCGGCGCTCTACTCAAAGATAGCACCTACAAGCTCACAGCGACACTTCGCGCCGCGCCCCTGGTATCCAGCAGAAGGCCCCTGGTATCCAGCAGAAGGCCCCTGGTATCCAGCAGTGGAAGGCCCCTGGTATCCAGTAGTGGAAGGCCCCTGGTATCCAGTAGTGGAAGGCCCCTGGTATCCAGTAGTGGAAGGCCCCTGGTATCCAGCAGTGGAAGGCCCCTGGTATCCAGAAGAAGGCCCCTGGTATCCAGCAGAAGGCCCCTGGTATCCAGCAGAAGGCCCCTGGTATCCAGCAGTGGAAGGCCCCTGGTATCCAGCAGAAGGCCCCTGGTATCCAGCAGTGGAAGGCCCCTGGTATCCAGCAGAAGGCCCCTGGTATCCAGCAGAAGGCCCCTGGTATCCAGCAGAAGGCCCCTGGTATCCAGCAGTGGAAGGCCCCTGGTATCCAGCAGAAGGCCCCTGGTATCCAGCAGTGGAAGGCCCCTGGTATCCAGCAGTGGAAGGCTCCTGGTATCCAGCAGTGAAAGGCCCCTGGTATCCAGCAGTGGAAGGCCCCTGGTATCCAGCAGTGGAAGGCCCCTGGTATCCAGCAGTGGAAGGCCCCTGGTATCCAGTCCCCTGGTATCCCCCCTGGTATCCAGCAGTGGAATGCAGCAGTCTCTTGAAAAGCAGTTATCAGCTAATGAGAATTCCACTCGGAGCAGGAAGGAAGGGCTTAGAATGCGTGTCCCTCAGAGAATTGGGGCGAATGTTAATCACGATGCCTTGAGCCTGTGTGTGTGTGTGTGTGTGTGTGTGTGTGTGTGTGTGTGTGTGTGTGTGTGTGTGTGTGACACAAACACAACACAAGAGAGAGAGGGAGTCTCCACTACTCTAGGCTGAGCAGAGAGGCAGGGTGGACAGAGGAAGCATGCAGAGAGAGAGAGAGAGAGAGAGAGAGAGAGAGAGAGAGAGAGAGAGGGATGGGCAGAGAGTGGATGTTTTTAAAACGCATGGCTTGGTGTTGTCTTCGTGGCTCGGAACTAATTGGTTTCAGATGAAAGTCGTCGCTGCCATTGCACATAAACACGAGAGGTTCTTAACTTCTTAATGTTCATTACTCTGCCTTGCACTCTCTCTCTCTCTCTCTAACACGCGCGCGCACACACACACACACACACACACAGGTCCCCACGGTCAATCGATCCAAACCCTCTCGGACATCCGGGAATCCACTGGTCTTAAGAACTCGACAACACATTTCTCTGAGAGGCGTGCAGGCGTGCAGCCTCAGTGTCATGATAAAACACACTGGCGCTTGAAAACCAAGACTTGGGTGAATAATAGCTTGCAGGAGGCCGGACTGACTGTCGGTGGGTTGGTACGGTGTGCACGTCTCTGTCGGTGGGTTGGTACGGTGTGCACATGTCTCTGACTGACTGTCGGTGGGTTTGTACGCCCGGTGTGCACATGTCTCTGTCGGTGGGTTGGTACGGTGTGCACATGTCTCTGTCGGTGGGTTGGTACGGTGTGCACATGTCTCTGTCGGTGGGTTGGTACGGTGTGCACATGTCTCTGTCGGTGGGTTGGTACGGTGTGCACATGTCTCTGACTGACTGTCGGTGGGTTGGTACGGTGTGCACATGTCTCTGACTGTCGGTGGGTTGGTACGGTGTGCACATATCTCTGACTGACTGTCGGTGGGTTGGTACGGTGTGCACACATGTCTCTGTCGGTGGGTTGGTACGGTGTGCACATGTCTCTGTCGGTGGGTTGGTACGGTGTGCACATGTCTCTGTCGGTGGGTTGGTACGGTGTGCACATGTCTCTGTCGGTGGGTTGGTACGGTGTGCACATGTCTCTGTCGGTGGGTTGGTATACGGTGTGCACATGTCTCTGTCGGTGGGTTGGTATACGGTGTGCACATGTCTCTGTCGGTGGGTTGGTACGGTGTGCACATGTCTCTGACTGACTGTCGGTGGGTTGGTACGGTGTGCACATGTCATTGGACTCTCCAGCTCTCTTTCCAACATTCCTACATACAGTAGGCTATACATGACTTCTCCTGCCTGGGATCTCACTGTTTTATTCGTCAACGGTTTGTATTTCCTCTCTGTCTCTGTCTCTGTCTCCCTCTCTGTGAAGGACACCAGTCCTCCGGAGATCCCGTCCCTCAGGAGGGAGAAAGCACCCGGCCCCCCTCCATCACCCCCGGCTTTTTTCATAAGCTATTATTTATGTCTGACAGACCTCCTCCAGACAAATGGCTGCCATATGGAGAACGAAAGGAGAGAAAGACAACAGGGAAAGGAAAGGGAAACTTCTCTCTCTCTCTCTCTCTCTGTCTCTCTCTCTCACTCTCATTCTCTCAATTTTTCAATTCAATTCAAATAGCATCATTGGCATGAATGTAATTACAGTATTGCCAAAGTATAAATTGCAGCAAAAACAAAGCAAACATATTTAAAAAAAACAATATCAACATACAATTCGAACTAGTAGGAGCAAGCAACAGTCTGTCAAGTTGGCTGGACTCTGGTAGGTTGGGTTCTAGTAGGCTGGATTCTGGTAGGCTGGGCTCTAGTAGGCTGAGTTCTGGCTCTGGTAGGCTGAGCTCTGGTAGGCTGAGCTCTGGTAAGCTGAGCTCTGGTAGGCTGAGCTCTGGTATAGGCTGAGCTCTGGTAGGCTGAGCTCTGGTATAGGCTGAGCTCTGGTATAGGCTGAGCTCTGGTAGGCTGAACTCTGGTATAGGCTGATCTCTGGTATAGGCTGATCTCTGGTATAGGCTGAGCTCTGGTAGGCTGAGCTCTGGTAGGCTGAGCTCTGGTATAGGCTGAGCTCTGGTAGGCTGAGCTCTGGTATAGGCTGAGCTCTGGTATAGGCTGAGCTCTGGTAGGCTGAGCTCTGGTAGGCTGAGCTCTGGTAGGCTGAGCTCTGGTATAGGCTGAGCTCTGGTAGGCTGAGCTCTGGTATAGGCTGAACTCTGGTATAGGCTGATCTCTGGTAGGCTGAGCTCTGGTATAGGCTGAGCTCTGGTAGGCTGAGCTCTGGTATAGGCTGAACTCTGGTATAGGCTGATCTCTGGTAGGCTGAGCTCTGGTATAGGCTGATCTCTGGTAGGCTGAGCTCTGGTAGGCTGATCTCTGGTATAGGCTGAGCTCTGGTATAGGCTGAGCTCTGGTATAGGCTGAGCTCTGGTAGGCTGAGCTCTGGTATAGGCTGAGCTCTGGTATAGGCTGAGCTCTGGTATAGGCTGAGCTCTGGTATAGGCTGAGCTCTGGTAGGCTGAGCTCTGGTAGGCTGAGCTCTGGTATAGGCTGAGCTCTGGTATAGGCTGAGCTCTGGTAGGCTGAGCTCTGGTATAGGCTGAGCTCTGGTAGGCTGAGCTCTGGTATAGGCTGAGCTCTGGTAGGCTGATCTCTGGTATAGGCTGAGCTCTGGTATAGGCTGAGCTCTGGTAGGCTGAGCTCTGGTATAGGCTGAGCTCTGGTATAGGCTGAGCTCTGGTAGGCTGAGCTCTGGTATAGGCTGAGCTCTGGTAGGCTGAGCTCTGGTAGGCTGAGCTCTGGTATAGGTTGAGCTCTGGTAGGCTGATCTCTGGTAGGCTGGTCTCTGGTAGGCTGATCTCTGGTATAGGCTGAGCTCTGGTATAGGCTGAGCTCTGGTAGGCTGATCTCTGGTAGGCTGGTCTCTGGTAGGCTGATCTCTGGTATAGGCTGAGCTCTGGTATAGGCTGAGCTCTGGTAGGCTGGGCTCTGGTAGGCTGGTCTCTGGTAGGCTGATCTCTGGTATAGGCTGAGCTCTGGTATAGGCTGAGCTCTGGTAGGCTGATCTCTGGTAGGCTGGTCTCTGGTAGGCTGATCTCTGGTATAGGCTGAGCTCTGGTATAGGCTGAGCTCTGGTAGGCTGGGCTCTGGTAGGCTGAGCTCTGGTATAGGCTGAGCTCTGGTATAGGCTGAGCTCTGGTAGGCTGGGCTCTGGTAGGCTGGTCTCTGGTAGGCTGATCTCTGGTATAGGCTGAGCTCTGGTATAGGCTGGGTTCTGGTAGGCTGACCTCTTGTATATAGGCTGGGCTCTGTTCAACTGGTCTGATGTCAGGCTCCTTTCCTTTGGCCAGCGTGGTGTGTGCTGGTGTCTCTGGTTGAGCCGGGGTGGTCCTGTGGTAGAGTATGGGTCTGAGGGCTCTCCACAGTGGCGTAACTGGGCCACAGTGGGCCCCAGTGCAGATATCTTGTGTGGGCCTCCCAAAATCTGTGGCATGGGGGGGGGGGGGGGGGGGGGGGGGGGGGGGGGTTGTGATGCGATCTGATATATAAATATTAATTCAATCTGTATGTATGTATTTGCATGTTTCACTTTCAATCAATCTGTAGGACTGCAGGGCTGCAGCCTGGCTATCAGAAATTACTTTGGACAAACTTTAGTTAAACTTGCAGAGTGACAGATATCTTTACCTGGGTTATCTTCTGATAGTGCTGACTGCTGACATGACATAATAATCCCATGATTCCCATCTAGTGTTTCATTAGCGCGACGGAACGTGACAAAATAGTCTACAGCTGAGCCTGTTGTGCTGACGACAGGCACAGACAGCGCGCCATGAACACAGTATACACACCATAGAGGCATAGATAGACTGTGAAACAAGGTGGTAAAGATAACAAGGAGAGGACAGTGATGTCACTGTTATGCAACAGGGAAGTATTATGGACTTGAAGCTGTTTATAAACCAGTCAGTCAGTGACATCGCTGACTTATCCTTGGTGTTACTCTTCCTGCGACCGATAGCCTCTGAAACCAGGCTTGCCTTTCACCGTCGTCTCGTCCTGACTCGTTTTCTTCTCTTCTTCTTCCCCCTTCATGGGCCCCTAGGGGGCGCTGGGCCCCAGTGCACTGCACTGGCTGCACCCCCTTATGTTACGCCAGTGGCTCTCCATCAGCTGCTGAACTTCTCAGGTTCTCAGCAAACATGTATTTGATATCATTCTCCTATCACAGCAGCTCATGATTCGAATGCTGTGTTTTCACATTGTTGTACTTTGCCCAGCATCACTATTCGCTGGATGCTAATTTGCATCTATACCGAAATGAAAGAAAACAGAAAGTCAACAACGATTTTATCGACTAAATCTACAGTTGATTTAGTCGACTAAAATGTTTTTTGAAAAGTATTGGAAATTTAAAATACTAAAATTCATTTTTTTAACTTAAGTAGATCTACAATACTTTGGTAAGAGTACAATATTTGGATTAGAGATGTAGTGAAGTAGCAGGAAACGTATTGGAAATTCGAAACACTCAAGCACTCAAGTACCTCAAAATTAGCAGTGATTCTCTCAACCTGTTTAATTTCAAGGACCCCCAGTTTGACATTTTATAATTGTAAAATCAATGTTAATATAACGACTGCGCTATATGATTTAATTTGAATCAGTAACAGTTTTGGACATATGAGGTTTCCACCCGAGAGACGTACTGTATAATGGGTAGTGTACTGTAAACACGGCTGGCATCGTTAGCTTCCTGTGTCTCCCTGACTGCCTCCCTCTCTTTATGCTCTTCCACTTGCTCTTCCTGTCAGAATAGAAATGTCTCTTTATGTCTGCCTGCCACCAAAAGGAGCAGCTGGCCTATAGCTAATCCCTAATGGGGCCTTCTCCTTCTCTCCTTCTTTCCTTCTTTCCTTCTCTCCTTCTCTCTCTCTCTCTCTCTCTCTCTCTCTCTCTCTCTCTCTCTCTCTCTCTCTCTCTCCATAGATCTCCCTTCCTTCCTTCCTACCTCCCTCCCCCCTCTGTCTCTCCCCTAATAGCTCCCTTGTTCCTGTCGGACAAAACACTACCTTTGTGGCCTCTCTCTCTCTCTCTCTCTCTCTCTCTCTCTCTCTCTCTCTCTCTCTCTCTCTCTCTCGCTTTTCTCTCTCTCTCTCTCTCTCTCTCTCTCTCTCTCTCTCTGTCTCTGTCTCTGTCTCTCTCGGAGTGGAGCAATAGTCAAATTGTAAACAGGAGGCGTTTTGGGCCTGG
Organism: Protomyctophum parallelum; assembly: GCF_964188405.1. Classification (NCBI taxonomy): domain Eukaryota; kingdom Metazoa; phylum Chordata; class Actinopteri; order Myctophiformes; family Myctophidae; genus Protomyctophum; species Protomyctophum parallelum. The sequence continues at coordinate 76,032,395 of NC_139697.1, read as the reverse complement.
AGGCCGAGGCAGGACGTCCAGCAGAGCAGAGAAGCAGGCCTTTGTTACTGGGAGGAGGAGGAGGAGGAGGAGGAGGAGGAGGAGGAGAGGAGGTGGGTGGTGCTGCTGGTGGTGGGATGGTTAAGGGGGGATATAGCCACCTACAACCAAAAGTACTCAATTTTGTTACTTAAGTAAAAGTATCAGTACAATGTAAGAAATACTCAATAAAAGTAAAACAGGTAAAAGTCCGGAATGCAATATTTACTTGAGTGTACCATCAAAACGTACCTAAAGTACCAAAAACTCACAGTTTTTCCACACGTTTTCAAAGAAATGGTTTGAAAACAACTCTGTAATCTTAGAGGTACAATTTATAAGATGAGGAAAACGTATGTTGGTGCTTATTCTATGTTTAGTGAAAGTAATAACCCTATATTATTTGGTATGGAAATCAACTTCATTTTGGGGGTTGAAGTTATGTTATGAAAAAGAAATGCTTAAAGGGTAAGACTACTTTTCTAGAGGTCTGGGGTGTTTTTTTTATACCTTGTTAGGATCAAACTAGTCCATTCCATAAATTATTTCGCTCTGTTGTGCAGTTTAATAGCAAATTAAAAATAGAGTCTTATTGACTTCCATTTTAACGGGGCTCTCAAAGGCACATAAACGGAGAAACGAACACAACAAAAGCTGATTCTGACAGTATCACATCAGGAAAACTCATGCTGCATTATTTTCGTCTTTGAAGATAGATTTATAAAGGTACTATTTAGTTTGGAGATATACTGAAGCGGTACTGTGGCGTTCCCAACTCTCGCGGGGTCATCTTAAAAAACAAGCTGTTTGAGAGGCACCCAGTTGCAGCCTCGCAGACGAGCAGTCCCAGACACAGTCAGACACTTCTTCTAAAGTGTCTTCTAATGTGTCTCCCTTAAACACGTCCATTGTGTATGTTTTCTACTGACAAGCAGACAACATCAAATCCGTTTGTTTACATGTAATGGCTCAACTGCATTCCAATAATATCTGGATCTTCTTTCTACACAAAATAGTCAAAACAAGACAAAGTTGATTTTTTTTATTAAAAACAACACTGCATGAGTTTTCCCTGATATATACTGATAGAATGTAATATACTCTGATATACTGTTAGAATCAGCTTTTGTTGCGTTCGTTTATGTGCTAAAAGAGTGACTTTGAGAGTCGTTTCCCCGTTACAGAGCGAAATAATTCATAGAATGGACTAGTTTGATCATAACAAGGTAAGAAAACAATTTACAATTTACAATTTAGGCATTTAGCAGACGCTCTTAATCCAGAGCGACTTACAATAATCAGGAACAAAAGCATGGGAATACATCACAAAAGCATTTATCATAAAACATGCGTAAGCTAAGAAAGTAACAGTGGAATATCTATATTATGAGACTATACATATAAGCTATATATATACTACTATGCTATACAGTACATATGTACTATGGCGTGCTATGACTATATACAATGCAATTATAGTGCCGTCTACATAACATGCTATAAGTCTGTATCAGATGCTATCTAAGGGGGTAGGGTAAGTGCTATGGGCCATGATGGAGTCTAAAAAGGTGGGTTTTCAGACTACGGCGGAAGATTGGGAGTGAACAACCCAAACAACCCAAACCCAAACAACCCAACAACCCAAACCTCCAGAAAAGTGGTCTTACCCTTTAAAATTACGTTTTGAATGATATTATAACATTAGTAATATTAACACATTTTACTGGATCTCCAAAAGGCATTTGACACCGTATGTAAATCACTCAATATTGATTAACACGCTGAAAGCAATGGGCTTTGATAGCACATCATTGAACTAAACTGGATGCAATCCTATGGAGGGGAGAGAACAGGTGGTGGAGGTGAATGGAACACTGTAGATCTAATGACGAGCCAATCAGACACCTTCATAATGTGTGAACTGTAGATCTAATTACGAGCCAATTAAACAAAGCTATATGGGATACGGACAATTCTGGAGTAGTGAACTGGTATTCCAACTTCTGGGAACCTGCATGGGACTATACAGCTGTGCACAGAGCCTATACCTGCCTGACCTCTTCCCAGTCTCCCATTTAAAAAGACTCAATATAAAAAGAAAATCCGAAATAGCACATGTACAAGTTTGTATATCTGCTATTTTGGAATGGCCAATGCATACAATATGTATACAGTTGTTAGTGGTTCCATTTGGTTTAATTTTACACTCTCAAGAGTTAAAGATCTACAAGGGTCCATTTGGTTACCAACTCTCCATTATTTAGCTGGGGACCACCTGGAACCCCTTCAAAGGACCACTGGGGGTCCCCGGACCACTGGTTGAGAACCACTGCCTTATCAGAATGTTCATTACTACTCAATTTAGATAACATCATCGTCATGCATGTCAAAAAAAGAAGCAAAACACGTGTGTTCACCGTCTGTGGTAAAAAAAAAAGAAAGAGAAAAAGCAAGCGTACACATAACGGGCACAGCTGATCAAAAGCCATTGGCTGTCTGTCTGCGGTCAGAACGGTAGTAAGTCCATGGAAGAGAATGACAAGCCCGTGGCCAAGATTTACTGGCGAGGTGGAAACACAGAGTGGGGCAGGTTAGACTCACTCTTTCATGACAGATATCAAATAGCTTTTGAGGGCCCCCCCTTTCCCTTTTATCTCCTCTCTCTCTCTCTCTCTCTCTCTCTCTCTCTCTTTTTGTGCTGAACTTTCCATCCACAGCTCTTGCCTCGCCTCTCTCCTTGTGTGTGCGTGTGTGTGTGCGTATGTGTGTGCGCTTTGAACTCCTCAAACTGTTCTTTGAAGGGGGAGAGCCATAAAACGTCCTTTTATTCGAGCCCCGGTGTCTTTGATGGGGGGCTGTCACTTTGTACAATGCTGCTGCTGTACTGACTGTACAAGCACCAAGCCTCATAAGCCTCATACTGTGGCTGACCAGACAGGTTGAGAGCCACACCCAGAGCCACACCCAAGGCCAAGAAATGCCCCCTTTCTGAAACCAGCTCCTCGCCACTCGCCCTACACACTTGCCCTCGATATACGTGTTCACGCGAGGCTGCGCCATATTAAGTTTCGTCCGAAACCAAGCAGCCTTGAGTGGAAGTGGCTTATAAAGCCCTCAAGAGCGAGTCTGTGCCGATCTAGACTCGATTGTCTTTATTTACCCCACCGTGAAAAACTATAAATGAAACCACACAAACAAAACAACTTTTAACAATGATTTATAAACACCATGGATGTATATGACATGTCATTTTTGACAGTCACGCTGCATTTCCTTTTTCCATACGAATGAAATCCACACAATCACACAAACATACACGATGCAATATAACTGTACAAACAAAATAACAGGTAACACAATTGCATGATGTTAACCATGGCAACGAATGGTGTCTGTTTCCTGTTTCTGCACAAGGAGGGCGAGTTTTTTATACCCAGCACCCTAATCAAGGGAACTTGATTCAGCTGGAGGGGCACTTCCTGACGAGGGAACCTCCTGAGAGCACTTCAAGTCAAGGGACTGGTTTCAGAAAGGGCCATGGGGTGACTGATGATGTTTCCACCTTTGTCTTCCGCCCTGAAGTGCACAGATATTATTTTCTCTGATGCAAGTTGTCCCCGTTGAGCACAGGGTGAGAACCAAAAGAGACAGGTTTTTTTTTATAGCTATACAGCTATAAATATACACGACTTCTCTTTTCCTACATGACTTTCTGTCTGTCTCTCAGAAAGACAGACAGACAGACAGACAGACAGACAGACAGACAGACAGACAGACAGACAGACAGACAGACAGACAGACAGACAGAAATAAAAATAAAGCGCATAGCTTTCAACCTGCAGGAAGCCAGACAAGCCCACACCACCCCACCCACCCACACATGTTTACCATCGGACCCTGTGTTGTGGTCACACACTGAGCATAATGCACATACTGTCTGTCATCACCTGCTTTTTGTTCCGTCTTTATATTATTAGTTCATGTATGTGAACCGTGGCTGCTGCTGGTCCTCTTCATGGTCTCCGTCTCTTTGATACCAGCAGGCGTCTATCTCAGAGGAATATAATTGATTCACGGATTGTGACGTTGATGGTCAATTGTGCCTGTTTTTGGCATGGCTGAAACAGTTTTGTAGTTGTGATATTTTCTCTTCTCTTCTCTTCTCTTCTCTTCTCTTCTCTTCTCTTCTCTTCTCTTCTCTTCTCTTCTGCATGATTATTATTTTGGCATGGGAGTGAAGCAGCTCTTTAGAGCAGTGTGGAACTCCACGCTCTGTACCCGGTGTTGTTTCAGAGCACCATTCACAACAGGAAGTGTTGTATATGGTCTTGCTTTTAATGGTCATGCCATAGTTGTCATATTATGTCATGTCAGGAGATGGAGCTGTTGGCAGTTTGCCCTATGGTCATGTTAAAAGGGTTCTCTTCCTCTTCTGCCAGCAGTGGTGGAGAAATGTAGCCATATTGAAGAGAGTGTGATATAAAGGGAGTTTGTGCCTTTCTTAATGTGAAGTTACCACAGGAAATATACGCCGCATCTTTCCCTCTCTCCCTCACCTTCTCTCTTTGTCTGTCTCTCTCATTTGAATTATCACTGCGTCTGACTTTGGCGCTTGTTCAGAAACACATTCACATAACAAGAGTACAAGAGACATAATTCCAAGTACCTCACAGAAACAAGAGACAGCCTGATTAGCTTGAGTGGTGTCCACTGGATATGACTATTGAGGAATATTATATATGAGGAATATTATGCAGGTGAGGTGAAGGCCGCTCGCCATAGACGAAAGCCTATTTGGAACGAAACTCTGTGGACATATTTCAGTCAGACATTCATGATTCTGAAAGACAGATGTAAACTAAATCAAAATATTGTCGCATTTTCTTTTCTTTTTCACCTTTACCACTGGTTAATAGATATAATAACATCAGAATTCTGTAAGGAAACGGATACTCCGGAATTATCCTTTAAAGGTATAACAACATATAGGGCAGGCTTTCCCGGTATTACTGAGCTAATGACACCCGCCCTGCTCATGTCCCTGTTTTTCCAAAGCTTGCAGGTCATTATAGTGTTTGGGTTGAATTTCTCCAAAAGCGTCCCCGGCACTGAAACAATCTTTGTGTGGGCTTGCGAAGCAGGAGAGGCTCAGTGGCCTGATGGGACACTGGGAGCTGCTTGTTCTCATTGGGCTCCCTTTCACCTGAGAACCCAGGGAAACAACGCACTGAGCACTGTTGCCAGATTCTGCAAGAGATAAAGCAACCAGGTCTATGAAAATAAGCCCAAAAGAAGTGACTATTAGCTACATGAGCACCTTAAAGCTACGTTACGTTGGTTATTTGAAAATAGCCTATCTACAAGCTCACAACACGCTGTAGATCTGTTATTTCCCAGGGGGCGGAAAGGGGGAAAATTTAAACATTTTATTTTAACAACACAAATTTAAATACAAATCTGGTACGGGGGACCCTGGCAAGATGGTTTTCATATGGCTATATGCCGACAATTACATATTAATTTGGGGGTCCTGGCCATGATAATGTTTGAGTTGACGATGCTCAGTAGTCTACGGACATTAGCAAAAGAGTGGCGATTCTTTATGAAGCCCGTCTGATCTTCAGATATTACCGTGGGAAGAACCGTTTCCAGTCTACCCGCTAGCACTTTAGCCAATATTTTTACATCCACATTGAGAAGTGAAATTGGACGATACGAAGAGCAGCAAGTGGGATCTTTATCCTTTTTAAGAAGTAAAGAAATGGATGCCTGTGTAAGGGTCGGTGGTAGAACACCCTCTTGTAACGAGTCCTCAAACATTTCTAGGAGCAGAGGAGCCAACTGGTCTGTGAATTTCTTAAAAAATTCTACCGGAAAGCCGTCAGGGCCCGGAGACTTCCCACTTTGCATCAGCCGGATAGCTGATATAATCTCTCCAAGCGCCAGAGGTCGATCTAGACCACGACAATCCTCTGAGGAAATCTTGGGAATAGTTTGTTTTGAGAAAAACTCTAGCATAGTCAAGTTGTCCTCTGGCGCCTGGGACGTATAGAGTTGGGAGTAAAATGTCTTAAAAGTGTTATTTATTAATTTGGGATCTGTAGTCAGTGATTCTGAACTGTCACGAATCTGGGAAATTGATTGTGAGGCCGATCTACTCTTTAACTGGTGAGCGAGAAGACGCCCCGCTTTGTCCCCATGCTCATACAAAGTACCACGAGATCTGAGAAGAAGCCGCTCTGCATCCCTAGTTGTTAAAAGGTTGTATTCTGTCTGGTATGCAACTCTGTCCTTGTAAAGCTCCGGAGTCGGACCAATGGCATAATGATAATCAATATCAGTGATAAGAGCTAACAGTTCTCTTTGTCTAACGAGACGAAGCTTGTTGGCATGTGCCGTATACGAAATTATTACTCCCCTGATATTTGCCTTTAATGTCTCCCATAGTAATGAGGTGAAGTTTCACTATTCTTGTTAGTCATAAGGAAGACGTCTATAGCTTGTGAGATAGTACTGCAAAACTCATCAGACGAGAGTAGAGAAACATCCAACCTCCAAACCCGAGTCTCCTTGGGCCTAGACCTAAAGGTTAGATCGAGGATTACAGGGGCATGGTCAGAGACGGTTATAGCAGAGTAGTCTGCTGAGACCAGGGACGGCAGCAAAACCCTATCAAGAAAGAAATAGTCTATGCGTGTGTACGAATGGTGGACATGACTAAAATAAGAAAACTTTTTTACCGTTGGGTGTAGAAATCTCCATGGATCGATGCAGCCACACTGGTTCATAAAGGTAGAAAAGGTTTTAGACATCTTTGAGGGCACGGCTACTCTGGTACTAGACCTGTCAAGAAGATTGTCTATAAAACAATTCAGATCACCGGCCAGTATCAGGTGGTGAGTGTTCAAATTTGGTAGGCTAGACAAAAATCTTTTCATAAAGACATGATAATGTTTGAGAACCATAGGTTTGTACAACAAGCCCAAATAAGAAACTACACTTTAGAAACAAACCTAAAAAATAAATAAAAGAACATACAACATACGCAAGAAGTGACACACATGCATATTGGTATTAACTATACTTGTGAGGACATCAAAAGGAATAATGGCAAATGCCAAGCTCACAATGCGTCGTGCTGCAAGCAACACGTTGTGAGCTTGTAGATCAACTCGCTAACTCTAACCTGGCCCTATAACCACACATAAACTATCCTAACAATTTCCTAATTGTCTTGCCTATATGCCAATTTTTATTATTTAATATTTCTCTTCAGAATCGGTAAAGTAAAAAAAGTAAAAAAGTGGGTGAATTAACTGTGTTTTTGTGCACACTGCACAGTTCCCATCGCGTCGTTTTTCCAAGTAAAAAATAAAGGGAAGAATGGAGGGGCAAGGAGATCAAGGCAGGACACATAATAAAGTTGAAACAAAGCTTTTACCACAAACTGTACAAGTAAAGGGTTTCCCCTGTATGGCCCCATGTGCTTTCTCACATCAGATATTGACAAGCCTTTGCTACAAAACTGTACAACAAAACCTTTTTTTTTTTTTTTTTTTTTTTTAAGTAAGTAAGTAAGGTAGCCAATGTACTCTATGTCCAATTTTTATTCTGAAAATAAAACTAAACTGAACTAAACTAAGCAGCACAGATAACATCATGGACTCTGTGAGACACCATGATAAAGGAAACCAGTAGAGCTTGTCGATTGTGACGTAATAATGATATGTTTCAGTGTCGGGTGGATTAAAGGTCATGCCCCTATGTATACATGTATGTAATGTGAAACCAATGCCATATCAAGCACAAATTAATCATTACGTCATATGCAGCCACGGACATACGCATCAGAACACCGGAAAAACAACATTACTTGGATGCTCTGCTTGCGCAAGTAAGTTGAAGCAGTATACTGTGGATACTTGGGTCGTTTGATGCGTATGTCCGTAGCTGCGTATGATGTGATGAAGATATGTACCAATGCCAGGGTATAACTGGCTGGTGACGTAATAAAGATATGTTTCATTGTCAGGTGGATTCAAGGAAATGCCTCTTTGTATAATATAATGTATATGTCCGCTCCGATGTGGAGCACCGGACAAACAACATTACTTGCTTGCTCTGCTTGCGCAACTAGGCAACATTTTATAATGGGTAAAAATGTGTTTGATGCTATAGGCCAGAATTGCCAAATGCTACAACAGTGAGAAATCAAATGAGTGATTGATGGTTTTAGACAATATGCATTGCAGATATGTTTACTGTACTTGATATTTTATTTATTTATTGCTCCTATGCTCTGTAGAAGATAGGGCAGATCCATTTGGTTCCATTTGTATACTCTTAGAGTTACAATTTTATAGTATTGCTGTAAATGTCAAATGGGGCAACCTATGTTTGTCAGGGTTTTTTAAATAAATACTTTGTTTTTTAAACTACTCTGTTCTGCATTTGGGTTCAGTCTTTCTGCCACCGTGACAATGTTCTTGTTTGCTGTTCACTAGGGTGTACCGTTTGTGTTGTGTAGGCCTTTATTTGTAGTGTACATAATTGGATGCTTTGTGTTCAGCATGCTGCTAACTAGTATAATATTTAGAGTTGATGCTTTGGACGGTTCTTTATTTAATTGCAACACAGGTTACTCCTCCCTATTTTAATATTTTCTGTATTGACATGAAGTACGGATGGTGATGTCAGAAAACAAGCAGTGGTAGTTGATACATTCTACATTGCTAGAATCAGGGTTCAAATCCTTGCACTGCTGTCTGTCTCACCGTTGCCACCGTTTGTTTACAAGGAAATGTTATCACTCAATTCATTGTCACACTGTCCAGTAAAAAATGAACAATTTCACTGTAGCTGTTGACAAAGTCCAAAGAGGCTGTGTGTCAGGTCACAGGTGTCAGAATAGACAACAAAGGACCTCTAGAATGATCTTCCACCATGTCTTCAGCTCCTCCTAGGACATACTAGACTAGAGGGTGATGTTTAAATGTCAGGAAATTGCAGTGTCTCAAACCCTGTGCATATAAAGTTCACTTGTATTAATAATAACCTAACATGGTTCATATATTTTATGAATGAATGAATGAATGAAAAACTTTATTCTGAACATAACAAGTCAAAGAATTAACAGAAGTACAATATAGAAATAATAATAATAATAATAATATTCCCAAAGTATAAACAATAAGAGAAAATAATAATAATAATTATAATAATAATAAACAAGCCACACTGGCCGCGTAAGTATAATTGTTTTTGTTCTCTTCTTTTTTTATTCTTTTTTTATTTATTTTATTTTTTTAACTTTTGTATGTTCAGAAAGGAGTAGGTTGAAGTAAAAAACTTATATAACCCTACCCCTTTATAGCTTAATTTCAGCGTCATCGCTTGACAGAGAAACCAAGTACATTAAATAGTGTAATAGTGTAAGTCATTGTATATGCGCTATAATATAATCTATTCTATATATCATATTATGATCAATAAAAAAATATTTATATATTTAATATAATACATACATATGGTATATTTTATATATATATATATATATATATATACATACAATCAATTAAGTACAATTATCTAAATGATAAGTCAGTGTTTTGTAACTCTTCCTCTCTATACCTCTTAATAATGTATTCTTTATATCTTTTTTTAAACTGGTTCACACTTGGGCATTGCTTATATGCTTAATATTTCCAGGTAGTTGATTATTCCTTACTTTGTACATTATAAGGGCAGTTTTAGTTTCTATTATATCCATGAATTTTAAAAGATATGAGTTTAAAAATAATATATTAGTATATATATATATATATATATATATATATATATATATATATAGTATTAGTATATAGTCATTATGGGACAGGGTATGTGTATGCTACTGTATTTTAGTGTAAGTCATACACTGATGGTAGGCTACTTTAATTTGATTAAGTGATATTTGAAAGATTTGTTATGACTCAATAACAATTGGCACATTTAATAATGAGCTACAGAATGGCCTACACAATACAGAATTTGATTGCCTGTTAAGAGTTTGCATTATTCTAATTCCTCTGAAATAGATGCCAGCGACTGCCGTTCACCACTGTCAATGTCTACTGGCATTACAATTAGTTGTGGTATATCTCTGCCATAGAAAAACATACAGTTATCGTTCTTGGCCTTGTGGTCCATACTGCCCCTTCTCAGAAACGACAGTTTTAAACATTTCAGTGTTCTTTGAAACTATTTGGATAAATGATCGCTTCCAGCAGGATTTTACATGAAGCTGAATTAGAATTGCATTCATTCCCTAGATTTTTACAAGCGCCTGGTAATAATCAAACGCAGCACGCGGAGCGGCGGAGTCAGTTCAGTCAGTCAACCTCAAGGGAGGTTCTTGCTTGCTCAAAGGCCCATACTATGCTCAAGGGGTTAACATGCTGCATTACTATGTGGGAGTATACGTGTGTGCAAGTCTCTCACGTCATTCGCTGATGCGGCAGTCAGCTGACTAAGTGGGCAGGCTACTTAAGCTCACTAGACTCCATGCTCTTCCTGCCTTCCTCTGCTCATGGTTCCCCGGTTGTATGTGATGTTTTCTGTTCCTCGTGGTTATTGCTGCTGCCTTTGCTGTCCGCGTGTGCAGCTACTGCTGCTTAAATTATGCTTCTCAGCTTCTGTCCATGCTGTGATAAGGGCCTGCAGGTTGTATGCAAAATATTAAGTTGTTATGATTCTGCTAATGCTGCTGAGCTCGATTATGTGGCTTCAACAAGCTTCATAATAGCCTGTTCTGGTAATTAAGCCGGATGCACAGACAGTGCTGCAGCTTCTATTGTAATGTGGTACGTGTCTAGTGTCTACAGTCAAAGCCACGCTTTCATTTTGCTGATGTTTTGCCAAGTCAGCTCAGGTGCAGTGCTTGTCCCCTCCAGCTATGGGTCCTCAACTCATGTGCAGTGGTTGTCACATGCGCTTTTATAAGCAACTTTGGGCTTGTTTTCTTTAGTAAACCGTTGTTCTGGGGTTCTGTCATAGATCCAAATGACCTTGTCCATGAAATGTATTGTTTCAAGTCATTGTAGTCATTAGGGAATATATATTGTAAACTAAGTTCTCACGTGGCGAGTCCTAGGTATGGGATGGTTCTACACCTAGTTGCTTTCTTTCGCAAGATCTGGCAACTCTGCTGCCTGTTTGTCTTCAGTTTCATTCATTTTGAAGCAAGACTTCAGTCACACGCATACTCTAGTATTACTTAACACTTTCTATATGTGCTTGAAAGTATTGACGTGAGTTAACTACCTTAATGGCAATCTCTATAGATGTGGCGCTTTACTGCTTTGTAGCCATGTGGTTGTTGAGGTTCCTCATTGCCATGAGGGTTCGTTCATGCTAAACTAATGCTAAAGCTAGCACCCTTTCTCCCTGTGATTTATTATGTTTCAGTTTTGAATTTATATGTGGCATAGTTATTATTCTTAAAGTTTTCCATGTTTCCATTCAGGATAGTATCATAAGTTATTGTTAATTCATCTCAATCGATTCAGTTATGTCCAGTGTCATATTAAAGTAGGTTAAGATTGCAAATTGCATTTGCAGTAATCTCATGTCAAGTGTCATAGCCTTCTGTCTAGTTTATTTACTTCTGTAAGATTAGTTTCTAGCTGTTTATTTTGGATGTATTTCTTAATGGGCATTTACTTAGTACTTCCTTTGTCGTGGTATCATGTCTCAGCTTCTCTATACGGGTTGAGCTGTCTTGGAGAAGAGTTGAAAGCCTTAACAAACTGCTGCCTCCGTCCGCCCCTCAAGCCTATCTAGCTGTCGGTCTAGTCACTCTAGTGTATACCCTCCTCACTCTCTTTGAGGTCAGAAGTTCAGATCAATATATACGTATACGTATATAGTGTCTTGTCACCGTGCGTCCCATTGCCCATTTGTCACTTTAATGTCTCAGATTCATATTGTATGTTCTGTTGATCAGTCCTTGAGTGGGATTAGGTAATGGCAGTTGCTTCGTGGGACTGAAGATGTTTCAGAAGGTGGTAGGTTAGCAGCTCGCCGTGTTGCTTCATTTCTGCACAGCTAACATCCACTGCCAGGAGCTCTAAATTGAAACTCCTAAGCATAATTCATCACTTATCCGTGAGAGGATCTGGGTCGAAGGAAGGCAGCCATAGACTATGTCTATGTTCGCAGCAAGCTTGGCTTCCGTGTCGCAGTGCTTGTGCGACCTATCGGTTGTGGTTTCCCCGGTGCAGTCTGGGGAATGTACTCTGCCAGTTGTATTCAGATCAGTAATTGATTTGATGTCGCTCAGTGCCACTATAGTATTGAGTAACAGCATTAGGAAAATGTAACCAAAATGTATCCAAGTGTAACCCTAACCCTAACCCAACAGGATAATTATGTCATGGGTATACATGGAGGCCTCATATCTGGTCTCGAAACGAGCCTCCAGATTCCTAAGGCCACCCCTGGTTAGTTGTGTGACCTCATGCAGTGTGTCATCAGGACGACGGATCCAAATGTTTGGCTCATGGTGCTCATTAAACGTCTATGTTAAGTAGTCTATAGTCGTGCAAGATGGCCAGTATATCTTGTTAACCTATTCAACGTCGCAGTTTCTGCTCATCTTAGTTATTGCAACTAATGGCATTGGATGACAGTAATCAATTCATAGTTAATTGCATAGATGTTGTCAATCAACTGTAGCCTTTGTCATTGCTTCTTCATAGAAGCTGTTAATGTTGTGTTAAATTAATTAATAATATTAATTAATTATTAATAATAACTAATATTTAATACAAAAAAGTGGCTATTCAGGACAGGCACATATATAGGCATGCTTTCTCTCAAAGCATATCATGTTTTATCTGTTATTTGTGGCTCATTCGTTCATCAGGTCATGACCCCCAGATGATCTTTTGGTCCAAAGCTTTCTTTCAGCACAATCACAGATGTCCCGGGTCGCTCAGTCAGGAGATTCACCAATGCTTCTTCAGCCGGCGTGGGCCGGTTGGGGTTTCTTCGGAAGTGATGGTTCTAGTATCTAGCGAAGAAGTAAGTCCATCACCATCACCCATGTGCAGGCTGCAGCGCCGTCGATCCTCCAGCATTATAGATTGCTTGCATGGGTCATCTCATCTTAGTTCTGGACGAGAGTGGTATCGAACAGTTCTCGGGTCTGCATGACATGAAGCTTAACTTCTTTAAAGCTCAGAATCAATTGCTCAAAGGCCGCTTGAGAGCATATGCCGCTCATGTAAGTTAATTCATAAAGGGTCTCTATCAGGTCCTCCAATGCTGGCCTACTTGAAGTGCCTAAAAGAATGTGCACAAAAAGAGGCAGCTTTTTGCTTTTACGGCCCAACAGCCTGGAATAAACTTCCATTCGAGCTCAGACACGCACCCTCTGTAGACATTTTTTAATCTCAACTCAAGTCTCACCTCTTCACTCTTGCTTTTACTTGAGTTTTACTATGCACGTTCCTACCCTGCCCTGACTGATTTGCTGCATGTGGTGTTTTTATTTGTTTCTATTTATTTTATGTTCTTATATTCAATTTCGTTCTTTGCCATTGTTCTATCATTTTAACTACTTGTGTTTTATTGTATTATATTTTTGTGTCCTGCCCTGTGAAGCACTTTGAGCTGCATTTATGGATGAAAGGTGCTATACAAATAAAGTTTATTATTATTATTATCACTTGGGTGTTTAAATAGTTTAGGATTAAGATCTAAGGCTTCTCTTTAAGTATTGGTATCTCGGCTCGTGGGTGTGGGAAGTCTCTCCGTGCTTAGGATCCCCTATTCACTCTTTAATTCATTCAGTCAGGATGAAGTATAAGTAACTCTGTCTCTGCTCGTGTCTTTTAGTTCTACATTGGGCAACCTGCTCCGGCTGCGTTCCGGATTCCGTAAGGTGGCGTAAGCCCTGCTTAATCGGCTATCGGTCTCCTCAGCACATTCCCTGGCTACTCCCGATTCTACTGCCACGCTGATGCACCAGTCGCCACCTGAAACTCAGGCCATGGTCCTCATCTGCCCATGAATCATCATCATGTGCATCTAATCGGAAGAGCTTTCAGTTGTTTATTCAGGATGTAATGAGTGCAAGTGCTGTATTCGATCAGGAATGGTAATCTTATTACCTTCATATACGGTGGTCGCTGGGGGTAGTTCAATTGGTGGCATGTCACAAGCTAATGTTAATAATGGTTTGTTGATGTTCCTCTACAGTGGCATTAAAGGAACATCGGGGTAATTGTGGTTTCCTCACTCTGGCGTTAGAGGAACGTTGGGGTAACATAAATGGTTGCACTACATGTAAGATCTGTGAAATAGTTCAGGTAAGCCTCACGGCTATGGCATGCGCCATAGTTACACGTAGCTCACGTGTATCCGTGCAGGATCCAGAAATGCATAGCTTGCACTCTCGAGTCACTATCGAGTGGGACATCTGCCCGGATGTGTATCGGTTGAGAATTCCCGTAGGCTGATGGCGTTTCCTCATAAGGAACGTCGGCGTAATTGGGCCAATGGTGTGTCCTCATACTGGCAGTAGAGGAACATTGGCGTTGCACTACACGTAAGCCCTGCAAAAGCAGCGTAGAATATTCCTCTATAGTGGCATAGAGGAATGGCCTATCGGCGAGCGCAGCCATGCTGGCCTTTTTCAGCTTAAGCTTAAGGTTAGTATATGCTTGTACTCCAAACCAATGGGTTTTGAGTCCGGCTTTCACCCCACACATTACTTTCTCACAGATAAGCCTCACGGCTCGCAGTCATGGCTACACATAGCTCACGTAAAGTTAAAATATCCGCGCAAGATCCAGAAATGCATAGCCGTTGCATTTCGTCACTATCGTGTGGGATATCTGCCCGGATGCGTGGGACATCTGCCCGGGTGTGCCCGTAGGGCGTTCTCGGTTCTGCTTTGTTGGGGGGGTTAGCAATCCGTGCAGGCTCCAGAAATGCATATTTGCATTTCGTCACTGTGCATTCATAGTGGGTCACCTGCCCGGATCGACGGTGAGAGTTCACCGAAAGGTATGTGTGTTGGGGGGTTATTGTATATCTATCTCCCTGCTCTTATGTTTTATGATGTTGCTTAATCATGCCGAGCAGGGAGAAATCCAGCAGAGCCGAACGCCAAGTCAAATATCATATGCACACTCATTACTCATTCTTCAATAAATATTGTTTAATCTATTCGTGAGTTGTCTGACTGAAATCAAACGCAGCACGCGGAGCGGCGGAGTCAGTTCAGTCAGTCAACCTCAAGGGAGGTTCTTGCTTGCTCAAAGGCCCATACTATGCTCAAGGGGTTAACATGCTGCATTACTATGTGGGAGTATACGTGTGTGCAAGTCTCTCACGTCATTCGCTGATGCGGCAGTCAGCTGACTAAGTGGGCAGGCTACTTAAGCTCACTAGACTCCATCCTCTTCCTGCCTTCCTCTGCTCATGGTTCCCCGGTTGTATGTGATGTTTTCTCCCACCACCACCCCAGCACCACCGGTGGGCTCTGCTATCTATGCTCCCCATGGGGGGGTTATTGTATATCTATCTCCCTGCTCTTATGTTTTATGATGTTGCTTAATCATGCCGAGCAGGGAGAAATCCAGCAGAGCCGAACGCCAAGTCAAATATCATATGCACACTCATTACTCATTCTTCAATAAATATTGTTTAATCTATTCGTGAGTTGTCTGACTGAAATAAAAAATAATAAAGTGTTGTCGTATCTGGACGCATAATTCTACCTATGCTAAAGTCACTGTGGGAATCAATATTGCAGTCTGTGCATATACAGTACCTGGCTCTGCTAGGTGTGACAGGAATTAGCATGCTATTGTTTAAACCAAGAGGCCCGTTGATTAAGTCTCATACGTCACTCTATCTGCATCTCAATGACATTCGTATGTAAAAATACCGTCTGTCCTCCCAGGGACACCAATGTTTGATGTGAGCATATAAGCACCTGAAAATAATGTTAGGGGAGTCTTATAGGAGGCGAGCCACGAGAGTGGTTAGGCTGTCCTGCTCCCGTGGGCCAGCTCGCCTGGTCCACGGGGAAGCTCTGCTGTGTTCTTGGTCTGACTGCAATAAATACAATCCATGGATCTTCAGTTCACATCTCTGCGTGTTTTTCCTCATCCGACCGTCTGAGGCTTTGACGCCAACTCTTCAGCCTTATTTGTCTATTTTGTCTAAGTTTTTAGTGTAACTTGAAGTAGAAATTACACGACAGTGTGAATGGAGTTTCTAGGTGAAAGTGCTTTTTTGACGTGCCAATGTCTGCCATTGAGCCCTATTGTAAATGTCTCAAATTTGAAAGCACTATATTTCTAAAACTATGAAACATTTCAAAGATTCCATTTCAGGCAAACATGTCCACCGTAAGATGAACCTAAGTAGGCTAGAATGGGGTTGCTAGGTGTAAGTATGTAGGACTAGTAGCATGCCAAAGTTTGTGCTATTGCCATAGATAATGCTTTGGGGTTTAAGTTAAATAACTCATAAACTACAAAACATTTAAAAAAAATGTTCCAGCATGTGTCTCCACAGTAAGCTGAATAATAAAAAGTGTGAATGGAGTTTCTAGGTGAAAGTGATTATTGACATGCCAATTTGTGCCAGTGAGCCCCATTGTAAATTTGAAAGCACTATATTTCTAAAACTATGAAACATTTCAAAGATTTATTTTCAGGCAAACATGTCCACCGTAAGATGAACCTAAGTAGGCTAGAATGGGGTTGCTAGGTGTAAGTATGCTAGTAGCATGCCAAAGTTTGTTCTATTGCCATAGAGAATGCATTGGGTGTTTAAGTTAAAGATGGAGTGCCACAATTTTTGTATTTTTCCAGCTTTTCATGTGTCTATGGGGTGACAGTACTTCATTAGACACCCTAGAGTCGTTTTTATGTCCAATGGTGTAATAACTTTGTATTTAGGGTTTCTTCCTGGAGGCTGAACCCTTGACGGTCAAACGGGCCAATGAAGTAAACACGGATAGTGTGACGTAAAAATATTGCACGCACACACGCACCTCCCCCTCTATACATATTTTTTAAATACGACAACCTCTGTGGGCGGAGCTGCCTGCCACATACACACGTGTGAACTGAACACAGCCAGTTAGCTTTTGCTGCTCTGTGTCTAACAGTCATTTCACACATTACCAGTTCACAGCAGAGCAGACTGTTTTTCGTTAGATTGGAAGCAAGTAAATGTTCACGTCGGGTCCTCAGGATTAATCAAGGAAAACCACAACAAACCAGTTTTATAGCCTACCTGCTCTGCTGTATAGTTGCTCATGCTCTTCTCAAGGAGTAGGTTGTTTCTTTTATAATCACAGTGGTCGGGCTTTGATACAGAGTGTAGTGTCACAGTGTGCATTCTTGTTGGCTGTTGTAGTCAATATGTATGTAGGTCCTAATACTTATACGAGGCTGTAAAGTCAATAATTAGAAGTATGTTGTGTCGCGCTGGAAGTCATGTTGCCATGTCTGGCTATTACAAGCGACTTGGGCTTGTTTTAATATAAGTAACTTTCAGGGGAGATGTGGTTGACTTGACCAATGGTTCATGTGAAGGACCCTCAGATTAATATGTTGTTAAAAGGATTGGTGTTGTTGAAACGTTTTCCTAAATATTCACAGCAATTTCTGTGACCTATTTTTGTGGACCTGGCCGCTTGTTTCTTTAAATCTGGCGACTTTTGCTGAAACTCAATGCAGTCAGATAAAGGACAGTTTTAATGCCAGGGTGCTTAGCTGGAGGAAATCAATAGCCTACAATATATTGTAGGCTAAATTATATATCAAACTAATTGTTTCTGCTGTTAAACTATGATCGAATTGGATGATGAGCTGAGCTGATTGCGACAATAGGGTCAATATAATTGGAGGAAATAAATAAATACATAAATAAATACATGGATGGTGGCAGTGTAAGTGCACATTGGTGCCTATACGATATCTCAGAAATTTGGGAAGTGTTCACTTCTAACATTCACAAAAACATGAGTTTTTGTTACATTACAGACACCTATTTGCCATTTTGTAAACAAAAGGGCAGAGCCATGGGCTGTCCTTTTATAAGGAGGGGGAGGGACTAGGACAAGTGGGTGGTCTTAAAGGAGGAGGCGGAGGGACTGGATTAGGTGGGTGGTGCTATGGTTAAACTCACGCATACCTAATGAACTGGTGGGTGTGTCCACATAAAAGCATCATTTTAACAAATACTGTACACTTTTTTGAAAAAGTTATACCTCATATACACTTAAATACACCTGATGATCATGTTTAAGTGTGGAAAGAAATCACGGCACTCCATCTTTAAATAACTCATAAAATACAAAACATTTAAAAATAAAAAAAGTTCCAGCATGTGTCTCCACAGTAAGCTGAATAATAAAAAGTGTGAATAGAGTTTCTAGAATTAACCTCGTTTTTCATAATTTTTGAACATGGGCTATCCCCTACCGTACGGCATACTATAGCACGCCATTTTTCATCATTTTTGAGGATTAAAAAAAAAAAAAAAAGGGTTATAGCCCATCGTTTTTTGAATAAAAAAAAAAAGAAATAACCTCGTTTTTCATCATTTTTGAACATGGGCTACAGCCCCTACCGTACGGCATACTATAGCACGCCGTTTTTCCACATTTTTGAGGATTTGAAAAAAATTATAAAATTCAAAAAACATGGGTTATAGCCCATCTTTTTTTGATTTTTTGATTTTTTTTTTTATCCTCGTTTTTCATCATTTTGTCTAACAAATGTCTAAAAATAGACGTCTAAAACACGTCTATTTTTAGACGTGTTTTAGACGTATATTTTTAGACGTTTTTTATCCCATTTTTAGACGCTCGTCTAATAGCCCATATCGTAGAGCATACTGTAGCACGCCGTTTTTCATCATTTTTGAGGATTTGAAAAAAACAAACAACAAACATGGGTTATATAAAGCCCATCGTTTTTTTTAACCTCGTTTTTCATCATTTTTGAACATGGGCTATAGCCCATACCGTACGGCATACTATAGCACGCCGTTTTTCATCATTTTTGAGGATTTGAAAAAAAATTCAAAATTCAAAAAACATGGGTTATAGCCCATCGTTTTTTGAATTTTTGAATTTGTTTTTTAACCTCGTTTTTCATCATTTTTGAACATGGGCTATAGCCCCTACCGTACGGCATACTATAGCACGCCGTTTTTCATCATTTTTGAGGATTTGAAAAAAAGTTCCAAAATTCAAAAAACATGGGTTATAGCCCATCGTTTTTTGAATTTTTGGAGAAAAAAAATTAACCTCGTTTTTCATCATTTTTGACCATGGGCTATAGCCCATACCGTACGGCATACTATAGCACGCCGTTTTTCATCATTTTTGAGGATTTGAAAAAAAATCTAAAATTCAAAAAACATGGGTTATAGCCCATCGTTTTTTGAATTTTTTAATTTGTTTTTAAACCTCGTTTTTCATCATTTTTGAACATGGGCTATAGCCCCTACCGTACGGCATACTATAGCACGCCGTTTTTCATCATTTTTGAGGATTTGAAAAAAAGTTCAAAAATTCAAAAAACATGGGTTATAGCCCATCGTTGTTTGAATTTTTGGAGAAAAAAAATTTACCTCGTTTTTCATCATTTTTGACCATGGGCTATAGCCCATACCGTACGGCATACTATAGCACGCCGTTTTTCATCATTTTTGAGGATTTGAAAAAAAGTTCCAAAATTCAAAAAACATGGGTTATAGCCCATCGTTTTTTGAATTTTTGGAGAAAAAAAATTAACCTCGTTTTTCATCATTTTTGACCATGGGCTATAGCCCATACCGTACGGCATACTATAGCACGCCGTTTTTCATCATTTTTGAGGATTTGAATTTTTTTCAAAAAACATCGTTTTTTGAATTTTTGAACTTACTTTTTAACCTCGTTTTTCATTATTTTTGAACATGGGTTATAGCCCCTACCGTACGGCATACTATAGCACGCAGTTTTTCATCATTTTTGAGGATTTGAAAAAAATTCAAAAATTCAAAAAACATGGGTTATAGCCCATCGTTTTTTGAATTTTTGAAAAAGAAATTTACCTCGTTTTACCACACGGTTTTTCATCATTTTTGAGGATTAAAAAAGAAAACAAAAAAACATGGGTTATAGCTCATCGTTTTTTGAATTTTTTAACTTTTTTTTTAACCTCGTTTTTCATCATTTTGGACCATGGGCTATAGCCCATATCGTACGACATACTATAGCACGCCGTTTTTCATAATTTTTGAGGATTAGAAAAAAATGAAAAAATGAAAAAAACGATGGGTTATAGCCCATCTTTTTTTGAATTTTTGATTCTTTTTTTTAACCTCGTTTTTCATCATTTTGGACCATGGGCTATAGCCCAAATCGTACGGCATACTATAGCAAGCCGTTTTTCATCATTTTTGAGGATTTGAAAAAAATGAAAAAATGAAAAAAACGATGGGTTATAGCCCATCGTTTTTTTGATTTTTTTTTAAATCCTCGTTTTTCATCATTTTGGACCATGGGCTATAGCCCCTACCGTACGGCATACTATAGCACGCCGTTTTTCATCATTTTTGAGGATTTGAAAAAAAATCAAAAATTCAAAAAACATGGGTTATAGCCCATCGTTTTTTGAAATTTTGAAATTGTTTTTTAACCTCGTTTTTCATCATTTTTGAACATGGGCTATAGCCCCTACCGTACGGCATACTATAGCACGCCGTTTTTCATCATTTTTGAGGATTTGAAAAAAAGTTCAAAAATTCAAAAAACATGGGTTATAGCCCATCGTTTTTTGAATTTTTGGAGAAAAAAAATTTACCTCGTTTTTCATCATTTTTGACCATGGGCTATAGCCCATACCGTACGGCATACTATAGCACGCCGTTTTTCATCATTTTTGAGGATTTGAAAAAAATTAAAAAATTAAAAAACTATGGGTTATAGCCCATCTTTTTTTGAATTTTTGATTATTTTTTTTAACCTCGTTTTTCATCATTTTGGACCATTGGCTATAGCCCAAATCGTACGGCATACTATAGCAAGCCGTTTTTCATCATTTTTGAGTATTTGAAAAAAATGAAAAAATTAAAAAAACGATGGGTTATAGCCCATCGTTTTTTTTTTATCCTCGTTTTTCATCATTTTGGACCATGGGCTATAGCCCATATCGTACGGCATACTATAGCACACCGTTTTTCATAATTTTTGAGGATTTGAAAAAAATGAAAAAATGAAAAAAACGATGGGTTATAGCCCATCTTTTTTTTGAATTTTTGATTATTTTTTTACCTCGTTTTTCATCATTTTGGACCATGGGCTATAGCCCAAATCGTACGGCATACTATAGCACGCCATTTTTCATCATTTTTGAGGATTTGAAAAAAATGAAAAAATGAAAAAAAACGATGGGTTATAGCCCATCTTTTTTTTTTAATTTTTGATTATTTTTTTTTACCTCGTTTTTCATCATTTTGGACCATGGGCTATAGCCCAAATCGTACGGCATACTATAGCACGCCATTTTTCATCATTTTTGAGGATTTGAAAAAAAATTAAAAATTAAAAGAAACGATGGGTTATAGCCCATCGTTTAAAAAAAATATATCCTCGTTTTTCATCATTTTGGACCATGGGCTATAACCCATATCGTACGGCATACTATAGCACGCCGTTTTTCATCATTTTTGAGGATTTGAAAAAAATTAAAAAATTAAAACAACGATGGGTTATAGCCCATCTTTTTTTGAAATTTTGATTATTTTTTTTAACCTCGTTTTTCATCATTTTGGACCATGGGCTATAGCCCAAATCGTACGGCATACTATAGCAAGCCGTTTTTCATCATTTTTGAGTATTTGAAAAAAATTAAAAAATTAAAAAAACGATGGGTTATAGCCCATCGTTTTTTTTTTATCCTCGTTTTTCATCATTTTGGACCATGGGCTATAGCCCATATCGTACGGCATACTATAGCACACCGTTTTTCATAATTTTTGAAGATTTGAAAAAAATGAAAAAATGAAAAAAACGATGGGTTATAGCCCATCTTTTTTTTTGAATTTTTGATTATTTTTTTAACCTCGTTTTTCATCATTTTGGACCATGGGCTATAGCCCAAATCGTACGGCATACTATAGCACGCCATTTTTCATCATTTTTGAGGATTTGAAAAAAATGAAAAAAAAACGATGGGTTATAGCCCATCTTTTTTTGAATTTTTGATTTTTTTTTTACCTCGTTTTTCATCATTTTTGAACATGGGCTATAGCCCCTACCGTACGGCATACTATAGCACGCCGTTTTTCATCATTTTTGAGGATTTGAAAAAAAGTTCCAAAATTCAAAAAACATGGGTTATAGCCCATCGTTTTTTGAATTTTTGGAGAAAAAAAATTAACCTCGTTTTTCATCATTTTTGACCATGGGCTATAGCCCATACCGTACGGCATACTATAGCACGCCGTTTTTCATCATTTTTGAGGATTTGAAAAAAAATCTAAAATTCAAAAAACATGGGTTATAGCCCATCGTTTTTTGAATTTTTGAATTTGTTTTTTAACCTCGTTTTTCATCATTTTTGAACATGGGCTATAGCCCCTACCGTACGGCATACTATAGCACGCCGTTTTTCATCATTTTTGAGGATTTGAAAAAAAGTTCAAAAATTCAAAAAACATGGGTTATAGCCCATCGTTGTTTGAATTTTTGGAGAAAAGAAATTTACCTCGTTTTTCATCATTTTTGACCATGGGCTATAGCCCATACCGTACGGCATACTATAGCACGCCGTTTTTCATCATTTTTGAGGATTTGAAAAAAAATTCAAAATTCAAAAAACATGGGTTATAGCCCATCGTTTTTTGAATTTTTGAATTTGTTTTTTAACCTCGTTTTTCATCATTTTTGAACATGGACTATAGCCCCTACCGTACGGCATACTATAGCACGCCGTTTTTCATCATTTTTGAGGATTTGAAAAAAAGTTCCAAAATTAAAAAAACATGGGTTATAGCCCATCGTTTTTTTAATTTTTGGAGAAAAAAAATTAACCTCGTTTTTCATCATTTTTGACCATGGGCTATAGCCCATACCGTACGGCATACTATAGCACGCCGTTTTTCATCATTTTTGAGGATTTGAATTTTTTTCAAAAAACATCGTTTTTTGAATTTTTGAACTTACTTTTTAACCTCGTTTTTCATTATTTTTGAACATGGGTTATAGCCCCTACCGTCTGCATACTATAGCACGCAGTTTTTCATCATTTTTGAGGATTCGAAAAAATTTCAAAAATTCAAAAAACATGGGTTATAGCCCATCGTTTTTTGAATTTTTGAAAAAGAAATTTACCTCGTTTTACCACACGGTTTTTCATCATTTTTGAGGATTAAAAAAGAAAACAAAAAAACATGGGTTATAGCCCATCGTTTTTAGAATTTTTTAACTTTTTTTTTAACCTCGTTTTTCATCATTTTGGACCATGGGCTATAGCCCATATCGTACGACATACTATAGCACGCCGTTTTTCATAATTTTTGAGGATTAGAAAAAAATTAAAAAATGAAAAAAACGATGGGTTATAGCCCATCTTTTTTTGAATTTTTGATTCTTTTTTTTAACCTCGTTTTTCATCATTTTGGACCATGGGCTATAGCCCAAATCGTACGGCATACTATAGCAAGCCGTTTTTCATCATTTTTGAGGATTTGAAAAAAATGAAAAAATGAAAAAAAACGATGGGTTATAGCCCATCGTTTTTTTGATTTTTTTTTAAATCCTCGTTTTTCATCATTTTGGACCATGGGCTATAGCCCCTACCGTACGGCATACTATAGCACGCCGTTTTTCATCATTTTTGAGGATTTGAAAAAAAATCAAAAATTCAAAAAACATGGGTTATAGCCCATCGTTTTTTGAAATTTTGAAATTGTTTTTTAACCTCGTTTTTCATCATTTTTGAACATGGGCTATAGCCCCTACCGTACGGCATACTATAGCACGCCGTTTTTCATCATTTTTGAGGATTTGAAAAAAAGTTCAAAAATTCAAAAAACATGGGTTATAGCCCATCGTTTTTTGAATTTTTGGAGAAAAAAAATTTACCTCGTTTTTCATCATTTTTGACCATGGGCTATAGCCCATACCGTACGGCATACTATAGCACGCCGTTTTTCATCATTTTTGAGGATTTGAAAAAAATTAAAAAATTAAAAAACTATGGGTTATAGCCCATCTTTTTCGAATTTTTGATAATTTTTTTAACCTCGTTTTTCATCATTTTGGACCACATTTTGGACCACATTTTGGCAATGAAAACACATTGTTTTTTTTATTTTCTTCCCTCGTTTTTCATCATTTTGGAGCATGGGCTATAGCCCATATCGTACGGCATACTATAGCACACCGTTTTTCATAATTTTTGAGGATTTGAAAAAAATAAAAAAATTAAAACAACGATGGGTTATAGCCCATCTTTTTTTGAAATTTTGATTATTTTTTTTAACCTCGTTTTTCATCATTTTGGACCATGGGCTATAGCCCAAATCGTACGGCATACTATAGCAAGCCGTTTTTCATCATTTTTGAGTATTTGAAAAAAATGAAAAAATTAAAAAAACGATGGGTTATAGCCCATCGTTTTTTTTTTATCCTCGTTTTTCATCATTTTGGACCATGGGCTATAGCCCATATCGTACGGCATACTATAGCACACCGTTTTTCATAATTTTTGAGGATTTGAAAAAAATGAAAAAATGAAAAAAACGATGGGTTATAGCCCATCTTTTTTTTTAATTTTTGATTATTTTTTAACCTCGTTTTTCATCATTTTGGACCATGGGCTATAGCCCAAATCGTACGGCATACTATAGCACGCCATTTTTCATCATTTTTGAGGATTTGAAAAAAATGAAAAAAAAACGATGGGTTATAGCCCATCTTTTTTTTTGAATTTTTGATTATTTTTTTTAACCTCGTTTTTCATCATTTTGGACCATGGGCTATAGCCCAAATCGTACGGCATACTATAGCACGCCATTTTTCATCATTTTTGAGGATTTGAAAAAAAATAAAAAATAAAAAAAAACGATGGGTTATAGCCCATCGTTTAAAAAAAATATATCCTCGTTTTTCATCATTTTGGACCATGGGCTATAACCCATATCGTACGGCATACTATAGCACGC
Organism: Protomyctophum parallelum; assembly: GCF_964188405.1. NCBI lineage: Eukaryota > Metazoa > Chordata > Actinopteri > Myctophiformes > Myctophidae > Protomyctophum > Protomyctophum parallelum. The sequence continues at coordinate 76,007,147 of NC_139697.1, read as the reverse complement.
CGTTTTTCATCATTTTTGAGGATTTGAAAAAAATTAAAAAATTAAAACAACGATGGGTTATAGCCCATCTTTTTTTGAAATTTTGATTATTTTTTTTAACCTCGTTTTTCATCATTTTGGACCATGGGCTATAGCCCAAATCGTACGGCATACTATAGCAAGCCGTTTTTCATCATTTTTGAGTATTTGAAAAAAATTAAAAAATTAAAAAAACGATGGGTTATAGCCCATCGTTTTTTTTTTATCCTCGTTTTTCATCATTTTGGACCATGGGCTATAGCCCATATCGTACGGCATACTATAGCACACCGTTTTTCATAATTTTTGAGGATTTGAAAAAAATGAAAAAATGAAAAAAACGATGGGTTATAGCCCATCTTTTCTTTTGAATTTTTGATTATTTTTTTAACCTCGTTTTTCATCATTTTGGACCATGGGCTATAGCCCAAATCGTACGGCATACTATAGCACGCCATTTTTCATCATTTTTGAGGATTTGAAAAAAATGAAAAAATGAAAAAAAACGATGGGTTATAGCCCATCTTTTTTTGAATTTTTGATTTTTTTTTAACCTCGTTTTTCATCATTTTGGACCATGGGCTATAGCCCAAATCGTACGGCATACTATAGCAAGCCGTTTTTCATCATTTTTGAGGATTTGAAAAAAATGAAAAAATGAAAAAAACGATGGGTTATAGCCCATCTTTTTTTTTTAATTTTTGATTATTTTTTTTAACCTCGTTTTTCATCATTTTGGACCATGGGCTATAGCCCAAATCGTACGGCATACTATAGCACGCCATTTTCCATCATTTTTGAGGATTTGAAAAAAATGAAAAAATGAAAAAAACGATGGGTTATAGCCCATCTTTTTTTGAATTTTTGATTCTTTTTTTTAACCTCGTTTTTCATCATTTTGGACCATGGGCTATAGCCCATATCGTACGGCATACTATAACACCGTTTTTCATAATCTTTGAGGATTAAAAAAAAATGAAAAAATGAAAAAAACGATGGGTTATAGCCCATCTTTTTTTGAATTCTTGACTTTTTTTTTTAACCTCGTTTTTCATCATTTTGGACCATGGGCTTTAGCCCAAATCGTACGGCATACTATAGCAAGACGTTTTTCATCATTTTTGAGGATTTGAAAAAAATGAAAAAAAAACTATGGGTTATAGCCCATCTTTTTCGAATTTTTGATTATTTTTTTTAACCTCGTTTTTCATCATTTTGGACCATGGGCTATAGCCCAAATCGTACGGCATACTATAGCAAGCCGTTTTTCATCATTTTTGAGGATTTGAAAAAAATGAAAAAATGAAAAAAACGATGGGTTATAGCCCATCGTTTTTTTTATTTATTTTTTATCCTCGTTTTTCATCATTTTGGACCATGGGCTATAGCCCAAATCGTACGGCATACTATAGCACGCCGTTTTTCATCATTTTTGAGGATTTGAAAAAAATGAAAAAATAAAAAAAACGATGGGTTATAGCCCATCTTTTTTTTAATTTTTGATTATTTTTTTTAACCTCGTTTTTCATCATTTTGGACCATGGGCTATAGCCCATATCGTACGGCATACTATAGCACGCCGTTTTTCATCATTTTTGAGGATTTGAAAAAAATGAAAAAATAAAAAAAACGATGGGTTATAGCCCATATTTTTTGAATTTTTGATTTTTTTTTTACCTCGTTTTTCATCATTTTGGACCATGGGCTATAGCCCTAATCGTATGGCATACTATAGCACGCCGTTTTTCATAATTTTTGAGGATTTGAAAAAAATGAAAAAATGAAAAAAACGATGGGTTATAGCCCATCTTTTTTTGAATTTTTAATTTTTTTTTACCTCGTTTTTCATCATTTTTGAACATGGGCTATAGCCCATACCGTACGGCATACTATAGCACGCCGTTTTTCATCATTTTTGAGGATTTAAAAAAAAAATCAAAATTCAAAAAACATGGGTTATAGCCCATCGTTTTTTGAATTTTTGAATTTGTTTTTTAACCTCGTTTTTCATCATTTTTGAACATGGGCTATAGCCCCTACCGTACGGCATACTATAGCACGCCGTTTTTCATCATTTTTGAGGATTTGAAAAAAAGTTCCAAAATTCAAAAAACATGGGTTATAGCCTATCGTTTTTTGAATTTTTGGAGAAAAAAAATTAACCTCGTTTTTCATCATTTTTGACCATGGGCTATAGCCCATACCGTACGGCATACTATAGCAAGCCGTTTTTCATCATTTTTGAGTATTTGAAAAAAATTAAAAAATTAAAAAAACGATGGGTTATAGCCCATCGTTTTTTTTTTATCCTCGTTTTTCATCATTTTGGACCATGGGCTATAGCCCATATCGTACGGCATACTATAGCACACCGTTTTTCATAATTTTTGAGGATTTGAAAAAAATGAAAAAATGAAAAAAAACGATGGGTTATAGCCCATCTTTTTTTTGAATTTTTGATTATTTTGTTTAACCTCGTTTTTCATCATTTTGGACCATGGGCTATAGCCCAAATCGTACGGCATACTATAGCACGCCATTTTTCATCATTTTTGAGGATTTGAAAAAAATGAAAAAATGAAAAAAACGATGGGTTATAGCCCATCTTTTTTTGAATTTTTGATTCTTTTTTTTAACCTCGTTTTTCATCATTTTGGACCATGGGCTATAGCCCATATCGTACGGCATACTATAGCACACCGTTTTTCATAATCTTTGAGGATTTAAAAAAAATGAAAAAATGAAAAAAACGATGGGTTATAGCCCATCTTTTTTTTAATTTTTGACTTTTTTTTTTTACCTCGTTTTTCATCATTTTGGACCATGGGCTTTAGCCCAAATCGTACGGCATACTATAGCAAGCCGTTTTTCATCATTTTTGAGGATTTGAAAAAAATGAAAAAAAAACTATGGGTTATAGCCCATCTTTTTCGAATTTTTTATTATTTTTTTTAACCTCGTTTTTCATCATTTTGGACCATGGGCAATAGCCCAAATCGTACGGCATACTATAGCAAGCCGTTTTTCATCATTTTTGAGGATTTGAAAAAAATGAAAAAATGAAAAAAACGATGGGTTATAGCCCATCGTTTTTTTTATTTTTTTTTTATCCTCGTTTTTCATCATTTTGGACCATGGGCTATAGCCCAAATCGTACGGCATACTATAGCACGCCGTTTTTAATCATTTTTGAGGATTTGAAAAAAATGAAAAAATGAAAAAAACGATGGGTTATAGCCCATCTTTTTTTTAATTTTTGATTCTTTTTTTTAACCTCGTTTTTCATCATTTTGGACCATGGGCTATAGCCCATATCGTACGGCATACTATAGCACGCCGTTTTTCATTATTTTTGAGGATTTGAAAAAAATGAAAAAATGAAAAAAACGATGGGTTATAGCCCATATTTTTTGAATTTTTGATTTTTTTTTTACCTCGTTTTTCATCATTTTGGACCATGGGCTATAGCCCTAATCGTATGGCATACTATAGCACGCCGTTTTTCATAATTTTTGAGGATTTGAAAAAAATGAAAAAATTCAAAAAACATGGGTTATAGCCCATCGTTTTTTGAATTTTTGAATTTGTTTTTTAACCTCGTTTTTCATCATTTTTGAACATGGGCTATAGCCCCTACCGTACGGCATACTATAGCACGCCGTTTTTCATCATTTTTGAGGATTTGAAAAAAAGTTCCAAAATTCAAAAAACATGGGTTATAGCCCATCGTTTTTTGAATTTTTGGAGAAAAAAAATTAACCTCGTTTTTCATCATTTTTGACCATGGGCTATAGCCCATACCGTACGGCATACTATAGCACGCCGTTTTTCATCATTTTTGAGGATTTGAAAAAAAAAATCAAAATTCAAAAAACATGGGTTATAGCCCATCGTTTTTTGAATTTTTGAATTTGTTTTTTAACCTCGTTTTTCATCATTTTTGAACATGGGCTATAGCCCCTACCGTACGGCATACTATAGCACGCCGTTTTTCATCATTTTTGAGGATTTGAAAAAAAGTTCCAAAATTCAAAAAACATGGGTTATAGCCCATCGTTTTTTGAATTTTTGGAGAAAAAAAATTAACCTCGTTTTTCATCATTTTTGACCATGGGCTATAGCCCATACCGTACGGCATACTATAGCACGCCGTTTTTCATCATTTTTGAGGATTTGAAAAAAAAAGGGAAAAAAAGGGATATAGCCCATCGTTTTTAGATTTTTAGATTTTTTTAAAACCTTGTTTTTCATCATTTTTGAACATGGGCTATAACCCCTACCGTACGGCATACTATAGCACGTCGTTTTTCATCATTTTTGAGGATTTGAATTTTTTTCAAAAAACATCGTTTTTTGAATTTTTGTACTTCCTTTTTAACCTCGTTTTTCATTATTTTTGAACATGGGTTATAGCCCCTACCGTACGGCATACTATAGCACGCAGTTTTTCATAATTTTTGAGGATTTGAAAAAAATTCAAAAATTCAAAAAACATGGGTTATAGCCCATCGTTTTTTGAATTTTTGAAAAAGAAATTTACCTCGTTTCACCACACGGTTTTTCATCATTTTTGAGGATTAAAAAACAAACAAAAAAACATGGGTTATAGCCCATCGTTTTTTGAATTTTTGATTTTGATTTTTAACCTCGTTTTTCATCATTTTTGAACATGGGCTATAGCCCCTACCGTACGGCACACTATAGCACGCCGTTTTTCATCATTTTTGAGGATAAAAAAATAAAAAATAAAAAATAAACATTGGTTATAGCCCTACATTTTTTTAATTTTTGAACTTTTTTTTTTACCTCGTTTTTCATCATTTTGGACCATGGGCTATAGCCCTAATCGTATGGCATACTATAGCACGCCGTTTTTCATAATTTTTGAGGATTTGAAAAAAATGAAAAAATTCAAAAAACATGGGTTATAGCCCATCGTTTTTTGAATTTTTGAATTTGTTTTTTAACCTCGTTTTTCATCATTTTTGAACATGGGCTATAGCCCCTACCGTACGGCATACTATAGCACGCCGTTTTTCATCATTTTTGAGGATTTGAAAAAAAGTTCCAAAATTCAAAAAACATGGGTTATAGCCCATCGTTTTTTGAATTTTTGGAGAAAAAAAATTAACCTCGTTTTTCATCATTTTTGACCATGGGCTATAGCCCATACCGTACGGCATACTATAGCACGCCGTTTTTCATCATTTTTGAGGATTTGAAAAAAATAATCAAAATTAAAAAAACATGGGTTATAGCCCATCGTTTTTTGAATTTTTGAATTTGTTTTTTAACCTCGTTTTTCATCATTTTTGAACATGGGCTATAGCCCCTACCGTACGGCATACTATATATAGCACGCCGTTTTTCATCATTTTTGAGGATTTGAAAAAAAGTTCCAAAATTCAAAAAACATGGGTTATAGCCCATCGTTTTTTGAATTTTTGGAGAAAAAAAATTAACCTCGTTTTTCATCATTTTTGACCATGGGCTATAGCCCATACCGTACGGCATACTATAGCACGCCGTTTTTCATCATTTTTGAGGATTTGAAAAAAAAAAGGGAAAAAAAGGGATATAGCCCATCGTTTTTAGATTTTTAGATTTTTTTAAAACCTTGTTTTTCATCATTTTTGAACATGGGCTATAACCCCTACCGTACGGCATACTATAGCACGTCGTTTTTCATCATTTTTGAGGATTTGAATTTTTTTCAAAAAACATCGTTTTTTGAATTTTTGTACTTACTTTTTAACCTCGTTTTTCATTATTTTTGAACATGGGTTATAGCCCCTACCGTACGGCATACTATAGCACGCAGTTTTTCATCATTTTTGAGGATAAAAAATAAAAATAAAAAAAATAAACATGGGTTATAGCCCTACATTTTTTTAATTTTTGAACTTTTTTTTTAACCTCGTTTTTCATCATTTTGGACCATGGGCTATAGCCCAAATCGTACGGCATACTATAGCACGCCATTTTTCATCATTTTTGAGGATTTGAAAAAAAATGAAAAAATGAAAAAAACGATGGGTTATAGCCCATTTTTTTTTGAATTTTTTTTTATCCTCGTTTTGCATCTTTTTGGACCATGGGCTATAGCCCATACCGTACGGCATACTATAGCACGCCGTTTTTCATCATTTTTGAGGATTTGAAAAAAATGAAAAAATAAAAAAACGATGGGTTATAGCCCATCGTTTTTAAATTTTTGATTCTTTTTTTTAACCTCGTTTTTCATCATTTTGGACCATGGGCTATAGCCCATATCGTACGGCATACTATAGCACGCCGTTTTTCATAATTTTTGAGGATTTGAAAAAAATGAAAAAAAAAAAAAAAATATGGGTTATAGCCCATCTTTTTCGAATTTTTGATTATTTTTTTTAACCTCGTTTTTCATCATTTTGGACCATGGGCTATAGCCCAAATCGTACGGCATACTATAGCAAGCCGTTTTTCATCATTTTTGAGGATTTGAAAAAAATGAAAAAATGAAAAAAACGATGGGTTATAGCCCATCTTTTTTTAATTTTTGATTCTTTTTTTTAACCTCGTTTTTCATCATTTTGGACCATGGGCTATAGCCCATATCGTACGGCATACTATAGCACGCCGTTTTTCATCATTTTTGAGGATTTGAAAAAAATGAAAAAATAAAAAAAACGATGGGTTATAGCCCATCTTTTTTAAATTTTTGATTCTTTTTTTTAACCTCGTTTTTCATCATTTTGGACCATGGGCTATAGCCCATATCGTACGGCATACTATAGCACGCCGTTTTTCATAATTTTTGAGGATTTGAAAAAAATGAAAAAAAAAAAAAAACTATGGGTTATAGCCCATCTTTTTCGAATTTTTGATTATTTTTTTTAACCTCGTTTTTCATCATTTTGGACCATGGGCTATAGCCCAAATCGTACGGCATACTATAGCAAGCCGTTTTTCATCATTTTTGAGGATTTGAAAAAAATGAAAAAATGAAAAAAACGATGGGTTATAGCCCATCGTTTTTTTTATTTTTTTTTATCCTCGTTTTTCATCATTTTGGACCATGGGCTATAGCCCAAATCGTACGGCATACTATAGCACGCCGTTTCTCATCATTTTTGAGGATTTGAAAAAAATAAAAAAATGAAAAAAACGATGGGTTATAGCCCATCTTTTTTTAATTTTTGATTCTTTTTTTTAACCTCGTTTTTCATCATTTTGGACCATGGGCTATAGCCCATATCGTACGGCATACTATAGCACGCCGTTTTTCATCATTTTTGAGGATTTGAAAAAAATGAAAAAATAAAAAAAACGATGGGTTATAGCCCATATTTTTTGAATTTTTGATTTTCTTTTTAACCTCGCTTTTCATCATTTTGGACCATGGGCTATAGCCCTAATCGTACGGCATACTATAGCACGCCGTTTTTCATCATTTTTGAGGATTTGAAAAAAAATGAAAAAAAAAAAAATATATGGGTTATAGCCCATCTTTTTCGAATTTTTGATTATTTTTTTTAACCTCGTTTTTCATCATTTTGGACCATGGGCTATAGCCCAAATCGTAGGGCATACTATAGCAAGCCGTTTTTCATCATTTTTGAGGATTTGAAAAAAATTAAAAAATGAAAAAAACGTTTTTTTTTTTTTTTTTTTAATCCTCGTTTTTCATCATTTTGGACCATGGGCTATAGCCCAAATCGTACGGCATACTATAGCACGCCGTTTTTCATCATTTTTGAGCTTTTGAAAAAAATGAAAAAATGAAAAAAACGATGGGTTATAGCCCATCTTTATTTTTATTTTTGATTCTTTTTTTTAACCTCGTTTTTCATCATTTTGGACCATGGGCTATAGCCCAAATCGTACGGCATACTATAGCAAGCCGTTTTTCATCATTTTTGAGTATTTGAAAAAAATGAAAAAATGAAAAAAACGATGGGTTATAGCCCATCGTTTTTTTTTTTTATCCTCGTTTTTTATCATTTTGGAGCATGGGCTATAGCCCATATCGTACGGCATACTATAGCACACCGTTTTTCATAATCTTTGAGGATTTAAAAAAAATGAAAAAATGAAAAAAACGATGGGTTATAGCCCATCTTTTTTTGAATTTTTGACTTTTTTTTTTAACCTCGTTTTTCATCATTTTGGACCATGGGCTTTAGCCCAAATCGTACGGCATACTATAGCAAGCCGTTTTTCATCATTTTTGAGGATTTGAAAAAAATGAAAAAATGAAAAAAACGATGGGTTATAGCCCATCGTTTTTTTTGTTTTTTTTAAAATCCTCGTTTTCATCATTTTGGACCATGGGCTATAGCCCATATCGTACGGCATACTATAGCACGCCGTTTTTCATCATTTTTGAGGATTTGAAAAAAATGAAAAAATAAAAAAAACGATGGGTTATAGCCCATATTTTTTGAATTTTAGATTTTTTTTTTTTACCTCGCTTTTCATCATTTTGGACCATGGGCTATAGCCCTAATCGTACGGCATACTATAGCACGCCGTTTTTCATCATTTTTGAGGATTTGAAAAAAATAAAAATAAAAATATATATATGGGTTATAGCCCAACTTTTTCGAATTTTTGATTATTTTCTTTAACCTCGTTTTTCATCATTTTGGACCATGGGCTATAGCCCAAATCGTAGGGCATACTATAGCAAGCCGTTTTTTATCATTTTTGAGGATTTGAAAAAAATGAAAAAATGGAAAAAAACGATGGGTTATAGCCCATCGTTTTTTTTTATTATTTTTTATCCTCGTTTTTTATCATTTTGGAGCATGGGCTATAGCCCATATCGTACGGCATACTATAGCACACCGTTTTTCATAATCTTTGAGGATTTAAAAAAAATGAAAAAATGAAAAAAACGATGGGTTATAGCCCATCTTTTTTTGAATTTTTGACTTTTTTTTTTAACCTCGTTTTTCATCATTTTGGACCATGGGCTTTAGCCCAAATCGTACGGCATACTATAGCAAGCCGTTTTTCATCATTTTTGAGGATTTGAAAAAAATGAAAAAATGAAAAAAACGATGGGTTATAGCCCATCGTTTTTTTTGTTTTTTTTAAAATCCTCGTTTTCATCATTTTGGACCATGAGCTATAGCCCATATCGTACGGCATACTATAGCACGCCGTTTTTCATAATTTTTGAGGATTTGAAAAAAATGAAAAAAATAAAAAACTATGGGTTATAGCCCATCTTTTTTGAATTTTTGATTATTTTTTTTAACCTCGTTTTTCATCATTTTGGACCATGGGCTATAGCCCAAATCGTACGGCATACTATAGCAAGCCGTTTTTCATCATTTTTGAGGATTTGAAAAAAATGAAAAAATGAAAAAAATGATGGGTTATAGCCCATCGTTTTTTTGTTTTGTTTTTTATCCTCGTTTTTCATCATTTTGGACCATGGGCTATAGCCCAAATCGTACGGCATACTATAGCACGCCGTTTTTCATCATTTTTGAGGATTTGAAAAAAATGAAAAAATGAAAAAAACGATGGGTTATAGCCCATCTTTTTTTTAATTTTTGATTCTTTTTTTTAACCTCGTTTTTCATCATTTTGGACCATGGGCTATATAGTGGAGGATATTAAGTCAATATTTCATGAGAATCGTTCACTTTATGGTACAAGCACAAAAATTGGCACACGAGTGCTTCGGAACCTACTCTCTCAGAAAAGTACGTTGTCCACTTGAAAAAACAAAATGGACACCATTTTTCAAGATGGCCGCCAAATGAAAAAGGCCTTTTGTGGCGGTTCTGGACAACCGTGAGTCCGACCGACTCGAGACCGGGCACTGCACTCCCTGTGGGGGTGTGGAACGTGTGTGTCGAATCTGAAGTCGGTGGGGCGAACGGTTCTCGAGTTACGTGTATTACAGACGTATACACACACAGAATTTGTGCAATTAGCAGATCATTGGAACGGTTGTTCGCTTGGTGATACAAGCGTGACATTTGCCGTTAACATTCCTTTGGTCAACTCTTTAACTTTTTTAACCGAGCCATCCAAAAATCCAATATGGCGGTGATATTTCCAGATGGCCACCAAAATTAGACTGGTTTTGCATTTCAGCATATATTTGGCTATACCTTTGTGATGTACTGTACCATACTACTGTATAATACTGTACGGCACTGTAGGGCATCATACTCTACCATACTGTACCATACTGTACTGTACTGTACTGTACTGTACTGTACTGTACTGTACAGTACAGTACAGTACAGTACCGTACCGTACCGTACCGTACCGTACCGTACCGTACCGTACCGTACTGTACTGTACTGTACTGTACTGTACTGTACTGTACTGTACCGTACTGCATGGTACCATACTGTACCGTACTGTACCATACTGTACCGTACCTTACTGTATCGTATCATACTGTATCGTACCGTACTGTACTGTACTGTACCATACTGTACCGTACTGTACCTTACGGCATGGTACCATACTGTACCGTACTGTACCTTACTGTATGGTATCATACTGTACCATACTGTACCGTACTGTACTGTACTGTACCGTACTGCATGGTACCATACTGTACCGTACTGTACTGTACCGTACCGTACTGTACTGTACGGCATCATACTGTATTGTACCATACTTTATGGTATCATACTGTACCATGCCGTACCGCACGTTACTGTACCGTACTGTACTTTACCATACTGTACTGTAACATACTATAGTGTACTGTACAGTACCGTGTGTGTGTGTGTGTGTGTGTGTGTGTGCACGTGCAGGGAAAAGGGAGGGGTCGGTTAATGTGGAAATTGTAATGTAATTTGTGTCACAGTGAAATGTTGTGCAATAACAGTATGTCATACAAAAGCAATATTTGTACAGTAAATATGAAATGGATGCAATGTAGTGCAGATGGATTTCTGTGGCATGCATAATTTTTGTGCATAGAGAGATGTGTGATAACGGAGTGATTTGGTAGGAGAAGTCGGACGGATAAACGGACATATTGCTTTGCATCCCCTATAGTAGTAGGATCTAGGATGAGCATCAAAACTATATATTTTAAATACTTTTCATTAGCACATGCTTGAATTTTACATTCCATAGTGCTGGACCACACATGGACCCCATTTGGTTTTGTTTTCTGCATCTTCCTCTGTGACCTGCCACCTTCATGTCATCTCTCACAGCATCCTTAAACCTCGTCTTTGGCCATCCTCTTACCTGGCAGCTACATCTTCAGCATCCTTCTCCCAATGTACCCTCATCCCTCCTTTTCACATGTCTAAACCATCTCAACCTCACCTCTCTTGCTTTATCCCCAAACCTTCTAACCTGGGCTGATCCTCTAATTCAGTAATTTCTGATTATGTCCTTCCTTTTCACTCCTAATGAGAACCATAGCATCCTTAATTCTGCCACCTCCAGCTGTGCCTCCTTTTCATCAGTGCCACCGTTTCCAACCGTACGGCATGGCTGGTCTCACTACCATCGTATACATCTTCCCTCTCACTGGTAGCCTTCTGTCACAAATATTTCCTGCCCCATAATATGTCCCATATTCTCAATACATTGGCTTCTCTTGCTAGAACATTTCCATCTCTATACTCACCTTAACCTGTTACACCACTGTCTATTGTCTGGTCAATTGGTACAAATAATTTTCTCCCTCCCTCACCATCTCTCTTTGCACTTACTGTACATCTCAAATAGCCCTGACCACTTCTTAGCCCACACCACCTGACATCACATCTCTCTCTTCTTACCCATCATCTAAAAAAAACCCCAATGGGCATTGCCCATTGACATATATTCAAGTCTGTGTGTGTGTCTGTACATCTGTAATCCACATAACTCGAGAACCGTTCGCCCCACCGACTTCAAATTCGACACACACGTTCCACACACCCACAGGGAGTGCAGTGCCCGGTCTCGAGTCGGTCGGACCCACGGTTGTCCAGAACCGCCACAAAAGGCCCTTTTCATTTGGCGGCCATCTTGAAAAATGGTGGCCATTTAGTTTTTTCAAGTGGACAACGTACTTTTCTGAGAGAGTAGGTTCTGAAGCACTAAACTTGGTGCTTGTACCATAAAGTGAACGATCGTGTCATTAATATCCTCCACTAATAGCCCATATCGTACGGCATACTATAGCACGCCGTTTTTCATCATTTTTGAGGATTTGAAAAAAATGAAAAAAACGATGGGTTATAGCCCATATTTTTTGAAATTTTGATTTTTTTTTAACCTCGTTTTTCATCATTTTGGACCATGGGCTATAGCCCTAATCGTACGGCATACTATAGCAAGCCGTTTTTCATCATTTTTGAGGATTTGAAAAAAATGAAAAAAAGAAAAAAACGATGGGTTATAGCCCATCTTTTTTTAAATTTTTGATTCTTTTTTTTAACCTCGTTTTTCATCATTTTGGACCATGGGCTATAGCCCATATCGTACGGCATACTATAGCACGCCGTTTTTCATCATTTTTGAGGATTTGAAAAAAAAAAAAAAAAAAAAAAACTATGGGTTATAGCCCATCTTTTTCGAATTTTTGATTATTTTTTTTAACCTCGTTTTTCATCATTTTGGACCATGGGCTATAGCCCAAATCGTACGGCATACTATAGCAAGCCGTTTTTCATAATTTTTGAGGATTTGGAAAAAATGAAAAAAACGATGGGTTATAGCCCATCGTTTTTTTGATTTTTTTTTTATCCTCGTTTTTCATCATTTTGGACCATGGGCTATAGCCCAAATCGTACGGCATACTATAGCACGCCGTTTTTCATCATTTTTGAGGATTTGAAAAAAATGAAAAAATGAAAAAAACGATGGGTTATAGCCCATCTTTTTTTAATTTTTGATTCTTTTTTTTAACCTCGTTTTTCATCATTTTGGACCATAAGCTATAGCCCATATCGTACGGCATACTATAGCACGCCGTTTTTCATCATTTTTGAGGATTTGAAAAAAATGAAAAAATAAAAAAAACGATGGGTTATAGCCCATCTTTTTCGAATTTTTGATTATTTTTTTTAACCTCGTTTTTCATCATTTTGGACCATGGGCTATAGCCCAAATCGTAGGGCATACTATAGCAAGCCGTTTTTCATCATTTTTGAGGATTTGAAAAAAATGAAAAAATAAAAAAAACGATGGGTTATAGCCCATGGTTTTTTAGATTTTTTTTTTAATCCTCGTTTTTCATCATTTTGGACCATGGGCTATAGCCCAAATCTTACGGCATACTATAGCACGCCGTTTTTCATCATTTTTGAGCTTTTGAAAAAAATGAAAAAATGAAAAAAACGATGGGTTATAGCCCATCTTTTTTTTTATTTTTTATTCTTTTTTTTAACCTAGTTTTTCATCATTTTGGACCATGGGCTATAGCCCAAATCGTACGGCATACTATAGCAAGCCGTTTTTCATCATTTTTGAGTATTTGAAAAAAATGAAAAAATGAAAAAAACGATGGGTTATAGCCCATCGTTTTTTTTTTTTTTTTTTTAATCCTCATTTTTCATCATTTTGGAGCATGGGCTATAGCCCATATCGTACGGCATACTATAGCACACCGTTTTTCATAATCTTTGAGGATTTGAAAAAAATGAAAAAAAAAAAACTATGGGTTATAGCCCATCTTTTTCGAATTTTTGATTTTTTTTTTAACCTCGTTTTTCATCATTTTGGACCATGGGCTATAGCCCAAATCGTACGGCATACTATAGCAAGCCGTTTTTCATAATTTTTGAGGATTTGAAAAAAATGAAAAAATGAAAAAAACGATGGGTTATAGCCCATCGTTTTTTTTTTTTTTTTTTTAATCCTCGTTTTTCATTATTTTGGAGCATGGGCTATAGCCCATATCGTACGGCATACTATAGCACACCGTTTTTCATAATCTTTGAGGATTTAAAAAAAATGAAAAAATGAAAAACAACGATGGGTTATAGCCCATCTTTTTTTGAATTTTTGACTTTTTTTTTTAACCTCGTTTTTTATCATTTTGGACCATGGGCTTTAGCCCAAATCGTACGGCATACTATAGCAAGCCGTTTTTCATCATTTTTGAGGATTTGAAAAAAATGAAAAAATGAAAAAAACGATGGGTTATAGCCCATCTTTTTTTGAATTTTTGATTCTTTTTTTTAACCTCGTTTTTCATCATTTTGGACCATGGGCTATAGCCCAAATCGTACGGCATACTATAGCAAGCCATTTTTCATCATTTTTGAGGATTTGAAAAAAATGAAAAAATGAAAAAAACGATGGGTTATAGCCCATCTTTTTTTGAATTTTTGATTCTTTTTTTTAACCTCGTTTTTCATCATTTTGGACCATGGGCTATAGCCCAAATCGTACGGCATACTATAGCACGCCGTTTTTCATCATTTTTGAGGATTTGAAAAAAATGAAAAAATGAAAAAAACGATGGGTTATAGCCCATATTTTTTGAATTTTTGATTTTTTTTAACCTCGTTTTTCATCATTTTGGACCATGGGCTATAGCCCTAATCGTACGGCATACTATAGCAAGCCGTTTTTCATCATTTTTGAGCTTTTGAAAAAAATGAAAAAATGAAAAAAACGATGGGTTATAGCCCATCTTTTTTTTTATTTTTTATTCTTTTTTTTAACCTAGTTTTTCATCATTTTGGACCATGGGCTATAGCCCAAATCGTACGGCATACTATAGCAAGCCGTTTTTCATCATTTTTGAGTATTTGAAAAAAATGAAAAAATGAAAAAAACGATGGGTTATAGCCCATCGTTTTTTTTTTTTTTTTTTTAATCCTCATTTTTCATCATTTTGGAGCATGGGCTATAGCCCATATCGTACGGCATACTATAGCACACCGTTTTTCATAATCTTTGAGGATTTGAAAAAAATGAAAAAAAAGAAAACTATGGGTTATAGCCCATCTTTTTCGAATTTTTGATTTTTTTTTTAACCTCGTTTTTCATCATTTTGGACCATGGGCTATAGCCCAAATCGTACGGCATACTATAGCAAGCCGTTTTTCATAATCTTTGAGGATTTAAAAAAAATGAAAAAATGAAAAACAACGATGGGTTATAGCCCATCTTTTTTTGAATTTTTGACTTTTTTTTAACCTCGTTTTTTATCATTTTGGACCATGGGCTTTAGCCCAAATCGTACGGCATACTATAGCAAGCCGTTTTTCATCATTTTTGAGGATTTGAAAAAAATGAAAAAATGAAAAAAACGATGGGTTATAGCCCATCGTTTTTTTTTAAATCCTCGTTTTCATCATTTTGGACCATGAGCTATAGCCCATATCGTACGGCATACTATAGCACGCCGTTTTTCATCATTTTTGAGGATTTGAAAAAAATGAAAAAAAAAAAAAACTATGGGTTATAGCCCATCTTTTTCGAATTTTTGATTTTTTTTTTAACCTCATTTTTCATCATTTTGGACCATGGGCTATAGCCCAAATCGTACGGCATACTATAGCAAGCCGTTTTTCATCATTTTTGAGGATTTGAAAAAAATGAAAAAATGAAAAAAACGATGGGTTATAGCCCATCGTTTTTTAGATTTTTTTTTTATCCTCGTTTTTCATCATTTTGGACCATGGGCTATAGCCCAAATCGTACGGCATACTTTATCACGCCGTTTTTCATCATTTTTGAGGATTTGAAAAAAATGAAAAAATGAAAAAAAACGATGGGTTATAGCCCATCATTTTTTAGATTTTTTTTTTATCCTCGTTTTTCATCATTTTGGACCATGGGCTATAGCCCAAATCGTACGGCATACTATAGCACGCCGTCTTTCATCATTTTTGAGGATTTGAAAAAAATGGAAAAAAAGATGGGTTATAGCCCATCTTTTTTTTAATTTTTGATTCTGTTTTTTTAACCTCGTTTTTAATCATTTTGGACCATGGGCTATAGCCCAAATCGTACGGCATACTATAGCACGCCGTTTTTCATCATTTTTGAGGATTTGAAAAAAATGAAAAAATAAAAAAAACGATGGGTTATAGCCCATCTTTTTTTAATTTTGGATTCTTTTTTTTAACCTCGTTTTTCATCATTTTGGACCATGGGCTATAGCCCATATCGTACGGCATACTATAGCACGCCGTTTTTAATCATTTTTGAGGATTTGAAAAAAATGAAAAAATAAAAAAAACGATGGGTTATAGCCCATCTTTTTCGAATTTTCGATAATTTTTTTTAACCTCGTTTTTCATCATTTTGGACCATGGGCTATAGCCCAAATCGTAGGGCATACTATAGCAAGCCATTTTTCATCATTTTTGAGGATTTGAAAAAAATGAAAAAATGAAAAAAACGATGGGTTATAGCCCATCTTTTTTTTAATTTTTGATTCTTTTTTTTAACCTCGTTTTTCATCATTTTGGACCATGGGCTATAGCCCAAATCGTACGGCATACTATAGCAAGCCGTTTTTCATCATTTTTGAGGATTTGAAAAAAATGAAAAAATGAAAAAAACGATGGGTTATAGCCCATCGTTTTGTTGTTTTTTTTTAAATCCTCGTTTTCATCATTTTGGACCATGAGCTATAGCCCATATCGTACGGCATACTATAGCACGCCGTTTTTCATCATTTTTGAGGATTTAAAAAAAATGAAAAAAAAAAAAAACTATGGGTTATAGCCCATCTTTTTCGAATTTTTGATTATTTTTTTTTACCTCGTTTTTCATCATTTTGGACCATAGGCTATAGCCCAAATCGTACGGCATACTATAGCAAGCCGTTTTTCATCATTTTTGAGGATTTGAAAAAAATGAAAAAATGAAAAAAACGATGGGTTATAGCCCATCGTTTTTTTGATTTCTTTTTTATCCTCGTTTTTCATCATTTTGGACCATGGGCTATAGCCCAAATCGTACGGCATACTATAGCACGCCGTTTTTCATCATTTTTGAGGATTTGAAAAAAATGAAAAAATGAAAAAAACGATGGGTTATAGCCCATCTTTTTTTTAATTTTTGATTCTTTTTTTTAACCTCGTTTTTCATCATTTTGGACCATGGGCTATAGCCCATACCGTACGGCATACTATAGCACGCCGTTTTTCATCATTTTTGAGGATTTGAAAAAAATGAAAAAATGAAAAAAACGATGGGTTATAGCCCATCGTTTTTTTTTTTTTTTTTTTATCCTCGTTTTTCATCATTTTGGACCATGGGCTATAGCCCATATCGTACGGCATACTATAGCACACCGTTTTTCATAATTTTTGAGGATTTGAAAAAAATGAAAAAATGAAAAAAACGATGGGTTATAGCCCATATTTTTAGAATTTTTGATTTTTTTTTAACCTCGTTTTTCATCATTTTGGACCATGGGCTATAGCCCAAATCGTACGGCATACTATAGCAAGCCGTTTTTCATCATTTTTGAGGATTTGAAAAAAATGAAAAAATAAAAAAAACGATGGGTTATAGCCCATCGTTTTTTTTTTTTTTTTTTTATCCTCGTTTTTCATCATTTTGGACCATGGGCTATAGCCCATATCGTACGGCATACTATAGCACACCGTTTTTCATAATTTTTGAGGATTTGAAAAAAATGAAAAAATGAAAAAAACTATGGGTTATAGCCCATCTTTTTGTTTAATTTTTGATTATTTTTTTTAACCTCGTTTTTCATCATTTTGGACCATGGGATATAGCCCAAATCGTACGGCATACTATAGCACGCCATTTTTCATCATTTTTGAGGATTTGGAAAAAATGAAAAAAACGATGGGTTATAGCCCATATTTTTAGAATTTTTGATTTTTTTTAACCTCGTTTTTCATCATTTTGGACCATGGGCTATAGCCCAAATCATACGGCATACTATAGCAAGCCGTTTTTCATCATTTTTGAGGATTTGAAAAAAAATGAAAAAATGAAAAAAACGATGGGTTATAGCCCATCGTTTTTTTTTATTTTTTTTTATCCTCGTTTCTCATCATTTTGGACCATGGGCTATAGCCCATATCGTACGGCATACTATAGCACACCGTTTTTCATAATTTTTGAGGATTTGAAAAAAATGAAAAAATGAAAAAAACGATGGGTTATAGCCCATATTTTTAGAATTTTTGTTTTTTTTTTAACCTCGTTTTTCATCATTTTGGACCATGGGCTATAGCCCATATCGTACGGCATACTATAGCACACCGTTTTTCATCATTTTTGAGGATTTGAAAAAAATGAAAAAATGAAAAAAACGATGGGTTATAGCCCATCTTTTTTTGAATTTTTGATTCTTTTTTTTAACCTCGTTTTTCATCATTTTGGACCATGGGCTATAGCCCAAATCGTACGGCATACTATAGCAAGCCATTTTTCATCATTTTTGAGGATTTGAAAAAAATGAAAAAATGAAAAAAACGATGGGTTATAGCCCATCTTTTTTTGAATTTTTGATTCTTTTTTTTAACCTCGTTTTTCATCATTTTGGACCATGGGCTATAGCCCTAATCGTACGGCATACTATAGCAAGCCGTTTTTCATCATTTTTGAGGATTTGAAAAAAATGAAAAAATGAAAAAAACGATGGGTTATAGCCCATCGTTTTTTTTTTTTTTTTTTTATCCTCGTTTTTCATCATTTTGGACCATGGGCTATAGCCCATATCGTACGGCATACTATAGCACACCGTTTTTCATAATTTTTGAGGATTTGAAAAAAATGAAAAAATGAAAAAAACGATGGGTTATAGCCCATATTTTTAGAATTTTTGATTTTTTTTTAACCTCGTTTTTCATCATTTTGGACCATGGGCTATAGCCCAAATCGTACGGCATACTATAGCAAGCCGTTTTTCATCATTTTTGAGGATTTGAAAAAAATGAAAAAATGAAAAAAACGATGGGTTATAGCCCATATTTTTAGAATTTTTGATTTTTTTTTAACCTCGTTTTTCATCATTTTGGACCATGGGCTATAGCCCAAATCGTACGGCATACTATAGCAAGCCGTTTTTCATCATTTTTGAGGATTTAAAAAAAATGAAAAAATGAAAAAAAACGATGGGTTATGGCCCATCATTTTTTTTCTTTTTTTTAATCCTCGTTTTTCATCATTTTGGACCATGGGCTATAGCCCATATCGTACGGCATACTATAGCACACCGTTTTTCATAATTTTTGAGGATTTGAAAAAAATGAAAAAATGAAAAAAACTATGGGTTATAGCCCATCTTTTTTTTTGAATTTTTGATTATTTTTTTTAACCTCGTTTTTCATCATTTTGGACCATGGGCTATAGCCCAAATCGTACGGCATACTATAGCAAGCCATTTTTCATCATTTTTGAGGATTTGAAAAAAATGAAAAAATGAAAAAAACGATGGGTTATAGCCCATCTTTTTTTGAATTTTTTATTCTTTTTTTTAACCTCGTTTTTCATCATTTTGGACCATGGGCTATAGCCCAAATCGTACGGCATACTATAGCAAGCCGTTTTTCATCATTTTTGAGGATTTGAAAAAAATGAAAAAATGAAAAAAACGATGGGTTATAGCCCATCGTTTTTTTTTTTTTTTTTTTATCCTCGTTTTTCATCATTTTGGACCATGGGCTATAGCCCAAATCGTACGGCATACTTTATCACGCCGTTTTTCATCATTTTTGAGGATTTGAAAAAAATGAAAAAATGAAAAAAACGATGGGTTATAGCCCATCGTTTTTTTGATTTTTTTTTTATCCTCGTTTTTCATCATTTTGGACCATGGGCTATAGCCCAAATCGTACGGCATACTATAGCACGCCGTCTTTCATCATTTTTGAGGATTTGAAAAAAGATGAAAAAATGAAAAAAAAGATGGGTTATAGCCCATCTTTTTTTTTAAATTTTTGATTCTGTTTTTTTAACCTCGTTTTTCATCATTTTGTACCATGGGCTATAGCCCAAATCGTACGGCATACTATAGCACGCCGTTTTTCATCATTTTTGAGGATTTGAAAAAAATGAAAAAATGAAAAAAACGATGGGTTATAGCCCATCTTTTTTTAATTTTTGATTCTTTTTTTTAACCTCGTTTTTCATCATTTTGGACCATGGGCTATAGCCCATATCGTACGGCATACTATAGCACGCCGTTTTTCATCATTTTTGAGGATTTGAAAAAAATGAAAAAATAAAAAAAACGATGGGTTATAGCCCATCTTTTTCGAATTTTCGATTATTATTTTTAACCTCGTTTTTCATCATTTTGGACCATGGGCTATAGCCCAAATCGTAGGGCATACTATAGCAAGCCATTTTTCATCATTTTTGAGGATTTGAAAAAAATGAAAAAATGAAAAAAACAATGGGTTATAGCCCATTGTTTAAAAAAAAAAAAAATTAATCCTCGTTTTTCATCATTTTGGACCATGGGCTATAGCCCAAATCGTACGGCATACTATAGCACGCCGTTTTTCATCATTTTTGAGCTTTTGAAAAAAAATGAAAAAATAAAAAAAACGATGGGTTATAGCCCATCTTTTTTTTTTTTTTTTTTCTTTTTTTTAACCTCGTTTTTCATCATTTTGGACCATGGGCTATAGCCCATATCGTACGGCATACTATAGCACGCCGTTTTTCATCATTTTTGAGGATTTGAAAAAAATGAAAAAATAAAAAAAACGATGGGTTATAGCCCATATTTTTTGAATTTTTGATTTTTTTTTTACCTCGTTTTTCATCATTTTGGACCATGGGCTATAGCCCATATCGTACGGCATACTATAGCACACCGTTTTTCATAATTTTTGAGGATTTGAAAAAAATGAAAAAAATGAAAAAAACTATGGGTTATAGCCCATCTTTTTTTGAATTTTTGATTATTTTTTTTAACCTCGTTTTTCATCATTTTGGACCATGGGCTATAGCCCAAATCGTACGGCATACTATAGCAAGCCGTTTTTCATCATTTTTGAGGATTTGAAAAAAATGAAAAAATGAAAAAAACGATGGGTTATAGCCCATCGTTTTTTTTTTTTTTTTTTTATCCTCGTTTTTCATCATTTTGGACCATGGGCTATAGCCCAAATCGTACGGCATACTATAGCACGCCGTTTTTCATAATTTTTGAGGATTTGAAAAAAATGAAAAAATGAAAAAAACGATGGGTTATAGCCCATCTTTTTTTTTTTTTTTTAATTCTTTTTTTTAACCTCGTTTTTCATCATTTTGGACCATGGGCTATAGCCCATATCGTACGGCATACTATAGCACGCCATTTTTCATCATTTTTGAGGATTTGAAAAATATGAAAAAAAAACAAACCATGGGCTATAGCCCAAATCGTACGGCATACTATAGCACGCCATTTTTCATCATTTTTGAGGATTTGAAAAAAATGAAAAAATGAAAAAAACGATGGGTTATAGCCCATCTGTTTTTGAATTTTTGATTCTTTTTTTTATCCTCGTTTTTCATCATTTTGGACCATGGGCTATAGCCCATATCGTACGGCATACTATAGCACACCGTTTTTCATAATTTTTGAGGATTTGAAAAAAATGAAAAAATGAAAAAAAATATGGGTTATAGCCCATCTTTTTTTTTAAATTTTTGATTATTTTTTTTAACCTCGTTTTTCATCATTTTGGACCATGGGCTATAGCCCAAATCGTACGGCATACTATAGCACGCCATTTTTCATCATTTTTGAGGATTTGAAAAAAAATGAAAAAATTAAAAAAACGATGGGTTATAGCCCATCTTTCTTTGAATTTTTGATTCTTTTTTTAACCTCGTTTTTCATCATTTTGGCCCATGGGCTATAGCCCATATCGTACGGCATACTATAGCACGCCGTTTTTCATCATTTTTGAGGATTTGAAAAAAATGAAAAAATGAAAAAAAACGATGGGTTATAGCCCATCTTTTTTTGAATTTTTGATTTTTTTTTAATCCTCGTTTTTCATCATTTTGGACCATTGGCTATAGCCCAAATCGTACGGCCTTCCTATAGCACGCCGTTTTTCATAATTTTTGAGGATTTGAAAAAAATGAAAAAATGAAAAAAACGATGGGTTATAGCCCATCTTTTTTTTTTTTTTTTTATTCTTTTTTTTAACCTCGTTTTTCATCATTTTGGACCATGGGCTATAGCCCATATCGTACGGCATACTATAGCACGCCATTTTTCATCATTTTTGAGGATTTAAAAAAAATGAAAAAAAAAAAAAACTATGGGTTATAGCCCATCTTTTTCGAATTTTTGATTATTTTTTTTAACCTCGTTTTTCATCATTTTGGACCATGGGCTATAGCCCAAATCGTACGGCATACTATAGCAAGCCGTTTTTCATCATTTTTGAGGATTTGAAAAAAATGAAAAAAACGATGGGTTTAATCCTCGTTTTTCATCATTTTGGACCATGGGCTATAGCCCAAATCGTACGGCATACTATAGCACGCCGTTTTTCATAATTTTTGAGGATTTGAAAAAAATGAAAAAATGAAAAAAACGATGTGTTATAGCCCATCTTTTTTTTTTTTTTTTAATTCTTTTTTTTTACCTCGTTTTTCATCATTTTGGACCATGGGCTATAGCCCATATCGTACGGCATACTATAGCACGCCATTTTTCATCATTTTTGAGGATTTGAAAAATATGAAAAAAAAAAAAACCATGGGCTATAGCCCAAATCGTACGGCATACTATAGCACGCCATTTTTCATCATTTTTGAGGATTTGAAAAAAATGAAAAAATGAAAAAAACGATGGGTTATAGCCCATCTGTTTTTGAATTTTTGATTCTTTTTTTTATCCTCGTTTTTCATCATTTTGGACCATGGGCTATAGCCCATATCGTACGGCATACTATAGCACACCGTTTTTCATAATTTTTGAGGATTTGAAAAAAATGAAAAAATGAAAAAAAATATGGGTTATAGCCCATCTTTTTTTTTTAATTTTTGATTATTTTTTTTAACCTCGTTTTTCATCATTTTGGACCATGGGCTATAGCCCAAATCGTACGGCATACTATAGCACGCCATTTTTCATCATTTTTGAGGATTTGAAAAAAATGAAAAAATGAAAAAAACGATGGGTTATAGCCCATCTTTTTTTGAATTTTTGATTCTTTTTTTAACCTCGTTTTTCATCATTTTGGACCATGGGCTATAGCCCATATCGTACGGCATACTATAGCACGCCGTTTTTCATCATTTTTGAGGATTTGAAAAAAATGAAAAAAACGATGGGTTATAGCCCATCTTTTTTTGAATTTTTGATTTTTTTTTAATCCTCGTTTTTCATCATTTTGGACCATGGGCTATAGCCCAAATCGTACGGCCTTCCTATAGCACGCCGTTTTTCATAATTTTTGAGGATTTGAAAAAAATGAAAAAATGAAAAAAACGATGGGTTATAGCCCATCTTTTTTTTTTTTTTTTAATTCTTTTTTTTAACCTCGTTTTTCATCATTTTGGACCATGGGCTATAGCCCATATCGTACGGCATACTATAGCACGCCATTTTTCATCATTTTTGAGGATTTGAAAAAAATGAAAAAAAAAAAAAACTATGGGTTATAGCCTATCTTTTTCGAATTTTTGATTATTTTTTTTAACCTCGTTTTTCATCATTTTGGACCATGGGCTATAGCCCAAATCGTACGGCATACTATAGCAAGCCGTTTTTCATCATTTTTGAGGATTTGAAAAAAATGAAAAAAACGATGGGTTATAGCCCATTGTTTTTTTTATTTTTTTTTTATCCTCGTTTTTCATCATTTTGGACCATGGGCTATAGCCCAAATCGTACGGCATACTATAGCACGCCGTTTTTCATCATTTTTGAGGATTTGAAAAAAATGAAAAAATGAAAAAAATGATGGGTTATAGCCCATCTTTTTTTGAATTTTTGATTCTTTTTTTTAACCTCGTTTTTCATCATTTTGGACCATGGGCTATAGCCCATATCGTACGGCATACTATAGCACGCCGTTTTTCATCATTTTTGAGGATTTGAAAAAAATGAAAAAAACGATGGGTTATAGCCCAACTTTTTTTTTATTTTTGATTCTTTTTTTTAACCTCGTTTTTCATCATTTTGGACCATGGGCTATAGCCCATATCGTACGGCATACTATAGCACGCCGTTTTTCATCATTTTTGAGGATTTGAAAAAAATGAAAAAATGAAAAAAACGATGGGTTATAGCCCATCGTTTTTTTGACTTTTTTTTTTATCCTCGTTTTTCATCATTTTGGACCATGGGCTATAGCCCATATCGTACGGCATACTATAGCACACCGTTTTTCATAATTTTTGAGGATTTGAAAAAAATGAAAAAATGAAAAAAACTATGGGTTATAGCCCATCTTTTTTTTTGAATTTTTGATTATTTTTTTTAACCTCGTTTTTCATCATTTTGGACCATGGGCTATAGCCCAAATCGTACGGCATACTATAGCACGCCATTTTTCATCATTTTTGAGGATTTGAAAAAAATGAAAAAATGAAAAAAACGATGGGTTATAGCCCATCTTTTTTTGAATTTTTGAATTTTTTTTTATCCTCGTTTTTCATCATTTTGGACCATGGGCTATAGCCCAAATCGTACGGCATACTATAGCACGCCGTTTTTCATAATTTTTGAGGATTTGAAAAAAATGAAAAAATGAAAAAAACGATGGGTTATAGCCCATCTTTTTTTTTTTTTTTTTTCTTTTTTTTAACCTCGTTTTTCATCATTTTGGACCATGGGCTATAGCCCAAATCGTATGGCATACTATAGCAAGCCGTTTTTCATCATTTTTGAGGATTTGAAAAAAATGAAAAAATGAAAAAAACGATGGGTTATAGCCCATCTTTTTTGAATTTTTGATTGTTTTTGTTAACCTCGTTTTTCATCATTTTGGACCATGGGCTATAGCCCAAATCGTACGGCATACTATAGCACGCCGTTTTTCATCATTTTTGAGCATTTGAAAAAAAAGAAAAAATGAAAAAAAACGATGGGTTATAGCCCATCGTTTTTTTGTTTTTTTCCCCTCGTTTTTCATCATTTTGGACCATGGGCTATAGCCCAAATCGTACGGCATACTATAGCACGCCGTTTTTCATCATTTTTGAGGATTTGAAAAAAATGAAAAAAATGAAAAAAACGATGGGTTATAGCCCATCGTTTTTTTTATTTTTTTTATATCCTCGTTTTTCATCATTTTGGACCATGGGCTATAGCCCAAATCGTACGGCATACTATAGCACGCCGTTTTTCATCATTTTTGAGGATTTGAAAAAAATGAAAAAAACGATGGGTTATAGCCCATCTTTTTTTTATTTTTGATTCTTTTTTTTAACCTCGTTTTTCATCATTTTGGACCATGGTCTATAGCCCATATCGTACGGCATACTATAGCACGCCGTTTTTCATCATTTTTGAGGATTTGAAAAAAATGAAAAAATGAAAAAAACGATGGGTTATAGCCCATCGTTTTTTTTACTTTTTATTTTATCCTCGTTTTTCATCATTTTGGACCATGGGCTATAGCCCATATCGTACGGCATACTATAGCACACCGTTTTTCATAATTTTTGAGGATTTGAAAAAAATGAAAAAATGAAAAAAACTATGGGTTATAGCCCATCTTTTTTTTGAATTTTTGATTATTTTTTTTAACCTCGTTTTTCATCATTTTGGACCATGGGCTATAGCCCAAATCGTACGGCATACTATAGCACGCCATTTTTCATCATTTTTGAGGATTTGAAAAAAATGAAAAAATGAAAAAAACGATGGGTTATAGCCCATCTTTTTTGAATTTTTGAATTTTTTTTTATCCTCGTTTTTCATCATTTTGGACCATGGGCTATAGCCCAAATCGTACGGCATACTATAGCACGCCGTTTTTCATAATTTTTGAGGATTTGAAAAAAATGAAAAAATGAAAAAAACGATGGGTTATAGCCCATCTTTTTTTTTATTTTTGATTCTTTTTTTTAACCTCGTTTTTCATCATTTTGGACCATGGGCTATAGCCCAAATCGTATGGCATACTATAGCAAGCCGTTTTTCATCACTTTTGAGGATTTGAAAAAAATGAAAAAATGAAAAAAACGATGGGTTATAGCCCATCGTTTTTTTGACTTTTTTTTTTATCCTCGTTTTTCATCATTTTGGACCATGGGCTATAGCCCATATCGTACGGCATACTATAGCACACCGTTTTTCATAATTTTTGAGGATTTGAAAAAAATGAAAAAATGAAATAAACTATGGGTTATAGCCCATCTTTTTTTTGAATTTTTGATTATTTTTTTTAACCTCGTTTTTCATCATTTTGGACCATGGGCTATAGCCTAAATCGTACGGCATACTATAGCACGCCATTTTTCATCATTTTTGAGGATTTGAAAAAAATGAAAAAATGAAAAAAACGATGGGTTATAGCCCATCTTTTTGAATTTTTTTTTATCCTCGTTTTTCATCATTTTGGACCATGGGCTATAGCCCAAATCGTACGGCATACTATAGCACGCCGTTTTTCATAATTTTTGAGGATTTGAAAAAAATGAAAAAATGAAAAAAACGATGGGTTATAGCCCATCTTTTTTTGAATTTTTGAAAAAATTTTTATCCTCGTTTTTCATCATTTTGGACCATGGGCTATAGCCCAAATCGTACGGCATACTATAGCACGCCGTTTTTCATAATTTTTGAGGATTTGAAAAAAATGAAAAAATGAAAAAAACGATGGGTTATAGCCCATCTTTTTTTTTTTTTTTTTTTCTTTTTTTTAACCTCGTTTTTCATCATTTTGGACCATGGGCTATAGCCCAAATCGTATGGCATACTATAGCAAGCCGTTTTTCATCATTTTTGAGGATTTGAAAAAAATGAAAAAATGAAAAAAACGATGGGTTATAGCCCATCTTTTTTGAATTTTTGATTTCTTTTGTTAACCTCGTTTTTCATCATTTTGGACCATGGGCTATAGCCCAAATCGTACGGCATACTATAGCACGCCGTTTTTCATCATTTTTGAGCATTTGAAAAAAAAGAAAAAATGAAAAAAAACGATGGGTTATAGCCCATCGTTTTTTTGATTTTTTCCCCTCGTTTTTCATCATTTTGGACCATGGGCTATAGCCCAAATCGTACGGCATACTATAGCACGCCGTTTTTCATCATTTTTGAGGATTTGAAAAAAATGAAAAAAATGAAAAAAACGATGGGTTATAGCCCATCGTTTTTTTTATTTTTTTTATATCCTCGTTTTTCATCATTTTGGACCATGGGCTATAGCCCAAATCGTACGGCATACTATAGCACGCCGTTTTTCATCATTTTTGAGGATTTGAAAAAAATGAAAAAAACGATGGGTTATAGCCCATCTTTTTTTTATTTTTTATTCTTTTTTTTAACCTCGTTTTTCATCATTTTGGACCATGGGCTATAGCCCATATCGTACGGCATACTATAGCACGCCGTTTTTCATCATTTTTGAGGATTTGAAAAAAATGAAAAAATGAAAAAAACGATGGGTTATAGCCCATCGTTTTTTTGACTTTTTATTTTATCCTCGTTTTTCATCATTTTGGACCATGGGCTATAGCCCATATCGTACGGCATACTATAGCACACCGTTTTTCATAATTTTTGAGGATTTGAAAAAAATGAAAAAATGAAAAAAACTATGGGTTATAGCCCATCTTTTTTTTGAATTTTTGATTATTTTTTTTAACCTCGTTTTTCATCATTTTGGACCATGGGCTATAGCCCAAATCGTACGGCATACTATAGCACGCCATTTTTCATCATTTTTGAGGATTTGAAAAAAATGAAAAAATGAAAAAAACGATGGGTTATAGCCCATCTTTTTTGAATTTTTGAATTTTTTTTTATCCTCGTTTTTCATCATTTTGGACCATGGGCTATAGCCCAAATCGTACGGCATACTATAGCACGCCGTTTTTCATAATTTTTGAGGATTTGAAAAAAATGAAAAAATGAAAAAAACGATGGGTTATAGCCCATCTTTTTTTTTATTTTTTATTCTTTTTTTTAACCTCGTTTTTCATCATTTTGGACCATGGGCTATAGCCCAAAT
Organism: Protomyctophum parallelum; assembly: GCF_964188405.1. NCBI lineage: Eukaryota > Metazoa > Chordata > Actinopteri > Myctophiformes > Myctophidae > Protomyctophum > Protomyctophum parallelum. Next base: position 75,979,077 of record NC_139697.1, on the reverse strand, counting down.
CGTATGGCATACTATAGCAAGCCGTTTTTCATCACTTTTGAGGATTTGAAAAAAATGAAAAAATGAAAAAAACGATGGGTTATAGCCCATCGTTTTTTTGACTTTTTTTTTTATCCTCATTTTTCATCATTTTGGACCATGGGCTATAGCCCATATCGTACGGCATACTATAGCACACCGTTTTTCATAATTTTTGAGGATTTGAAAAAAATGAAAAAATGAAAAAAACTATGGGTTATAGCCCATCTTTTTTTTTAATTTGTGATTATTTTTTTTAACCTCGTTTTTCATCATTTTGGACCATGGGCTATAGCCCAAATCGTACGGCATACTATAGCACGCCATTTTTCATCATTTTTGAGGATTTGAAAAAAATGAAAAAATGAAAAAAACGATGGGTTATAGCCCATCTTTTTTTTTATTTTTGATTCTTTTTTTTAACCTCGTTTTTCATCATTTTGGACCATGGGCTATAGCCCAAATCGTATGGCATACTATAGCAAGCCGTTTTTCATCACTTTTGAGGATTTGAAAAAAATGAAAAAATGAAAAAAACGATGGGTTATAGCCCATCTTTTTCGATTTTTTGATAAAAAAAATTTACCTTGTTTTTCATCATTTTGGACCATGGGCTTTAGCCCAAATCGTACGGCATACTATAGCACGCCGTTTTTCATCATTTTTGAGGATTTGAAAAAAATGAAAAAATGAAAAAAACGATGGGTTATATATAGCCCATCTTTTTTTTAATTTTTGATTCTTTTTTTAACCTCGTTTTTCATCATTTTGGACCATGGGCTATAGCCCAAATCGTACGGCATACTATAGCAAGCCGTTTTTCATCATTTTTGAGGATTTGAAAAAAATGAAAAAATGAAAAAAACGATGGGTTATAGCCCATCGTTTTTTTGATTTTTTTAAAATCCTCGTTTTTCATCATTTTGGACCATGAGCTATAGCCCATATCGTACGGCATACTATAGCACACCGTTTTTCATCATTTTTGAGGATTTGAAAAAAATGAAAAAATGAAAAAAACGATGGGTTATAGCCCATCTTTTTCGAATTTTTGATAAAAAAAAATTAGCTTGTTTTTCATCATTTTGGACCATGGGCTATAGCCCAAATCGTACGGCATACTATAGCACGCCGTTTTTCATCATTTTTGAGGATTTGAAAAAAATGAAAAAATGAAAAAAACGATGGGTTATAGCCCATCTTTTTTGAATTTTTGATTTTTTTTGTTAACCTCGTTTTTCATCATTTTGGACCATGGGCTATAGCCCAAATCGTACGGCATACTATAGCACGCCGTTTTTCATCATTTTTGAGCATTTGAAAAAAATGAAAAAATGAAAAAAACGATGGGTTATAGCCCATCGTTTTTTTGATTTTTTCCCCTCGTTTTTCATCATTTTGGACCATGGGCTATAGCCCAAATCGTACGGCATACTATAGCACGCCGTTTTTCAGCATTTTTGAGGATTTGAAAAAAATGAAAAAATGAAAAAAACGATGGGTTATAGCCCATCTTTTTTGAATTTTTGATTTTTTTTGTTAACCTCGTTTTTCATCATTTTGGACCATGGGCTATAGCCCAAATCGTACGGCATACTATAGCACGCCGTTTTTCATCATTTTTGAGCATTTGAAAAAAATGAAAAAATGAAAAAAACGATGGGTTATAGCCCATCGTTTTTTTGATTTTTTCCCCTCGTTTTTCATCATTTTGGACCATGGGCTATAGCCCAAATCGTACGGCATACTATAGCACGCCGTTTTTCATCATTTTTGAGGATTTGAAAAAAATGAAAAAAATGAAAAAAACGATGGGTTATAGCCCATCGTTTTTTTTATTTTTTTTATATCCTCGTTTTTCATCATTTTGGACCATGGGCTATAGCCCAAATCGTACGGCATACTATAGCACGCCGTTTTTCATCATTTTTGAGGATTTGAAAAAAATGAAAAAAACGATGGGTTATAGCCCATCTTTTTTTTTTATTTTTTATTCTTTTTTTTAACCTCGTTTTTCATCATTTTGGACCATGGGCTATAGCCCAAATCGTACGGCATACTATAGCACGCCGTTTTTCATCATTTTTGAGGATTTGAAAAAAATGAAAAAAATGAAAAAAACGATGGGTTATAGCCCATCGTTTTTTTTATTTTTTTTTTATCCTCGTTTTTCATCATTTTGGACCATGGGCTATAGCCCAAATCGTACGGCATACTATAGCACGCCGTTTTTCATCATTTTTGAGGATTTAAAAAAATGAAAAAATGAAAAAAACGATGGGTTATAGCCCATCTTTTATTTTATTTTTGATTCTTTTTTTTAACCTCGTTTTTCATCATTTTGGACCATGGGCTATAGCCCAAATCGTACGGCATACTATAGCAAGCCGTTTTTCATCCTTTTTGAGGATTCGAAAAAAATGAAAAAATGAAAAAAACGATGGGTTATAGCCCATCGTTTTTTTGATTTTTTTAAAATCCTCGTTTTTCATCATTTTGGACCATGAGCTATAGCCCATATCGTACGGCATACTATAGCACACCGTTTTTCATCATTTTTGAGGATTTGAAAAAAATGAAAAAATGAAAAAAAACGATGGGTTATAGCCCATCTTTTTCGAATTTTTGATAAAAAAAATTAACCTTGTTTTTCATCATTTTGGACCATGGGCTATAGCCCATATCGTACGGCATACTATAGCACGCCGTTTTTCATCATTTTTGAGGATTTGAAAAAAATGAAAAAATGAAAACAACGATGGGTTATAGCCCATCGTTTTTTTGAATTTTTGATTATTTTTTTTATCCTCGTTTTTTATCATTTTGGACCATGGGCTATAGCCCAAATCGTACGGCATACTATAGCACGCCGTATTTCATCATTTTTGAGGATTTGAAAAAAAATGAAAAAATGAAAAGAACGATGGGTTATAGCCCATCTTTTTTGAATTTTTTATTTTTTTTGTTAACCTCGTTTTTCATCATTTTGGACCATGAGCTATAGCCCATATCGTACGGCATACTATAGCACACCGTTTTTCATCATTTTTGAGGATTTGAAAAAAATGAAAAAATGAAAAAAACGATGGGTTATAGCCCATCTTTTTCGAATTTTTGATAAAAAAAATTTACCTTGTTTTTCATCATTTTGGACCATGGGCTTTAGCCCAAATCATACGGCATACTATAGCACGCCGTTTTTCATCATTTTTGAGGATTTGAAAAAAATGAAAAAATGAAAAAAACGATGGGTTATATATAGCCCATCTTTTTTTTAATTTTTGATTCTTTTTTTAACCTCGTTTTTCATCATTTTGGACCATGGGCTATAGCCCAAATCGTACGGCATACTATAGCAAGCCGTTTTTCATCATTTTTGAGGATTTGAAAAAAATGAAAAAATGAAAAAAACGATGGGTTATAGCCCATCGTTTTTTTGATTTTTTTAAAATCCTCGTTTTTCATCATTTTGGACCATGAGCTATAGCCCATATCGTACGGCATACTATAGCACACCGTTTTTCATCATTTTTGAGGATTTGAAAAAAATGAAAAAATGAAAAAAACGATGGGTTATAGCCCATCTTTTTCGAATTTTTGATAAAAAAAAATTAGCTTGTTTTTCATCATTTTGGACCATGGGCTATAGCCCAAATCGTACGGCATACTATAGCACGCCGTTTTTCATCATTTTTGAGGATTTGAAAAAAATGAAAAAATGAAAAAAACGATGGGTTATAGCCCATCTTTTTTGAATTTTTGATTTTTTTTGTTAACCTCGTTTTTCATCATTTTGGACCATGGGCTATAGCCCAAATCGTACGGCATACTATAGCACGCCGTTTTTCATCATTTTTGAGCATTTGAAAAAAATGAAAAAATGAAAAAAACGATGGGTTATAGCCCATCGTTTTTTTGATTTTTTCCCCTCGTTTTTCATCATTTTGGACCATGGGCTATAGCCCAAATCGTACGGCATACTATAGCACGCCGTTTTTCATCATTTTTGAGGATTTGAAAAAAATGAAAAAAATGAAAAAAACGATGGGTTATAGCCCATCGTTTTTTTTATTTTTTTTATATCCTCGTTTTTCATCATTTTGGACCATGGGCTATAGCCCAAATCGTACGGCATACTATAGCACGCCGTTTTTCATCATTTTTGAGGATTTGAAAAAAATGAAAAAAACGATGGGTTATAGCCCATCTTTTTTTTTTATTTTTTATTCTTTTTTTTAACCTCGTTTTTCATCATTTTGGACCATGGGCTATAGCCCAAATCGTACGGCATACTATAGCACGCCGTTTTTCATCATTTTTGAGGATTTGAAAAAAATGAAAAAAATGAAAAAAACGATGGGTTATAGCCCATCGTTTTTTTTATTTTTTTTTTATCCTCGTTTTTCATCATTTTGGACCATGGGCTATAGCCCAAATCGTACGGCATACTATAGCACGCCGTTTTTCATCATTTTTGAGGATTTAAAAAAATGAAAAAATGAAAAAAACGATGGGTTATAGCCCATCTTTTATTTTATTTTTGATTCTTTTTTTTAACCTCGTTTTTCATCATTTTGGACCATGGGCTATAGCCCAAATCGTACGGCATACTATAGCAAGCCGTTTTTCATCCTTTTTGAGGATTCGAAAAAAATGAAAAAATGAAAAAAACGATGGGTTATAGCCCATCGTTTTTTTGATTTTTTTAAAATCCTCGTTTTTCATCATTTTGGACCATGAGCTATAGCCCATATCGTACGGCATACTATAGCACACCGTTTTTCATCATTTTTGAGGATTTGAAAAAAATGAAAAAATGAAAAAAAACGATGGGTTATAGCCCATCTTTTTCGAATTTTTGATAAAAAAAATTAACCTTGTTTTTCATCATTTTGGACCATGGGCTATAGCCCATATCGTACGGCATACTATAGCACGCCGTTTTTCATCATTTTTGAGGATTTGAAAAAAATGAAAAAATGAAAACAACGATGGGTTATAGCCCATCGTTTTTTTGAATTTTTGATTATTTTTTTTATCCTCGTTTTTTATCATTTTGGACCATGGGCTATAGCCCAAATCGTACGGCATACTATAGCACGCCGTATTTCATCATTTTTGAGGATTTGAAAAAAATGAAAAAATGAAAAGAACGATGGGTTATAGCCCATCTTTTTTGAATTTTTTATTTTTTTTGTTAACCTCGTTTTTCATCATTTTGGACCATGAGCTATAGCCCATATCGTACGGCATACTATAGCACACCGTTTTTCATCATTTTTGAGGATTTGAAAAAAATGAAAAAATGAAAAAAACGATGGGTTATAGCCCATCTTTTTCGAATTTTTGATAAAAAAAATTTACCTTGTTTTTCATCATTTTGGACCATGGGCTTTAGCCCAAATCGTACGGCATACTATAGCACGCCGTTTTTCATCATTTTTGAGGATTTGAAAAAAATGAAAAAATGAAAAAAACGATGGGTTATATATAGCCCATCTTTTTTTTAATTTTTGATTCTTTTTTTAACCTCGTTTTTCATCATTTTGGACCATGGGCTATAGCCCAAATCGTACGGCATACTATAGCAAGCCGTTTTTCATCATTTTTGAGGATTTGAAAAAAATGAAAAAAACGATGGGTTATAGCCCATCTTTTTTTTATTTTTTATTCTTTTTTTTAACCTCGTTTTTCATCATTTTGGACCATGGGCTATAGCCCATATCGTACGGCATACTATAGCACGCCGTTTTTCATCATTTTTGAGGATTTGAAAAAAATGAAAAAATGAAAAAAACGATGGGTTATAGCCCATCGTTTTTTTGACTTTTTATTTTATCCTCGTTTTTCATCATTTTGGACCATGGGCTATAGCCCATATCGTACGGCATACTATAGCACACCGTTTTTCATAATTTTTGAGGATTTGAAAAAAATGAAAAAATGAAAAAAACTATGGGTTATAGCCCATCTTTTTTTTGAATTTTTGATTATTTTTTTTAACCTCGTTTTTCATCATTTTGGACCATGGGCTATAGCCCAAATCGTACGGCATACTATAGCACGCCATTTTTCATCATTTTTGAGGATTTGAAAAAAATGAAAAAATGAAAAAAACGATGGGTTATAGCCCATCTTTTTTGAATTTTTGAATTTTTTTTTATCCTCGTTTTTCATCATTTTGGACCATGGGCTATAGCCCAAATCGTACGGCATACTATAGCACGCCGTTTTTCATAATTTTTGAGGATTTGAAAAAAATGAAAAAATGAAAAAAACGATGGGTTATAGCCCATCTTTTTTTTTATTTTTTATTCTTTTTTTTAACCTCGTTTTTCATCATTTTGGACCATGGGCTATAGCCCAAATCGTATGGCATACTATAGCAAGCCGTTTTTCATCACTTTTGAGGATTTGAAAAAAATGAAAAAATGAAAAAAACGATGGGTTATAGCCCATCGTTTTTTTGACTTTTTTTTTTATCCTCATTTTTCATCATTTTGGACCATGGGCTATAGCCCATATCGTACGGCATACTATAGCACACCGTTTTTCATAATTTTTGAGGATTTGAAAAAAATGAAAAAATGAAAAAAACTATGGGTTATAGCCCATCTTTTTTTTTAATTTGTGATTATTTTTTTTAACCTCGTTTTTCATCATTTTGGACCATGGGCTATAGCCCAAATCGTACGGCATACTATAGCACGCCATTTTTCATCATTTTTGAGGATTTGAAAAAAATGAAAAAATGAAAAAAACGATGGGTTATAGCCCATCTTTTTTGAATTTTTGAATTTTTTTTTATCCTCGTTTTTCATCATTTTGGACCATGGGCTATAGCCCAAATCGTACGGCATACTATAGCACGCCGTTTTTCATAATTTTTGAGGATTTGAAAAAAATGAAAAAATGAAAAAAACGATGGGTTATAGCCCATCTTTTTTTTTATTTTTGATTCTTTTTTTTAACCTCGTTTTTCATCATTTTGGACCATGGGCTATAGCCCAAATCGTATGGCATACTATAGCAAGCCGTTTTTCATCACTTTTGAGGATTTGAAAAAAATGAAAAAATGAAAAAAACGATGGGTTATAGCCCATCTTTTTCGATTTTTTGATAAAAAAAATTTACCTTGTTTTTCATCATTTTGGACCATGGGCTTTAGCCCAAATCGTACGGCATACTATAGCACGCCGTTTTTCATCATTTTTGAGGATTTGAAAAAAATGAAAAAATGAAAAAAACGATGGGTTATATATAGCCCATCTTTTTTTTAATTTTTGATTCTTTTTTTAACCTCGTTTTTCATCATTTTGGACCATGGGCTATAGCCCAAATCGTACGGCATACTATAGCAAGCCGTTTTTCATCATTTTTGAGGATTTGAAAAAAATGAAAAAATGAAAAAAACGATGGGTTATAGCCCATCGTTTTTTTGATTTTTTTAAAATCCTCGTTTTTCATCATTTTGGACCATGAGCTATAGCCCATATCGTACGGCATACTATAGCACACCGTTTTTCATCATTTTTGAGGATTTGAAAAAAATGAAAAAATGAAAAAAACGATGGGTTATAGCCCATCTTTTTCGAATTTTTGATAAAAAAAAATTAGCTTGTTTTTCATCATTTTGGACCATGGGCTATAGCCCAAATCGTACGGCATACTATAGCACGCCGTTTTTCATCATTTTTGAGGATTTGAAAAAAATGAAAAAATGAAAAAAACGATGGGTTATAGCCCATCTTTTTTGAATTTTTGATTTTTTTTGTTAACCTCGTTTTTCATCATTTTGGACCATGGGCTATAGCCCAAATCGTACGGCATACTATAGCACGCCGTTTTTCATCATTTTTGAGCATTTGAAAAAAATGAAAAAATGAAAAAAACGATGGGTTATAGCCCATCGTTTTTTTGATTTTTTCCCCTCGTTTTTCATCATTTTGGACCATGGGCTATAGCCCAAATCGTACGGCATACTATAGCACGCCGTTTTTCAGCATTTTTGAGGATTTGAAAAAAATGAAAAAATGAAAAAAACGATGGGTTATAGCCCATCTTTTTTGAATTTTTGATTTTTTTTGTTAACCTCGTTTTTCATCATTTTGGACCATGGGCTATAGCCCAAATCGTACGGCATACTATAGCACGCCGTTTTTCATCATTTTTGAGCATTTGAAAAAAATGAAAAAATGAAAAAAACGATGGGTTATAGCCCATCGTTTTTTTGATTTTTTCCCCTCGTTTTTCATCATTTTGGACCATGGGCTATAGCCCAAATCGTACGGCATACTATAGCACGCCGTTTTTCATCATTTTTGAGGATTTGAAAAAAATGAAAAAAATGAAAAAAACGATGGGTTATAGCCCATCGTTTTTTTTATTTTTTTTATATCCTCGTTTTTCATCATTTTGGACCATGGGCTATAGCCCAAATCGTACGGCATACTATAGCACGCCGTTTTTCATCATTTTTGAGGATTTGAAAAAAATGAAAAAAACGATGGGTTATAGCCCATCTTTTTTTTTTATTTTTTATTCTTTTTTTTAACCTCGTTTTTCATCATTTTGGACCATGGGCTATAGCCCAAATCGTACGGCATACTATAGCACGCCGTTTTTCATCATTTTTGAGGATTTGAAAAAAATGAAAAAAATGAAAAAAACGATGGGTTATAGCCCATCGTTTTTTTTATTTTTTTTTTATCCTCGTTTTTCATCATTTTGGACCATGGGCTATAGCCCAAATCGTACGGCATACTATAGCACGCCGTTTTTCATCATTTTTGAGGATTTAAAAAAATGAAAAAATGAAAAAAACGATGGGTTATAGCCCATCTTTTATTTTATTTTTGATTCTTTTTTTTAACCTCGTTTTTCATCATTTTGGACCATGGGCTATAGCCCAAATCGTACGGCATACTATAGCAAGCCGTTTTTCATCCTTTTTGAGGATTCGAAAAAAATGAAAAAATGAAAAAAACGATGGGTTATAGCCCATCGTTTTTTTGATTTTTTTAAAATCCTCGTTTTTCATCATTTTGGACCATGAGCTATAGCCCATATCGTACGGCATACTATAGCACACCGTTTTTCATCATTTTTGAGGATTTGAAAAAAATGAAAAAATGAAAAAAAACGATGGGTTATAGCCCATCTTTTTCGAATTTTTGATAAAAAAAATTAACCTTGTTTTTCATCATTTTGGACCATGGGCTATAGCCCATATCGTACGGCATACTATAGCACGCCGTTTTTCATCATTTTTGAGGATTTGAAAAAAATGAAAAAATGAAAACAACGATGGGTTATAGCCCATCGTTTTTTTGAATTTTTGATTATTTTTTTTATCCTCGTTTTTTATCATTTTGGACCATGGGCTATAGCCCAAATCGTACGGCATACTATAGCACGCCGTATTTCATCATTTTTGAGGATTTGAAAAAAAATGAAAAAATGAAAAGAACGATGGGTTATAGCCCATCTTTTTTGAATTTTTTATTTTTTTTGTTAACCTCGTTTTTCATCATTTTGGACCATGAGCTATAGCCCATATCGTACGGCATACTATAGCACACCGTTTTTCATCATTTTTGAGGATTTGAAAAAAATGAAAAAATGAAAAAAACGATGGGTTATAGCCCATCTTTTTCGAATTTTTGATAAAAAAAATTTACCTTGTTTTTCATCATTTTGGACCATGGGCTTTAGCCCAAATCATACGGCATACTATAGCACGCCGTTTTTCATCATTTTTGAGGATTTGAAAAAAATGAAAAAATGAAAAAAACGATGGGTTATATATAGCCCATCTTTTTTTTAATTTTTGATTCTTTTTTTAACCTCGTTTTTCATCATTTTGGACCATGGGCTATAGCCCAAATCGTACGGCATACTATAGCAAGCCGTTTTTCATCATTTTTGAGGATTTGAAAAAAATGAAAAAATGAAAAAAACGATGGGTTATAGCCCATCGTTTTTTTGATTTTTTTAAAATCCTCGTTTTTCATCATTTTGGACCATGAGCTATAGCCCATATCGTACGGCATACTATAGCACACCGTTTTTCATCATTTTTGAGGATTTGAAAAAAATGAAAAAATGAAAAAAACGATGGGTTATAGCCCATCTTTTTCGAATTTTTGATAAAAAAAAATTAGCTTGTTTTTCATCATTTTGGACCATGGGCTATAGCCCAAATCGTACGGCATACTATAGCACGCCGTTTTTCATCATTTTTGAGGATTTGAAAAAAATGAAAAAATGAAAAAAACGATGGGTTATAGCCCATCTTTTTTGAATTTTTGATTTTTTTTGTTAACCTCGTTTTTCATCATTTTGGACCATGGGCTATAGCCCAAATCGTACGGCATACTATAGCACGCCGTTTTTCATCATTTTTGAGCATTTGAAAAAAATGAAAAAATGAAAAAAACGATGGGTTATAGCCCATCGTTTTTTTGATTTTTTCCCCTCGTTTTTCATCATTTTGGACCATGGGCTATAGCCCAAATCGTACGGCATACTATAGCACGCCGTTTTTCATCATTTTTGAGGATTTGAAAAAAATGAAAAAAATGAAAAAAACGATGGGTTATAGCCCATCGTTTTTTTTATTTTTTTTATATCCTCGTTTTTCATCATTTTGGACCATGGGCTATAGCCCAAATCGTACGGCATACTATAGCACGCCGTTTTTCATCATTTTTGAGGATTTGAAAAAAATGAAAAAAACGATGGGTTATAGCCCATCTTTTTTTTTTATTTTTTATTCTTTTTTTTAACCTCGTTTTTCATCATTTTGGACCATGGGCTATAGCCCAAATCGTACGGCATACTATAGCACGCCGTTTTTCATCATTTTTGAGGATTTGAAAAAAATGAAAAAAATGAAAAAAACGATGGGTTATAGCCCATCGTTTTTTTTATTTTTTTTTTATCCTCGTTTTTCATCATTTTGGACCATGGGCTATAGCCCAAATCGTACGGCATACTATAGCACGCCGTTTTTCATCATTTTTGAGGATTTAAAAAAATGAAAAAATGAAAAAAACGATGGGTTATAGCCCATCTTTTATTTTATTTTTGATTCTTTTTTTTAACCTCGTTTTTCATCATTTTGGACCATGGGCTATAGCCCAAATCGTACGGCATACTATAGCAAGCCGTTTTTCATCCTTTTTGAGGATTCGAAAAAAATGAAAAAATGAAAAAAACGATGGGTTATAGCCCATCGTTTTTTTGATTTTTTTAAAATCCTCGTTTTTCATCATTTTGGACCATGAGCTATAGCCCATATCGTACGGCATACTATAGCACACCGTTTTTCATCATTTTTGAGGATTTGAAAAAAATGAAAAAATGAAAAAAAACGATGGGTTATAGCCCATCTTTTTCGAATTTTTGATAAAAAAAATTAACCTTGTTTTTCATCATTTTGGACCATGGGCTATAGCCCATATCGTACGGCATACTATAGCACGCCGTTTTTCATCATTTTTGAGGATTTGAAAAAAATGAAAAAATGAAAACAACGATGGGTTATAGCCCATCGTTTTTTTGAATTTTTGATTATTTTTTTTATCCTCGTTTTTTATCATTTTGGACCATGGGCTATAGCCCAAATCGTACGGCATACTATAGCACGCCGTATTTCATCATTTTTGAGGATTTGAAAAAAATGAAAAAATGAAAAGAACGATGGGTTATAGCCCATCTTTTTTGAATTTTTTATTTTTTTTGTTAACCTCGTTTTTCATCATTTTGGACCATGAGCTATAGCCCATATCGTACGGCATACTATAGCACACCGTTTTTCATCATTTTTGAGGATTTGAAAAAAATGAAAAAATGAAAAAAACGATGGGTTATAGCCCATCTTTTTCGAATTTTTGATAAAAAAAATTTACCTTGTTTTTCATCATTTTGGACCATGGGCTTTAGCCCAAATCGTACGGCATACTATAGCACGCCGTTTTTCATCATTTTTGAGGATTTGAAAAAAATGAAAAAATGAAAAAAACGATGGGTTATATATAGCCCATCTTTTTTTTAATTTTTGATTCTTTTTTTAACCTCGTTTTTCATCATTTTGGACCATGGGCTATAGCCCAAATCGTACGGCATACTATAGCAAGCCGTTTTTCATCATTTTTGAGGATTTGAAAAAAATGAAAAAATGAAAAAAACGATGGGTTATAGCCCATCGTTTTTTTGATTTTTTTAAAATCCTCGTTTTTCATCATTTTGGACCATGAGCTATAGCCCATATCGTACGGCATACTATAGCACACCGTTTTTCATCATTTTTGAGGATTTGAAAAAAATGAAAAAATGAAAAAAACGATGGGTTATAGCCCATCTTTTTCGAATTTTTGATAAAAAAAAATTAGCTTGTTTTTCATCATTTTGGACCATGGGCTATAGCCCAAATCGTACGGCATACTATAGCACGCCGTTTTTCATCATTTTTGAGGATTTGAAAAAAATGAAAAAATGAAAAAAACGATGGGTTATAGCCCATCTTTTTTGAATTTTTGATTTTTTTTGTTAACCTCGTTTTTCATCATTTTGGACCATGGGCTATAGCCCAAATCGTACGGCATACTATAGCACGCCGTTTTTCATCATTTTTGAGCATTTGAAAAAAATGAAAAAATGAAAAAAACGATGGGTTATAGCCCATCGTTTTTTTGATTTTTTCCCCTCGTTTTTCATCATTTTGGACCATGGGCTATAGCCCAAATCGTACGGCATACTATAGCACGCCGTTTTTCATCATTTTTGAGGATTTGAAAAAAATGAAAAAAATGAAAAAAACGATGGGTTATAGCCCATCGTTTTTTTTATTTTTTTTATATCCTCGTTTTTCATCATTTTGGACCATGGGCTATAGCCCAAATCGTACGGCATACTATAGCACGCCGTTTTTCATCATTTTTGAGGATTTGAAAAAAATGAAAAAAACGATGGGTTATAGCCCATCTTTTTTTTTTATTTTTTATTCTTTTTTTTAACCTCGTTTTTCATCATTTTGGACCATGGGCTATAGCCCAAATCGTACGGCATACTATAGCACGCCGTTTTTCATCATTTTTGAGGATTTGAAAAAAATGAAAAAAATGAAAAAAACGATGGGTTATAGCCCATCGTTTTTTTTATTTTTTTTTTATCCTCGTTTTTCATCATTTTGGACCATGGGCTATAGCCCAAATCGTACGGCATACTATAGCACGCCGTTTTTCATCATTTTTGAGGATTTAAAAAAATGAAAAAATGAAAAAAACGATGGGTTATAGCCCATCTTTTATTTTATTTTTGATTCTTTTTTTTAACCTCGTTTTTCATCATTTTGGACCATGGGCTATAGCCCAAATCGTACGGCATACTATAGCAAGCCGTTTTTCATCCTTTTTGAGGATTCGAAAAAAATGAAAAAATGAAAAAAACGATGGGTTATAGCCCATCGTTTTTTTGATTTTTTTAAAATCCTCGTTTTTCATCATTTTGGACCATGAGCTATAGCCCATATCGTACGGCATACTATAGCACACCGTTTTTCATCATTTTTGAGGATTTGAAAAAAATGAAAAAATGAAAAAAAACGATGGGTTATAGCCCATCTTTTTCGAATTTTTGATAAAAAAAATTAACCTTGTTTTTCATCATTTTGGACCATGGGCTATAGCCCATATCGTACGGCATACTATAGCACGCCGTTTTTCATCATTTTTGAGGATTTGAAAAAAATGAAAAAATGAAAACAACGATGGGTTATAGCCCATCGTTTTTTTGAATTTTTGATTATTTTTTTTATCCTCGTTTTTTATCATTTTGGACCATGGGCTATAGCCCAAATCGTACGGCATACTATAGCACGCCGTATTTCATCATTTTTGAGGATTTGAAAAAAATGAAAAAATGAAAAGAACGATGGGTTATAGCCCATCTTTTTTGAATTTTTTATTTTTTTTGTTAACCTCGTTTTTCATCATTTTGGACCATGAGCTATAGCCCATATCGTACGGCATACTATAGCACACCGTTTTTCATCATTTTTGAGGATTTGAAAAAAATGAAAAAATGAAAAAAACGATGGGTTATAGCCCATCTTTTTCGAATTTTTGATAAAAAAAATTTACCTTGTTTTTCATCATTTTGGACCATGGGCTTTAGCCCAAATCGTACGGCATACTATAGCACGCCGTTTTTCATCATTTTTGAGGATTTGAAAAAAATGAAAAAATGAAAAAAACGATGGGTTATATATAGCCCATCTTTTTTTTAATTTTTGATTCTTTTTTTAACCTCGTTTTTCATCATTTTGGACCATGGGCTATAGCCCAAATCGTACGGCATACTATAGCAAGCCGTTTTTCATCATTTTTGAGGATTTGAAAAAAATGAAAAAATGAAAAAAACGATGGGTTATAGCCCATCGTTTTTTTGATTTTTTTAAAATCCTCGTTTTTCATCATTTTGGACCATGAGCTATAGCCCATATCGTACGGCATACTATAGCACACCGTTTTTCATCATTTTTGAGGATTTGAAAAAAATGAAAAAATGAAAAAAACGATGGGTTATAGCCCATCTTTTTCGAATTTTTGATAAAAAAAAATTAGCTTGTTTTTCATCATTTTGGACCATGGGCTATAGCCCAAATCGTACGGCATACTATAGCACGCCGTTTTTCATCATTTTTGAGGATTTGAAAAAAATGAAAAAATTAAAAAAACGATGGGTTATAGCCCATCTTTTTTGAATTTTTGATTTTTTTTGTTAACCTCGTTTTTCATCATTTTGGACCATGGGCTATAGCCCAAATCGTACGGCATACTATAGCACGCCGTTTTTCATCATTTTTGAGCATTTGAAAAAAATGAAAAAATGAAAAAAACGATGGGTTATAGCCCATCGTTTTTTTGATTTTTTCCCCTCGTTTTTCATCATTTTGGACCATGGGCTATAGCCCAAATCGTACGGCATACTATAGCACGCCGTTTTTCATCATTTTTGAGGATTTGAAAAAAATGAAAAAAATGAAAAAAACGATGGGTTATAGCCCATCGTTTTTTTTATTTTTTTTATATCCTCGTTTTTCATCATTTTGGACCATGGGCTATAGCCCAAATCGTACGGCATACTATAGCACGCCGTTTTTCATCATTTTTGAGGATTTGAAAAAAATGAAAAAAACGATGGGTTATAGCCCATCTTTTATTTTATTTTTTATTCTTTTTTTTAACCTCGTTTTTCATCATTTTGGACCATGGGCTATAGCCCAAATCGTACGGCATACTATAGCACGCCGTTTTTCATCATTTTTGAGGATTTGAAAAAAATGAAAAAAATGAAAAAAACGATGGGTTATAGCCCATCGTTTTTTTTATTTTATTTTTATCCTCGTTTTTCATCATTTTGGACCATGGGCTATAGCCCAAATCGTACGGCATACTATAGCACGCCGTTTTTCATCATTTTTGAGGATTTGAAAAAAATGAAAAAATGAAAAAAACGATGGGTTATAGCCCATCTTTTATTTTATTTTTGATTCTTTTTTTTAACCTCGTTTTTCATCATTTTGGACCATGGGCTATAGCCCATATCGTACGGCATACTATAGCACGCCGTTTTTCATCATTTTTGAGGATTTGAAAAAAATGAAAAAATGAAAAAAACGATGGGTTATATATAGCCCATCTTTTTTTTAATTTAAAAAAAAATTTAACCTCGTTTTTCATCATTTTGGACCATGGGCTATAGCCCAAATCGTACGGCATACTATAGCAAGCCGTTTTTCATCCTTTTTGAGGATTCGAAAAAAATGAAAAAATGAAAAAAACGATGGGTTATAGCCCATCGTTTTTTTGATTTTTTAAAAATCCTCGTTTTTCATCATTTTGGACCATGAGCTATAGCCCATATCGTACGGCATACTATAGCACACCGTTTTTCATCATTTTTGAGGATTTGAAAAAAATGAAAAAATGAAAAAAAACGATGGGTTATAGCCCATCTTTTTCGAATTTTTGATAAAAAAAATTAACCTTGTTTTTCATCATTTTGGACCATGGGCTATAGCCCAAATCGTACGGCATACTATAGCACGCCGTTTTTCATCATTTTTGAGGATTTGAAAAAAATGAAAAAATGAAAAAAACGATGGGTTATAGCCCATCTTTTTTGAATTTTTGATTTTTTTTGTTAACCTCGTTTTTCATCATTTTGGACCATGGGCTATAGCCCAAATCGTACGGCATACTATAGCACGCCGTTTTTCATCATTTTTGAGGATTTGAAAAAAATGAAAAAATGAAAACAACGATGGGTTATAGCCCATCGTTTTTTTGAATTTTTGATTATTTTTTTTATCCTCGTTTTTTATCATTTTGGACCATGGGCTATAGCCCAAATCGTACGGCATACTATAGCACGCCGTATTTCATCATTTTTGAGGATTTGAAAAAAATGAAAAAATGAAAAGAACGATGGGTTATAGCCCATCTTTTTTGAATTTTTTATTTTTTTTGTTAACCTCGTTTTTCATCATTTTGGACCATGAGCTATAGCCCATATCGTACGGCATACTATAGCACACCGTTTTTCATCATTTTTGAGGATTTGAAAAAAATGAAAAAATGAAAAAAAACGATGGGTTATAGCCCATCTTTTTCGAATTTTTGATAAAAAAAATTTACCTTGTTTTTCATCATTTTGGACCATGGGCTATAGCCCAAATCGTACGGCATACTATAGCACGCCGTTTTTCATCATTTTTGAGGATTTGAAAAAAATGAAAAAATGAAAAAAACGATGGGTTATAGCCCATCTTTTTTGAATTTTTGATTTTTTTTGTTAACCTCGTTTTTCATCATTTTGGACCATGGGCTATAGCCCAAATCGTACGGCATACTATAGCACGCCGTTTTTCATCATTTTTGAGCATTTGAAAAAAATGAAAAAATGAAAAAAACGATGGGTTATAGCCCATCGTTTTTTTGATTTTTTCCCCTCGTTTTTCATCATTTTGGACCATGGGCTATAGCCCAAATCGTACGGCATACTATAGCACGCCGTTTTTCATACATTTTTGAGGATTTGAAAAAAATGAAAAAATGAAAAAAACGATGGGTTATAGCCCATCTTTTTTTTTTTTTTTGATTCTTTTTTTTAACCTCGTTTTTCATCATTTTGGACCATGGGCTATAGCCCATATCGTACGGCATACTATAGCACGCCGTTTTTCATCATTTTTGAGGATTTGAAAAAAATGAAAAAAATGAAAAAAACGATGGGTTATAGCCCATCTTTTTTTGAATTTTTGATTATTTTTTTTATCCTCGTTTTTTATCATTTTGGACCATGGGCTATAGCCCAAATCGTACGGCATACTATAGCACGCCGTATTTCATCATTTTTGAGGATTTGAAAAAAATGAAAAAATGAAAAGAACGATGGGTTATAGCCCATCTTTTTTGAATTTTTGATTTTTTTTGTTAACCTCGTTTTTCATCATTTTGGACCATGAGCTATAGCCCATATCGTACGGCATACTATAGCACACCGTTTTTCATCATTTTTGAGGATTTGAAAAAAATGAAAAAATGAAAAAAAACGATGGGTTATAGCCCATCTTTTTCGAATTTTTGATAAAAAGAATTTACCTTGTTTTTCATCATTTTGGACCATGGGCTATAGCCCAAATCGTACGGCATACTATAGCACGCCGTTTTTCATCATTTTTGAGGATTTGAAAAAAATGAAAAAATGAAAAAAACGATGGGTTATAGCCCATCTTTTTTGAATTTTTGATTTTTTTTGTTAACCTCGTTTTTCATCATTTTGGACCATGGGCTATAGCCCAAATCGTACGGCATACTATAGCACGCCGTTTTTCATCATTTTTGAGCATTTGAAAAAAATGAAAAAATGAAAAAAACGATGGGTTATAGCCCATCGTTTTTTTGATTTTTTCCCCTCGTTTTTCATCATTTTGGACCATGGGCTATAGCCCAAATCGTACGGCATACTATAGCACGCCGTTTTTCATCATTTTTGAGGATTTGAAAAAAATGAAAAAAATGAAAAAAACGATGGGTTATAGCCCATCGTTTTTTTATTTATTTTTTATCCTCGTTTTTCATCATTTTGGACCATGGGCTATAGCCCAAATCGTACGGCATACTATAGCACGCCGTTTTTCATCATTTTTGAGGATTTGAAAAAAATGAAAAAATGAAAAAAACGATGGGTTATAGCCCATCTTTTTTTTTTTTTTTTTTCTTTTTTTTAACCTCGTTTTGCATCATTTTGGACCATGGGCTATAGCCCATATCGTACGGCATACTATAGCACGCCGTTTTTCATCATTTTTGAGGATTTGAAAAAAATGAAAAAATGAAAAAAACGATGGGTTATAGCCCATCTTTTTTAAATTTTTGATTCTTTTTTTTAACCTCGTTTTTCATCATTTTGGACCATGGGCTATAGCCCATATCGTACGGCATACTATAGCACGCTGTTTTTCATCATTTTTGAGGATTTGAAAAAAATGAAAAAAATGAAAAAAACGATGGGTTATAGCCCATCTTTTTTGATTTTTTTTTTTTTTTTTTAACCTCGTTTTTCATTATTTTGGACAATGGGCTATAGCCCAAATCGTATGGCATACTATAGCAAGCCGTTTTTCATCATTTTTGAGGATTTGAAAAAAATGAAAAAATGAAAAAAACGATGGGTTATAGCCCATCGATTTTTTTTATTTTTTTCCCTCGTTTTTCATCATTTTGGACCATGGGCTATAGCCCATATCGTACGGCATACTATAGCACGCTGTTTTTCATCATTTTTGAGGATTTGAAAAAAATGAAAAAAATGAAAAAAACGATGGGTTATAGCCCATCTTTTTTTGAATTTTTGATTATTTTTTTTATCCTCGTTTTTTATCATTTTGGACCATGGGCTATAGCCCAAATCGTACGGCATACTATAGCACGCCGTATTTCATCATTTTTGAGGATTTGAAAAAAATGAAAAAATGAAAAGAACGATGGGTTATAGCCCATCTTTTTTGAATTTTTGATTTTTTTTGTTAACCTCGTTTTTCATCATTTTGGACCATGAGCTATAGCCCATATCGTACGGCATACTATAGCACACCGTTTTTCATCATTTTTGAGGATTTGAAAAAAATGAAAAAATGAAAAAAAACGATGGGTTATAGCCCATCTTTTTCGAATTTTTGATAAAAAAAATTTACCTTGTTTTTCATCATTTTGGACCATGGGCTATAGCCCAAATCGTACGGCATACTATAGCACGCCGTTTTTCATCATTTTTGAGGATTTGAAAAAAATGAAAAAATGAAAAAAACGATGGGTTATAGCCCATCTTTTTTGAATTTTTGATTTTTTTTGTTAACCTCGTTTTTCATCATTTTGGACCATGGGCTATAGCCCAAATCGTACGGCATACTATAGCACGCCGTTTTTCATCATTTTTGAGCATTTGAAAAAAATGAAAAAATGAAAAAAACGATGGGTTATAGCCCATCGTTTTTTTGATTTTTTCCCCTCGTTTTTCATCATTTTGGACCATGGGCTATAGCCCAAATCGTACGGCATACTATAGCACGCCGTTTTTCATCATTTTTGAGGATTTGAAAAAAATGAAAAAATGAAAAAAACGATGGGTTATAGCCCATCTTTTTTTTTTTTTTTTCTTCTTTTTTTTAACCTCGTTTTGCATCATTTTGGACCATGGGCTATAGCCCATATCGTACGGCATACTATAGCACGCCGTTTTTCATCATTTTTGAGGATTTGAAAAAAATGAAAAAATGAAAAAAACGATGGGTTATAGCCCATCTTTTTTAAATTTTTGATTCTTTTTTTTAACCTCGTTTTTCATCATTTTGGACCATGGGCTATAGCCCATATCGTACGGCATACTATAGCACGCTGTTTTTCATCATTTTTGAGGATTTGAAAAAAATGAAAAAAATGAAAAAAACGATGGGTTATAGCCCATCGTTTTTTTTATTTATTTTTTATCCTCGTTTTTCATCATTTTGGACCATGGGCTATAGCCCAAATCGTACGGCATACTATAGCACGCCGTTTTTCATCATTTTTGAGGATTTGAAAAAAATGAAAAAATGAAAAAAACGATGGGTTATAGCCCATCTTTTTTTTTTTTTTTTTTTCTTTTTTTTAACCTCGTTTTGCATCATTTTGGACCATGGGCTATAGCCCATATCGTACGGCATACTATAGCACGCCGTTTTTCATCATTTTTGAGGATTTTAAAAAAATGAAAAAATGAAAAAAACGATGGGTTATAGCCCATCTTTTTTAAATTTTTGATTCTTTTTTTTAACCTCGTTTTTCATCATTTTGGACCATGGGCTATAGCCCATATCGTACGGCATACTATAGCACGCTGTTTTTCATCATTTTTGAGGATTTGAAAAAAATGAAAAAAATGAAAAAAACGATGGGTTATAGCCCATCTTTTTTGATTTTTTTTTTTTTTTTTTAACCTCGTTTTTCATCATTTTGGACCATGGGCTATAGCCCATATCGTACGGCATACTATAGCAAGCCGTTTTTCATCATTTTTGAGGATTTGAAAAAAATGAAAAAATGAAAAAAACGATGGGTTATAGCCCATCGATTTTTTTTATTTTTTTCCCTCGTTTTTCATCATTTTGGACCATGGGCTATAGCCCATATCGTACGGCATACTATAGCACGCTGTTTTTCATCATTTTTGAGGATTTGAAAAAAATGAAAAAAATGAAAAAAACGATGGGTTATAGCCCATCTTTTTTTGAATTTTTGATTATTTTTTTTATCCTCGTTTTTTATCATTTTGGACCATGGGCTATAGCCCAAATCGTACGGCATACTATAGCACGCCGTATTTCATCATTTTTGAGGATTTGAAAAAAATGAAAAAATGAAAAGAACGATGGGTTATAGCCCATCTTTTTTGAATTTTTGATTTTTTTTGTTAACCTCGTTTTTCATCATTTTGGACCATGAGCTATAGCCCATATCGTACGGCATACTATAGCACACCGTTTTTCATCATTTTTGAGGATTTGAAAAAAATGAAAAAATGAAAAAAAACGATGGGTTATAGCCCATCTTTTTCGAATTTTTGATAAAAAAAATTTACCTTGTTTTTCATCATTTTGGACCATGGGCTATAGCCCAAATCGTACGGCATACTATAGCACGCCGTTTTTCATCATTTTTGAGGATTTGAAAAAAATGAAAAAATGAAAAAAACGATGGGTTATAGCCCATCTTTTTTGAATTTTTGATTTTTTTTGTTAACCTCGTTTTTCATCATTTTGGACCATGGGCTATAGCCCAAATCGTACGGCATACTATAGCACGCCGTTTTTCATCATTTTTGAGCATTTGAAAAAAATGAAAAAATGAAAAAAACGATGGGTTATAGCCCATCGTTTTTTTGATTTTTTCCCCTCGTTTTTCATCATTTTGGACCATGGGCTATAGCCCAAATCGTACGGCATACTATAGCACGCCGTTTTTCATCATTTTTGAGGATTTGAAAAAAATGAAAAAAATGAAAAAAACGATGGGTTATAGCCCATCGTTTTTTTTATTTATTTTTTATCCTCGTTTTTCATCATTTTGGACCATGGGCTATAGCCCAAATCGTACGGCATACTATAGCACGCCGTTTTTCATCATTTTTGAGGATTTGAAAAAAATGAAAAAATGAAAAAAACGATGGGTTATAGCCCATCTTTTTTTTTTTTTTTTTTTCTTTTTTTTAACCTCGTTTTGCATCATTTTGGACCATGGGCTATAGCCCATATCGTACGGCATACTATAGCACGCCGTTTTTCATCATTTTTGAGGATTTGAAAAAAATGAAAAAATGAAAAAAACGATGGGTTATAGCCCATCTTTTTTAAATTTTTGATTCTTTTTTTTAACCTCGTTTTTCATCATTTTGGACCATGGGCTATAGCCCATATCGTACGGCATACTATAGCACGCTGTTTTTCATCATTTTTGAGGATTTGAAAAAAATGAAAAAAATGAAAAAAACGATGGGTTATAGCCCATCTTTTTTGATTTTTTTTTTTTTTTTTTAACCTCGTTTTTCATTATTTTGGACAATGGGCTATAGCCCAAATCGTATGGCATACTATAGCAAGCCGTTTTTCATCATTTTTGAGGATTTGAAAAAAATGAAAAAATGAAAAAAACGATGGGTTATATTATATATAGCCCATCTTTTTTTGAATTTTTGATTTTTTTTTAACCTCGTTTTTCATCATTTTGGACCATGGGCTATAGCCCAAATCGTACGGCATACTATAGCAAGCCGTTTTTCATCCTTTTTGAGGATTCGAAAAAAATGAAAAAATGAAAAAAAACGATGGGTTATAGCCCATCGTTTTTTTGATTTTTTAAAAATCCTCGTTTTTCATCATTTTGGACCATGAGCTATAGCCCATATCGTACGGCATACTATAGCACACCGTTTTTCATCATTTTTGAGGATTTGAAAAAAATGAAAAAATGAAAAAAACGATGGGTTATAGCCCATCTTTTTTGAATTTTTGATTTTTTTTGTTAACCTCGTTTTTCATCATTTTGGACCATGGGCTATAGCCCAAATCGTACGGCATACTATAGCACGCCGTTTTTCATCATTTTTGAGGATTTGAAAAAAATGAAAAAATGAAAACAACGATGGGTTATAGCCCATCGTTTTTTGAATTTTTGATTATTTTTTTTATCCTCGTTTTTTATCATTTTGGACCATGGGCTATAGCCCAAATCGTACGGCATACTATAGCACGCCGTATTTCATCATTTTTGAGGATTTTAAAAAAATGAAAAAATGAAAAGAACGATGGGTTATAGCCCATCTTTTTTGAATTTTTGATTTTTTTTGTTAACCTCGTTTTTCATCATTTTGGACCATGGGCTATAGCCCATATCGTACGGCATACTATAGCAAGCCGTTTTTCATCATTTTTGAGGATTTGAAAAAAATGAAAAAATGAAAAAAACGATGGGTTATATATAGCCCATCTTTTTTTGAATTTTTGATTCTTTTTTTAACCTCGTTTTTCATCATTTTGGACCATGGGCTATAGCCCAAATCGTACGGCATACTATAGCAAGCCGTTTTTCATCATTTTTGAGGATTTGAAAAAAATGAAAAAATGAAAAAAACGATGGGTTATAGCCCATCGTTTTTTTGATTTTTTCCCTCGTTTTTCATCATTTTGGACCATGGGCTATAGCCCATATTGTACGGCATACTATAGCAAGCCGTTTTTCATCATTTTTGAGGATTTGAAAAAAATGAAAAAATGAAAAAAACGATGGGTTATAGCCCATCTTTTTCGAATTTTTGATTTTTTTTTTTAACCTCGTTTTTCATCATTTTGGACCATGGGCTATAGCCCATATCGTACGGCATACTATAGCAAGCCGTTTTTCATCATTTTTGAGGATTTGAAAAAAATGAAAAAATGAAAAAAACGATGGGTTATAGCCCATCGTTTTTTAGATTTTTTTTTTTATCCTCGTTTTTCATCATTTTGGACCATGGGCTATAGCCCATATCGTACGGCATACTATAGCAAGCCGTTTTTCATCATTTTTGAGGATTTGAAAAAAATGAAAAAATTAAAAAAACGATGGGTTATATATAGCCCATCTTTTTTTGAATTTTTGATTCTTTTTTTAACCTCGTTTTTCATCATTTTGGACCATGGGCTATAGCCCAAATCGTACGGCATACTATAGCAAGCCGTTTTTCATCATTTTTGAGGATTTGAAAAAAATGAAAAAATAAAAAAAACGATGGGTTATAGCCCATCGTTTTTTTTTATTTTTTCCCTCGTTTTTCATCATTTTGGACCATGTGCTATAGCCCATATCGTACGGCATACTATAGCAAGCCGTTTTTCATCATTTTTGAGGATTTGAAAAAAATGAAAAAATGAAAAAAACGATGGGTTATATATAGCCCATCTTTTTTTGAATTTTTGATTCTTTTTTTAACCTCGTTTTTCATCATTTTGGACCATGGGCTATAGCCCAAATCGTACGGCATACTATAGCAAGCCGTTTTTCATCATTTTTGAGGATTTGAAAAAAATGAAAAAATAAAAAAAACGATGGGTTATAGCCCATCGTTTTTTTGATTTTTTCCCTCGTTTTTCATCATTTTGGACCATGGGCTATAGCCCATATCGTACGGCATACTATAGCAAGCCGTTTTTCATCATTTTTGAGGATTTGAAAAAAATGAAAAAATGAAAAAACGATGGGTTATATATAGCCCATCTTTTTTTGAATTTTAGATTTTTTTTTAACCTCGTTTTTCATCATTTTGGACCATGGGCTATAGCCCAAATCGTACGGCATACTATAGCAAGCCGTTTTTCATCATTTTTGAGGATTTGAAAAAAAAAAAAACGATGGGTTATATATAGCCCATCTTTTTTTTAATTTAAAAAAAAATTTTAACCTCGTTTTTCATCATTTTGGACCATGGGCTATAGCCCAAATCGTACGGCATACTATAGCACGCCGTTTTTCATCATTTTTGAGGATTTGAAAAAAATGAAAAAATGAAAAAAACGATGGGTTATAGGCCATCTTTTTTGAATTTTTGATTTTTTTTGTTAACCTCGTTTTTCATCATTTTGGACCATGGGCTATAGCCCAAATCGTACGGCATACTATAGCACGCCGTTTTTCATCATTTTTGAGGATTTGAAAAAAATGAAAAAATGAAAACAACGATGGGTTATAGCCCATTGTTTTTTGAATTTTTGATTATTTTTTTTATCCTCGTTTTTTATCATTTTGGACCATGGGCTATAGCCCAAATCGTACGGCATACTATAGCACGCCGTTTTTCATCATTTTTGAGGATTTGAAAAAAATGAAAAAATGAAAAAAACGATGGGTTATATATAGCCCATCTTTTTTTGAATTTTTGATTCTTTTTTTAACCTCGTTTTTCATCATTTTGGACCATGGGCTATAGCCCAAATCGTACGGCATACTATAGCACGCCGTTTTTCATCATTTTTGAGGATTTGAAAAAAATGAAAAAATGAAAAAAACGATGGGTTATATATAGCCCATCTTTTTTTGAATTTTTGATTCTTTTTTTAACCTCGTTTTTCATCATTTTGGACCATGGGCTATAGCCCAAATCGTACGGCATACTATAGCAAGCCGTTTTTCATCATTTTTGAGGATTTGAAAAAAATGAAAAAATAAAAAAAACGATGGGTTATAGCCCATCGTTTTTTTTATTTTTTCCCTCGTTTTTCATCATTTTGGACCATGGGCTATAGCCCATATCGTACGGCATACTATAGCAAGCCGTTTTTCATCATTTTTGAGGATTTGAAAAAAATGAAAAAATGAAAAAAACGATGGGTTATAGCCAATCGTTTTTTTGATTTTTTTTTTTATCCTCGTTTTTCATCATTTTGGACCATGGGCTATAGCCCATATCGTACGGCATACTATAGCAAGCCGTTTTTCATCATTTTTGAGGATTTGAAAAAAATGAAAAAATGAAAAAACGATGGGTTATATATAGCCCATTTTTTTTTGAATTTTAGATTCTTTTTTTAACCTCGTTTTTCATCATTTTGGACCATGGGCTATAGCCCAAATCGTACGGCATACTATAGCAAGCCGTTTTTCATCATTTTTGAGGATTTGAAAAGAAAAAAAAACGATGGGTTATATATAGCCTATCTTTTTTTTAATTTAAAAAAAAAATTTAACCTCGTTTTTCATCATTTTGGACCATGGGCTATAGCCCAAATTGTACGGCATACTATAGCACGCCGTTTTTCATCATTTTTGAGGATTTGAAAAAAATGAAAAAATGAAAAAAACGATGGGTTATAGCCCATCTTTTTTGAATTTTTGATTTTTTTTGTTAACCTCGTTTTTCATCATTTTGGACCATGGGCTATAGCCCAAATCGTACGGCATACTATAGCACGCCGTTTTTCATCATTTTTGAGGATTTGAAAAAAATGAAAAAATGAAAACAACGATGGGTTATAGCCCATTGTTTTTTGAATTTTTGATTATTTTTTTTATCCTCGTTTTTTATCATTTTGGACCATGGGCTATAGCCCAAATCGTACGGCATACTATAACACGCCGTATTTCATCATTTTTGAGGATTTGAAAAAAATGAAAAAATGAAAAGAACGATGGGTTATAGCCCATCTTTTTTGAAATTTTGATTTTTTTTGTTAACCTCGTTTTTCATCATTTTGGACCATGAGCTATAGCCCATATCGTACGGCATACTATAGCACACCGTTTTTCATCATTTTTGAGGATTTGAAAAAAATGAAAAAATGAAAAAAAACGATGGGTTATAGCCCATCTTTTTCGAATTTTTGATAAAAAAAATTTACCTTGTTTTTCATCATTTTGGACCATGGGCTATAGCCCAAATCGTACGGCATACTATAGCACGCAGTTTTTCATCATTTTTGAGGATTTGAAAAAAATGAAAAAATGAAAAAAACGATGGGTTATAGCCCATCTTTTTTGAATTTTTGATTTTTTTTGTTAACCTCGTTTTTCATCATTTTGGACCATGGGCTATAGCCCAAATCGTACGGTATACTATAGCACGCCGTTTTTCATCATTTTTGAGCATTTGAAAAAAATGAAAAAATAAAAAAAACGATGGGTTATAGCCCATCGTTTTTTTTGATTTTTTCCCTCGTTTTTCATCATTTTGGACCATGTGCTATAGCCCATATCGTACGGCATACTATAGCAAGCCGTTTTTCATCATTTTTGAGGATTTGAAAAAAATGAAAAAATGAAAAAAACGATGGGTTATATATAGCCCATCTTTTTTGAATTTTTGATTTTTTTTGTTAACCTCGTTTTTCATCATTTTGGACCATGGGCTATAGCCCAAATCGTACGGCATACTATAGCACGCCGTTTTTCATCATTTTTGAGGATTTGAAAAAAATGAAAAAATGAAAACAACGATGGGTTATAGCCCATTGTTTTTTGAATTTTTGATTATTTTTTTTATCCTCGTTTTTTATCATTTTGGACCATGGGCTATAGCCCAAATCGTACGGCATACTATAACACGCCGTATTTCATCATTTTTGAGGATTTGAAAAAAATGAAAAAATGAAAAGAACGATGGGTTATAGCCCATCTTTTTTGAATTTTTGATTTTTTTTGTTAACCTCGTTTTTCATCATTTTGGACCATGAGCTATAGCCCATATCGTACGGCATACTATAGCACACCGTTTTTCATCATTTTTGAGGATTTGAAAAAAATGAAAAAATGAAAAAAAACGATGGGTTATAGCCCATCTTTTTCGAATTTTTGATAAAAAAATTTTACCTTGTTTTTCATCATTTTGGACCATGGGCTATAGCCCAAATCGTACGGCATACTATAGCACGCAGTTTTTCATCATTTTTGAGGATTTGAAAAAAATGAAAAAATGAAAAAAACGATGGGTTATAGCCCATCTTTTTTGAATTTTTGATTTTTTTTGTTAACCTCGTTTTTCATCATTTTGGACCATGGGCTATAGCCCAAATCGTACGGTATACTATAGCACGCCGTTTTTCATCATTTTTGAGCATTTGAAAAAAATGAAAAAATAAAAAAAACGATGGGTTATAGCCCATCGTTTTTTTTGATTTTTTCCCTCGTTTTTCATCATTTTGGACCATGTGCTATAGCCCATATCGTACGGCATACTATAGCAAGCCGTTTTTCATCATTTTTGAGGATTTGAAAAAAATGAAAAAATGAAAAAAACGATGGGTTATATATAGCCCATCTTTTTTTGAATTTTTGATTCTTTTTTTAACCTCGTTTTTCATCATTTTGGACCATGGGCTATAGCCCAAATCGTACGGCATACTATAGCAAGCCGTTTTTCATCATTTTTGAGGATTTGAAAAAAATGAAAAAATAAAAAAAACGATGGGTTATAGCCCATCGTTTTTTTGATTTTTTCCCTCGTTTTTCATCATTTTGGACCATGGGCTATAGCCCATATCGTACGGCATACTATAGCAAGCCGTTTTTCATCATTTTTGAGGATTTGAAAAAAATGAAAAAATGAAAAAACGATGGGTTATATATAGCCCATCTTTTTTTGAATTTTAGATTTTTTTTTAACCTCGTTTTTCATCATTTTGGACCATGGGCTATAGCCCAAATCGTACGGCATACTATAGCAAGCCGTTTTTCATCATTTTTGAGGATTTGAAAAAAAAAAAAACGATGGGTTATATATGTTGTGTGTAAAAGAGTGACACGCACACACGATTGAACCAGAAACAACACTGCTTTACTTAGTCTCATGTCTCAGTACAGAACAGACTTCCTTGTTATTTCCCGCGCTGTGTATTACGTAGCATCCCATAATAACCAGTCTCTTAAAGGCATCTCAACCATTATATAACACAGCGTCCATATTATTAGAACATAACATTTTCCCCCCCCTCAAAAGAACAAACAGCATAATCCTCCCCCCCAACTGAAACCCAACCAAAACAGTCTTTCTTTTTCTTTTTTTTTAACTGAAAGCATCATCAAAATGGCAGAACAACAATAGGAATGCAAAATGTACTAGGCAAGAGTCAGTTATGAAAACACTGGCAAACTAAGCATGGTAACTTGTGACATAGTCCTGCAAGGCAGCAGGGCGAACCCTGACCCGAACTGGCCTCGGTTCCGGCGCTGCGAGAGGAGGGACAGGGACAGGGGGTGGAACGGGGACTGGAGGTGGACCAGGATCAGCGCCCATGGCGTAGGGGAATGGTGACGGGGTTGGTGCTGTGGCCGTGTGCCCGGAGAGGGGTGCCGGAACTTTCTTCAGCCTACCAGCATGCCACCGTGAGCCGTCATCGAGCAGGAACGTGGCAGGGCCCAGACGGCGTCTGACCTGTCTAGGCTGGGACCAGAATGAGGCCATCTTGTTGTGTCGTTGCGGCCGTCGAGTCCTGACCCAGTCGGAGACTTGAAGAGATGGTGGCTTCGCCCTGCGTTTCTTGTCCACCTTCTCCTTTGTCACCCGCTGCCGTGCGGCAACAGTCTCCCGGACCTTGGCCAGGGAGGGCCTGGGAAAGTTTCCATGCGGTGTCCGGAGCCTGTGCAGTGGCAGTTCCAATTCTCGGCCGAGCATCAGAAACGCTGGTGACACTCCAGTGGTGGAGTGTTGGCTTGCTCTGTAGTGCAACAAAGTCTGATTGAGTGCCTCCTCGAATACACAGCCTTGGGTCAGGTGTGCACGGATCCCGTTCTTCAGTGTTGCGTTGAAACGCTCTACACCACCATTGGCCTGTGGGTGGTAGAAAGCGGTTCGGATGTGTTTGACACCCCTGCTGGCAAGAAAGTCAGAGAACTCTGCAGATGTCATCTGAGGCCCGTTATCAGTTGTTATGGCCCGAGGCACACCCCAGCGTCCAAAGAGGCCCTCCAGTACCCGAATCATGGCGTGCGACGTCACTGTCCCCACCGGCACCACCTCCGGCCACTTGGAGTGGAGATCATAGATGACCACCAGGAAGCGCTGGTGGTGAGGAACACCACGGCCATGGATTTCCCCACAGATGTCCAGCTGTACATGTTCCCAGGGGCGGGAAGGCCAGGGGAGTGGCTGTAGGGGAGGGGTCGAGGGTGGTCCGGTTTTCCCACTGAGGAGGCAAGCTGAGCAGTCCTGGACCAGATGCTCTATATCCCGGTCGATGGCCGGCCACCACACAAGCTCACGGCACCGTTGCTTGAGTTTCACAATTCCCAAGTGACCTTCATGTGCCATCGACAGCACACGAGCACGTAGAGTGCTTGGGATAACTGTGCAGAGCCCCCTTGAGACACACGTGTCTGCCCAGCAGGAGAGCTCGTCCTTCACTCTAGAAAATGGCTTAAACTCCTCAGGAACGCGGGGCGGCCAGCCGTTCCTGATGTACGTGCACAGCCTGGACAGTATCGGATCCCTGTCCGATTCAGTTTTCAGTTCCTCCAGTGTGATTACCGGCTCCAACGGTGCATAGAGCGCTTGGATGAGAGCCGGTTCTTCGTCGTATGAAGGGACAGAAGGAGTCGGGGCTGGGATGGAGCGAGAAAGGAGGTCTGCCACCACGTTGTCCCTGCCTGGTGTGAAGATGAGGTCATAATGGTACTGTCGGAGACGTTCCGCCCAACGATGGAGCCGGAGAGGCTTGTGACCCGAACCCGACGTCGAGAGTACAGTTGTGAGGGCCTGGTGGTCTGTCCTGATTGCGAAATGACGGCCATAGAGATACATGTGCCATCGTTCACATGCCCACACACAGGCCAAAGCCTCACGTTCGCCCACAGAGTACCGCTGTTCTGTGGGTGTCAGGGCCCGAGATGCAAAGGCAATTGGCCTCTCCACACCATCGTGAAGCTGAGACAGGACGGCTCCAACTGCAGCGGCGGAGGCGTCACAGGTGACGAAGGTGGGGCTGGGGAGGCTGAAATGGGCGAGGACCGGTGGTGAAGTTAACTGTGTTTTCAGCATGGAAAATGACTCAACGCACTGCGGTGACCAGAACCAGGGCTCCTCCTTCTTCAGGAGTCGGCGGAGAGGTGCTGTCGTGTGCGAGTAGTTGGGCAGGAAACGCAAATAATAAGCGGTCATCCCCAGGAACGAGGCGACCTGCGTGGTGGAGGTCGGTTCTGGGATGCGCTGTATTGCCTCGACGTTGGAAGAGAGAGGTGCAATGCCCTCGGCTGAGAGGTGGAACCCAATGAAGTCTACAGTCGGCACTGAGAAGAGACATTTCTCGCTGTTCAGGGTCACGTGATGCTTGGTGAGAGCCTCAAACACTCTGTGTAGACGGGCATCGTGGGTGGCTTGGTCTTCCCCGTGCACCACGATGTCATCGAGATAAAAAACTGTCCCTGGAACCCCAGCGAGAATCGTGGACATGACCTTTTGGAAGCAGCTGGGGGCAGAGCTGAGACCAAAGGGCATGCGTGTGTACCTGAAGACCCCAGCGTGTGTCACAAATGCTGTCAGGTCCCGGCTGGCCGGGTGAAGGGGAACTTGCAGGTAGCCCTGGCGCAAATCCAACTTTGAGAAGACCGTTGAGCCATGGAAGAGAGTGGTGAGCTCCTCAGCTGTGGGTAGAGGGTATTTGTCTGGGATGACAGCTTTGTTGACCTGTCGCAGATCCACACAGACCCGGAGACCACCTGATTTTTTCTGTGCGACAACCAGGTTTGAGATCCAAGGCGCTGCATTAATTGACTCGATGATGCCCTCCTCCAGCAGGGAGGTGAGCTCGGCGGTGACACCCTCTCGGAAGGCGAGTGGCAGGCGCCTGAGGGGCTGAATAACTGGTTTCACCGCAGGGTCAACTAGGGGCCGGTGAGCGAATGCTGCCAAGCAGCCCAGGCCGTCAAACAGCGCTGGCCACTGCTGGTGAGTCGTCGGGGAGACATGCAGTATAGCCCTTCCACTATTGTCCATTAGAGAGAAGCCCAATTTGATGAAAAGATCCAGGCCAAGGAGGTTGGTTCCCCGCTGTGCAACATGAAAGGGGAAAGAGGGAATGTGTGTCGTACCATAGCGGACAGGCAGGTCAAGGGTGCCCACCATCTCAATGGCAGAATTTGCATACCCCCGCAAGCTTGTGGACGGGGGTCCTAGCGGCATGTGGGAAAATAATTTCCTGTATGTGTCCAGATTCAGGAGCGACGCTGCGGCCGCAGTATCCAGGATGAGTGGTAGATCAACCTCCCCCAGCCGTACTGTGCAGGTCTTGAATGACACATGTGTGGAACGGATGTTACTAATTTCTGTGTATCCAGAACCAGACTGGGGAAACCTGTGCTGCTGTGACACATTGCTTGGAGCCGAACGACAAACTTTCGCAAAATGATTCAGTTTAGAACAGTTTCTGCAAGCCTGTCCACGGGCAGGACACTGTGATGCCCTAGTTGCATGGGAATTAGATCCACAATTGGCGCAATTGCGTCTGGGGGCCACACTGGGGCGCTGTCTACTCATATGTTGCACAGGCAGGCTGCCGTCGTCAGTGGCCCATGTAGTGGGCGGGGAAACCTGTGACGACAGGTCTGTATGCTGCAGTTGTTGTGCGAGCGTTGTGTGTTGATAATGAGCAGCAGGGCTGGCGGTGGCTAGCAGACTAGAGCATTCTAGAGCAGATTCAACTTGCAACGCTATTTTGATTGCATCAGTCAATGTTAAATCGTCTGGTTCCATTAATAGTTTCTCTCGTGTTTTGTCACATGACGTGCCTTCTATCAGCTGGTCTCTGATCATTTGGTCATGCAACGCTCCATATTCACAGGCTCGTGTCAGCTCACGTAGATCAGCCACAAAAGACTGTATGGACTCACCGGGTCGTTGGTGACGCTTTCTGAGTCTGTAGCGCCGTATTAGGACACGTTGTTTTCCAGAGAAATGATCCGTCAGCAGCTTGACTGTATCGGCGAATGTTGTAGCCGATCCGATCGCTCCAAGGACTCGCTGGCCCTCGGTACCGAGGCAGTGAACGAGGAGAGCAGTCTTCCGCTTGTCGGGAAGCTCCGCGTCGGAGAATCCGAGAGCATCAATATAGGCATTAAAACCTGTCAGCCAACGTGTCCATGGCACCGCGGGTTCCCCGGGCACCGCGAGAAACACTTCGGGTGGGGGAAGGCTAAATCCAGCCATTCTCGTCGCCAAATGTTGTGTGTAAAAGAGTGACACGCACACACGATTGAACCAGAAACAACACTGCTTTACTTAGTCTCATGTCTCAGTACAGAACAGACTTCCTTGTTATTTCCCGCGCTGTGTATTACGTAGCATCCCATAATAACCAGTCTCTTAAAGGCATCTCAACCATTATATAACACAGCGTCCATATTATTAGAACATAACAATATATAGCCCATCTTTTTTTTAATTTAAAAAAAAATTTTAACCTCGTTTTTCATCATTTTGGACCATGGGCTATAGCCCAAATCGTACGGCATACTATAGCACGCCGTTTTTCATCATTTTTGAGGATTTGAAAAAAATGAAAAAATGAAAAAAACGATGGGTTATAGGCCATCTTTTTTGAATTTTTGATTTTTTTTGTTAACCTCGTTTTTCATCATTTTGGACCATGGGCTATAGCCCAAATCGTACGGCATACTATAGCACGCCGTTTTTCATCATTTTTGAGGATTTGAAAAAAATGAAAAAATGAAAACAACGATGGGTTATAGCCCATTGTTTTTTGAATTTTTGATTATTTTTTTTATCCTCGTTTTTTATCATTTTGGACCATGGGCTATAGCCCAAATCGTACGGCATACTATAGCACGCCGTATTTCATCATTTTTGAGGATTTGAAAAAAATGAAAAAATGAAAAGAACGATGGGTTATAGCCCATCTTTTTTGAATTTTTGATTTTTTTTGTTAACCTCGTTTTTCATCATTTTGGACCATGAGCTATAGCCCATATCGTACGGTATACTATAGCACGCCGTTTTTCATCATTTTTGAGCATTTGAAAAAAATGAAAAAATGAAAAAAAACGATGGGTTATAGCCCATCGTTTTTTTGATTTTTTTCCCTCGTTTTTCATCATTTTGGACCATGGGCTATAGCCCAAATCGTACGGCATACTATAGCACGCCGTTTTTCATCATTTTTGAGGATTTGAAAAAAATGAAAAAATGAAAAAAACGATGGGTTATATATAGCCCATCTTTTTTTGAATTTTTGATTCTTTTTTTAACCTCGTTTTTCATCATTTTGGACCATGGGCTATAGCCCAAATCGTACGGCATACTATAGCACGCCGTTTTTCATCATTTTTGAGGATTTGAAAAAAATGAAAAAATGAAAAAAACGATGGGTTATATATAGCCCATCTTTTTTTGAATTTTTGATTCTTTTTTTAACCTCGTTTTTCATCATTTTGGACCATGGGCTATAGCCCAAATCGTACGGCATACTATAGCAAGCCGTTTTTCATCATTTTTGAGGATTTGAAAAAAATGAAAAAATAAAAAAAACGATGGGTTATAGCCCATCGTTTTTTTTATTTTTTCCCTCGTTTTTCATCATTTTGGACCATGGGCTATAGCCCATATCGTACGGCATACTATAGCAAGCCGTTTTTCATCATTTTTGAGGATTTGAAAAAAATGAAAAAATGAAAAAAACGATGGGTTATAGCCAATCGTTTTTTTGATTTTTTTTTTTATCCTCGTTTTTCATCATTTTGGACCATGGGCTATAGCCCATATCGTACGGCATACTATAGCAAGCCGTTTTTCATCATTTTTGAGGATTTGAAAAAAATGAAAAAATGAAAAAACGATGGGTTATATATAGCCCATTTTTTTTTGAATTTTAGATTCTTTTTTTAACCTCGTTTTTCATCATTTTGGACCATGGGCTATAGCCCAAATCGTACGGCATACTATAGCAAGCCGTTTTTCATCATTTTTGAGGATTTGAAAAGAAAAAAAAACGATGGGTTATATATAGCCCATCTTTTTTTTAATTTAAAAAAAAAATTTAACCTCGTTTTTCATCATTTTGGACCATGGGCTATAGCCCAAATTGTACGGCATACTATAGCACGCCGTTTTTCATCATTTTTGAGGATTTGAAAAAAATGAAAAAATGAAAAAAACGATGGGTTATAGCCCATCTTTTTTGAATTTTTGATTTTTTTTGTTAACCTCGTTTTTCATCATTTTGGACCATGGGCTATAGCCCAAATCGTACGGCATACTATAGCACGCCGTTTTTCATCATTTTTGAGGATTTGAAAAAAATGAAAAAATGAAAACAACGATGGGTTATAGCCCATTGTTTTTTGAATTTTTGATTATTTTTTTTATCCTCGTTTTTTATCATTTTGGACCATGGGCTATAGCCCAAATCGTACGGCATACTATAACACGCCGTATTTCATCATTTTTGAGGATTTGAAAAAAATGAAAAAATGAAAAGAACGATGGGTTATAGCCCATCTTTTTTGAATTTTTGATTTTTTTTGTTAACCTCGTTTTTCATCATTTTGGACCATGAGCTATAGCCCATATCGTACGGCATACTATAGCACACCGTTTTTCATCATTTTTGAGGATTTGAAAAAAATGAAAAAATGAAAAAAAACGATGGGTTATAGCCCATCTTTTTCGAATTTTTGATAAAAAAAATTTACCTTGTTTTTCATCATTTTGGACCATGGGCTATAGCCCAAATCGTACGGCATACTATAGCACGCAGTTTTTCATCATTTTTGAGGATTTGAAAAAAATGAAAAAATGAAAAAAACGATGGGTTATAGCCCATCTTTTTTGAATTTTTGATTTTTTTTGTTAACCTCGTTTTTCATCATTTTGGACCATGGGCTATAGCCCAAATCGTACGGTATACTATAGCACGCCGTTTTTCATCATTTTTGAGCATTTGAAAAAAATGAAAAAATGAAAAAAACGATGGGTTATAGCCCATCGTTTTTTTGATTTTTTTCCCTCGTTTTTCATCATTTTGGACCATGGGCTATAGCCCAAATCGTACGGCATACTATAGCACGCCGTTTTTCATCATTTTTGAGGATTTGAAAAAAATGAAAAAATGAAAAAAACGATGGGTTATAGCCCTTCTTTTTTTTATTTTTGATTCTTTTTTTTAACCTCGTTTTTCATCATTTTGGACCATGGGCTATAGCCCATATCGTACGGCATACTATAGCACGCCGTTTTTCATCATTTTTGAGGATTTGAAAAAAATGAAAAAAATTAAAAAAAACGATGGGTTATAGCCTATCTTTTTTGATTTTTTTTTTTTTTTTTTTAACCTCGTTTTTTATTATTTTGGACCATGGGCTATAGCCCAAATCGTATGGCATACTATAGCAAGCCGTTTTTCATCATTTTTGAGGATTTGAAAAAAATGAAAAAATGAAAAAAACGATGGGTTATAGCCCATCGATTTTTTTTATTTTTTCCCCTCGTTTTTCATCATTTTGGACCATGGGCTATAGCCCATATCGTACGGCATACTATAGCAAGCCGTTTTTCATCATTTTTGAGGATTTGAAAAAAATGAAAAAATGAAAAAAACGATGGGTTATAGCCCATCGTTTTTTAGATTTTTTTTTTTATCCTCGTTTTTCATCATTTTGGACCATGGGCTATAGCCCATATCGTACGGCATACTATAGCAAGCCGTTTTTCATCATTTTTGAGGATTTGAAAAAAATGAAAAAATGAAAAAAACGATGGGTTATATATAGCCCATCTTTTTTTGAATTTTTGATTCTTTTTTTAACCTCGTTTTTCATCATTTTGGACCATGGGCTATAGCCCAAATCGTACGGCATACTATAGCAAGCCGTTTTTCATCATTTTTGAGGATTTGAAAAAAATGAAAAAATAAAAAAAACGATGGGTTATAGCCCATCGTTTTTTTGATTTTTTCCCTCGTTTTTCATCATTTTGGACCATGGGCTATAGCCCATATCGTACGGCATACTATAGCAAGCCGTTTTTCATCATTTTTGAGGATTTGAAAAAAATGAAAAAATGAAAAAAACGATGGGTTATAGCCAATCGTTTTTTTGATTTTTTTTTTTATCCTCGTTTTTCATCATTTTGGACCATGGGCTATAGCCCATATCGTACGGCATACTATAGCAAGCCGTTTTTCATCATTTTTGAGGATTTGAAAAAAATTAAAAAATGAAAAAAACGATGGGTTATATATAGCCCATCTTTTTTTGAATTTTTGATTCTTTTTTTAACCTCGTTTTTCATCATTTTGGACCATGGGCTATAGCCCAAATCGTACGGCATACTATAGCAAGCCGTTTTTCATCATTTTTGAGGATTTGAAAAAAATGAAAAAATAAAAAAAACGATGGGTTATAGCCCATCGTTTTTTTGATTTTTTCCCTCGTTTTTCATCATTTTGGACCATGGGCTATAGCCCATATCGTACGGCATACTATAGCAAGCCGTTTTTCATCATTTTTGAGGATTTGAAAAAAATGAAAAAATGAAAAAACGATGGGTTATATATAGCCCATCTTTTTTTGAATTTTAGATTCTTTTTTTAACCTCGTTTTTCATCATTTTGGACCATGGGCTATAGCCCAAATCGTACGGCATACTATAGCAAGCCGTTTTTCATCATTTTTGAGGATTTGAAGAAAAAAAAAACGATGGGTTATATATAGCCCATCTTTTTTTTAATTTAAAAAAAAATTTTAACCTCGTTTTTCATCATTTTGGACCATGGGCTATAGCCCAAATCGTACGGCATACTATAGCACGCCGTTTTTCATCATTTTTGAGGATTTGAAAAAAATGAAAAAATGAAAAAAACGATGGGTTATAGCCCATCTTTTTTGAATTTTTGATTTTTTTTGTTAACCTCGTTTTTCATCATTTTGGACCATGGGCTATAGCCCAAATCGTACGGCATACTATAGCACGCCGTTTTTCATCATTTTTGAGGATTTGAAGAAAATGAAAAAATGAAAACAACGATGGGTTATAGCCCATTGTTTTTTGAATTTTTGATTATTTTTTTTATCCTCGTTTTTTATCATTTTGGACCATGGGCTATAGCCCAAATCGTACGGCATACTATAGCACGCCGTATTTCATCATTTTTGAGGATTTGAAAAAAATGAAAAAATGAAAAGAACGATGGGTTATAGCCCATCTTTTTTGAATTTTTGATTTTTTTTGTTAACCTCGTTTTTCATCATTTTGGACCATGAGCTATAGCCCATATCGTACGGCATACTATAGCACACCGTTTTTCATCATTTTTGAGGATTTGAAAAAAATGAAAAAATGAAAAAAAACGATGGGTTATAGCCCATCTTTTTCGAATTTTTGATAAAAAAAATTTACCTTGTTTTTCATCATTTTGGACCATGGGCTATAGCCCAAATCGTACGGCATACTATAGCACGCAGTTTTTCATCATTTTTGAGGATTTGAAAAAAATGAAAAAATGAAAAAAACGATGGGTTGTAGCCCATCTTTTTTGAATTTTTGATTTTTTTTGTTAACCTCGTTTTTCATCATTTTGGACCATGGGCTATAGCCCAAATCGTACGGTATACTATAGCACGCCGTTTTTCATCATTTTTGAGCATTTGAAAAAAATGAAAAAATGAAAAAAACGATGGGTTATAGCCCATCGTTTTTTTGATTTTTTTCCCTCGTTTTTCATCATTTTGGACCATGGGCTATAGCCCAAATCGTACGGCATACTATAGCACGCCGTTTTTCATCATTTTTGAGGATTTGAAAAAAATGAAAAAATGAAAAAAACGATGGGTTATAGCCCTTCTTTTTTTTTTTTTTTTTTTCTTTTTTTTAACCTCGTTTTTCATCATTTTGGACCATGGGCTATAGCCCATATCGTACGGCATACTATAGCACGCCGTTTTTCATCATTTTTGAGGATTTGAAAAAAATGAAAAAAATTAAAAAAACGATGGGTTATAGCCCATCTTTTTTGATTTTTTTTTTTTTTTTTTTAACCTCGTTTTTTTATTATTTTGGACCATGGGCTATAGCCCAAATCGTATGGCATACTATAGCAAGCCGTTTTTCATCATTTTTGAGGATTTGAAAAAAATGAAAAAATGAAAAAAACGATGGGTTATAGCCCATCGATTTTTTTTATTTTTTCCCCTCGTTTTTCATCATTTTGGACCATGGGCTATAGCCCATATCGTACGGCATACTATAGCAAGCCGTTTTTCATCATTTTTGAGGATTTGAAAAAAATGAAAAAATGAAAAAAACGATGGGTTATATATAGCCCATCTTTTTTTGAATTT
The DNA here is from genome assembly GCF_964188405.1 of Protomyctophum parallelum. Taxonomy (NCBI): domain Eukaryota; kingdom Metazoa; phylum Chordata; class Actinopteri; order Myctophiformes; family Myctophidae; genus Protomyctophum; species Protomyctophum parallelum. The sequence continues at coordinate 75,940,147 of NC_139697.1, read as the reverse complement.
TTGATTCTTTTTTTAACCTCGTTTTTCATCATTTTGGACCATGGGCTATAGCCCAAATCGTACGGCATACTATAGCAAGCCGTTTTTCATCATTTTTGAGGATTTGAAAAAAATGAAAAAATGAAAAAAAACGATGGGTTATAGCCCATCGTTTTTTTTTTTTTTTTTCCTCGTTTTTCATCATTTTGGACCATGGGCTATAGCCCATATCGTACGGCATACTATAGCAAGCCGTTTTTCATCATTTTTGAGGATTTGAAAAAAATGAAAAAACGATGGGTTATATATAGCCCATCTTTTTTTGAATTTTTTATTTTTTTTTAACCTCGTTTTTCATCATTTTGGACCATGGGCTATAGCCCAAATCGTACGGCATACTATAGCAAGCCGTTTCTCATCATTTTTGAGGATTTGAAAAAAAAAAAACGATGGGTTATATATAGCCCATCTTCTTTTTAATTAAAAAAAAAAATAACCTCGTTTTTCATCATTTTGGACCATGGGCTATAGCCTAAATCGTACGGCATACTATAGCAAGCCGTTTTTCATCCTTTTTGAGGATTCGAAAAAAATGAAAAAATGAAAAAAACGATGGGTTATAGCCCATCGTTTTTTTGATTTTTTTTAAAATCCTTGTTTTTCATCATTTTGGACCATGAGCTATAGCCCATATCGTACGGCATACTATAGCACACCGTTTTTCATCATTTTTGAGGATTTGAAAAAAATGAAAAAATGAAAAAAAAACGATGGGTTATAGCCCATCTTTTTCGAATTTTTGATAAAAAAAATTAACCTTGTTTTTCATCATTTTGGACCATGGGCTATAGCCCAAATCGTACGGCATACTATAGCACACCGTTTTTCATCATTTTTGAGGATTTGAAAAAAATGAAAAAATGAAAAAAACGATGGGTTATAGCCCATCTTTTTTGAATTTTTGATTTTTTTTGTTAACCTCGTTTTTCATCATTTTGGACCATGGGCTATAGCCCAAATCGTACGGCATACTATAGCAAGCCGTTTTTCATCATTTTTGAGGATTTGAAAAAAATGAAAAAATGAAAAAACGATGGGTTATATATAGCCCATCTTTTTTTGAATTTTTGATTTTTTTTTAACCTCGTTTTTCATCATTTTGGACCATGGGCTATAGCCCAAATCGTACGGCATACTATAGCAAGCCGTTTCTCATCATTTTTGAGGATTTGAAAAAAAAAAAACGATGGGTTATATATAGCCCATCTTTTTTTTAATTAAAAAAAAAAAATAACCTCGTTTTTCATCATTTTGGACCATGGGCTATAGCCCAAATCGTACGGCATACTATAGCAAGCCGTTTTTCATCCTTTTTGAGGATTCGAAAAAAATGAAAAAATGAAAAAAACGATGGGTTATAGCCCATCGTTTTTTTGATTTTTAAAAAATCCTCGTTTTTCATCATTTTGGACCATGAGCTATAGCCCATATCGTACGGCATACTATAGCACACCGTTTTTCATCATTTTTGAGGATTTGAAAAAAATGAAAAAATTAAAAAAAACGATGGGTTATAGCCCATCTTTTTCGAATTTTTGATAAAAAAAATCAACCTTGTTTTTCATCATTTTGGACCATGGGCTATAGCCCAAATCGTACGGCATACTATAGCACGCCGTTTTTCATAATTTTTGAGGATTTGAAAAAAATGAAAAAATGAAAAAAACGATGGGTTATAGCCCATCTTTTTTGAATTTTTGATTTTTTTTGTTAACCTCGTTTTTCATCATTTTGGACCATGGGCTATAGCCCAAATCGTACGGCATACTATAGCACGCCGTTTTTCATCATTTTTGAGGATTTGAAAAAAATGAAAAAATGAAAACAACGATGGGTTATAGCCCATCGTTTTTTGAATTTTTGATTATTTTTTTTATCCTCGTTTTTTATCATTTTGGACCATGGGCTATAGCCCAAATCGTACGGCATACTATAGCACGCCGTATTTCATCATTTTTGAGGATTTTGAAAAAATGAAAAGAACGATGGGTTATAGCCCATCTTTTTTGAATTTTTGATTTTTTTTGTTAACCTCGTTTTTCATCATTTTGGACCATGGGCTATAGCCCAAATCGTACGGCATACTATAGCACGCCGTTTTTCATCATTTTTGAGCATTTGAAAAAAATGAAAAAATGAAAAAAACGATGGGTTATAGCCCATCGTTTTTTTGATTTTTTTTCCCTCGTTTTTCATCATTTTGGACCATGGGCTATAGCCCATATCGTACCGCATACTATAGCACGCCGTTTTTCATCATTTTTGAGGATTTGAAAAAAATGAAAAAATGAAAACAACGATGGGTTATAGCCAATCGTTTTTAGAATTTTTGATTATTTTTTTTATCCTCGTTTTTTATCATTTTGGACCATGGGCTATAGCCCAAATCGGACGGCATACTATAGCACGCCGTTTTTCATCATTTTTGAGGATTTGAAAAAAATGAAAAAATGAAAAAAACGATGGGTTATAGCCCATCGTTTTTTTTATTTTTTTTTATCCTCGTTTTTCATCATTTTGGACCATGGGCTATAGCCCATATCGTACGGCATACTATAGCAAGCCGTTTTTCATCATTTTTGAGGATTTGAAAAAAATGAAAAAATGAAAAAAACGATGGGTTATAGCCAATCGTTTTTTTTATTTATTTTTTTATCCTCGTTTTTCATCATTTTGGACCATGGGCTATAGCCCATATCGTACGGCATACTATAGCAAGCCGTTTTTCATCATTTTTGAGGATTTGAAAAAAATGAAAAAATGAAAAAAACGATGGGTTATATATAGCCCATCTTTTTTTGAATTTTTGATTCTTTTTTTAACCTCGTTTTTCATCATTTTGGACCATGGGCTATAGCCCAAATCGTACGGCATACTATAGCAAGCCGTTTTTCATCATTTTTGAGGATTTGAAAAAAATGAAAAAAACGATGGGTTATAGCCCATCGTTTTTTTGATTTTTTCCCTCGTTTTTCATCATTTTGGACCATGGGCTATAGCCCATATCGTACGGCATACTATAGCAAGCCGTTTTTCATCATTTTTGAGGATTTGAAAAAAATGAAAAAATGAAAAAAACGATGGGTTATAGCCCATCTTTTTCGAATTTTTGATTTTTTTTTTTAACCTCGTTTTTCATCATTTTGGACCATGGGCTATAGCCCATATCGTACGGCATACTATAGCAAGCCGTTTTTCATCATTTTTGAGGATTTAAAAAAAATGAAAAAATGAAAAAAACGATGGGTTATAGCCCATCGTTTTTTTGATTTTTTTTTTTATCCTCGTTTTTCATCATTTTGGACCATGGGCTATAGCCCATATCGTACGGCATACTATAGCAAGCCGTTTTTCATCATTTTTGAGGATTTGAAAAAAATGAAAAAATGAAAAAAACGATGGGTTATATATAGCCCATCTTTTTTTTAATTTTTGATTATTTTTTTAACCTCGTTTTTCATCATTTTGGACCATGGGCTATAGCCCAAATCGTACGGCATACTATAGCAAGCCGTTTTTCATCATTTTTGAGGATTTGAAAAAAATGAAAAAATAAAAAAAACGATGGGTTATAGCCCATCGTTTTTTTGATTTTTTCCCTCGTTTTTCATCATTTTGGACCATGGGCTATAGCCCATATCGTACGGCATACTATAGCAAGCCGTTTTTCATCATTTTTGAGGATTTGAAAAAAATGAAAAAATGAAAAAACGATGGGTTATATATAGCCCATCTTTTTTATAATTTTAGATTTTTTTTTTAACCTCGTTTTTCATCATTTTGGACCATGGGCTATAGCCCAAATCGTACGGCATACTATAGCAAGCCGTTTTTCATCATTTTTGAGGATTTGAAAAAAAAAAAAACGATGGGTTATATATAGCCCATCTTTTTTTTAATTAAAAAAAAAAATTTACCTCGTTTTTCATCATTTTGGACCATGGGCTATAGCCCAAATCGTACGGCATACTATAGCAAGCCGTTTTTCATCCTTTTTGAGGATTCGAAAAAAATGAAAAAATGAAAAAAACGATGGGTTATAGCCCATCGTTTTTTTGATTTTTTTAAAATCCTCGTTTTTCATCATTTTGGACCATGAGCTATAGCCCATATCGTACAGCATACTATAGCACACCGTTTTTCATCATTTTTGAGGATTTGAAAAAAATGAAAAAAAACGATGGGTTATAGCCCATCTTTTTCGAATTTTTGATAAAAAAAATTAACCTTGTTTTTCATCATTTTGGACCATGGGCTATAGCCCAAATCGTACGGCATACTATAGCACGCCGTTTTTCATCATTTTTGAGGATTTGAAAAAAATGAAAAAATGAAAAAAACGATGGGTTATAGCCCATCTTTTTTGAATTTTTGATTTTTTTTGTTAACCTCGTTTTTCATCATTTTGGACCATGGGCTATAGCCCAAATCGTACGGCATACTATAGCACGCCGTTTTTCATCATTTTTGAGGATTTGAAAAAAATGAAAAAATGAAAACAACGATGGGTTATAGCCCATTGTTTTTTGAATTTTTGATTATTTTTTTTATCCTCGTTTTTTATCATTTTGGACCATGGGCTATAGCCCAAATCGTACGGCATACTATAGCACGCCGTATTTCATCATTTTTGAGGATTTGAAAAAAATGAAAAAATGAAAAGAACGATGGGTTATAGCCCATCTTTTTTGAATTTTTGATTTTTTTTGTTAACCTCGTTTTTCATCATTTTGGACCATGAGCTATAGCCCATATCGTACGGCATACTATAGCACACCGTTTTTCATCATTTTTGAGGATTTGAAAAAAATGAAAAAATGAAAAAAAACGATGGGTTATAGCCCATCTTTTTCGAATTTTTGATAAAAAAAATTTACCTTGTTTTTCATCATTTTGGACCATGGGCTATAGCCCAAATCGTACGGCATACTATAGCACGCAGTTTTTCATCATTTTTGAGGATTTGAAAAAAATGAAAAAATGAAAAAAACGATGGGTTATAGCCCATCTTTTTTGAATTTTTGATTTTTTTTGTTAACCTCGTTTTTCATCATTTTGGACCATGGGCTATAGCCCAAATCGTACGGCATACTATAGCACGCCGTTTTTCATCATTTTTGAGCATTTGAAAAAAATGAAAAAATGAAAAAAACGATGGGTTATAGCCCATCGTTTTTTTGATTTTTCCCCTCGTTTTTCATCATTTTGGACCATGGGCTATAGCCCAAATCGTACGGCATACTATAGCACGCCGTTTTTCATCATTTTTGAGGATTTGAAAAAAATGAAAAAATGAAAAAAACGATGGGTTATAGCCCTTCTTTTTTTTTATTTTTGATTCTTTTTTTTAACCTCGTTTTTCATCATTTTGGACCATGGGCTATAGCCCATATCGTACGGCATACTATAGCACGCCGTTTTTCATCATTTTTGAGGATTTGAAAAAAATGAAAAAAATGAAAAAAACGATGGGTTATAGCCCATCTTTTTTGATTTTTTTTTTTTTTTTTTAACCTCGTTTTTAATTATTTTGGACCATGGGCTATAGCCCAAATCGTATGGCATACTATAGCAAGCCGTTTTTCATCATTTTTGAGGATTTGAAAAAAATGAAAAAATGAAAAAAACGATGGGTTATAGCCCATCGATTTTTTTTATTTTTTCCCCTCGTTTTTCATCATTTTGGACCATGGGCTATAGCCCATATCGTACGGCATACTATAGCAAGCCGTTTTTCATCATTTTTGAGGATTTGAAAAAAATGAAAAAATGAAAAAAACGATGGGTTATATATAGCCCATCTTTTTTTGAATTTTTGATTCTTTTTTTAACCTCGTTTTTCATCATTTTGGACCATGGGCTATAGCCCAAATCGTACGGCATACTATAGCAAGCCGTTTTTCATCATTTTTGAGGATTTGAAAAAAATGAAAAAATGAAAAAAACGATGGGTTATAGCCCATCGTTTTTTTGATTTTTTCCCTCGTTTTTCATCATTTTGGACCATGGGCTATAGCCCATATCGTACGGCATACTATAGCAAGCCGTTTTTCATAATTTTTGAGGATTTGAAAAAAATGAAAAAATGAAAAAACGATGGGTTATATATAGCCCATCTTTTTTTGAATTTTTGATTTTTTTTTTACCTCGTTTTTCATCATTTTGTACCATGGGCTATAGCCCAAATCGTACGGCATACTATAGCAAGCCGTTTCTCATCATTTTTGAGGATTTGAAGAAAAAAAAAACGATGGGTTATATATAGCCCATCTTCTTTTTAATTAAAAAAAAAAAAAATAACCTCGTTTTTCATCATTTTGGACCATGGGCTATAGCCCAAATCGTACGGCATACTATAGCAAGCCGTTTTTCGTCCTTTTTGAGGATTCGAAAAAAATGAAAAAATGAAAAAAACGATGGGTTATAGCCCATCGTTTTTTTGATTTTTTTTAAAATCCTCGTTTTTCATCATTTTGGACCATGAGCTATAGCCCATATCGTACGGCATACTATAGCACACCGTTTTTCATCATTTTTGAGGATTTAAAAAAAATGAAAAAATGAAAAAAAACGATGGGTTATAGCCCATCTTTTTCGAATTTTTGATAAAAAAAATTAACCTTGTTTTTCATCATTTTGGACCATGGGCTATAGCCCAAATCGTACGGCATACTATAGCACACCGTTTTTCATCATTTTTGAGGATTTGAAAAAAATGAAAAAATGAAAAAAACGATGGGTTATAGCCCATCTTTTTTGAATTTTTGATTTTTTTTGTTAACCTCGTTTTTCATCATTTTGGACCATGGGCTATAGCCCAAATCGTACGGCATACTATAGCAAGCCGTTTTTCATCATTTTTGAGGATTTGAAAAAAATGAAAAAATGAAAAAACGATGGGTTATATATAGCCCATCTTTTTTTGAATTTTTGATTTTTTTTTAACCTCGTTTTTCATCATTTTGGACCATGGGCTATAGCCCAAATCGTACGGCATACTATAGCAAGCCGTTTCTCATCATTTTTGAGGATTTGAAAAAAAAAAAACGATGGGTTATATATAGCCCATCTTTTTTTTAATTAAAAAAAAAAATAACCTCGTTTTTCATCATTTTGGACCATGGGCTATAGCCCAAATCGTACGGCATACTATAGCAAGCCGTTTTTCATCCTTTTTGAGGATTCGAAAAAAATGAAAAAATGAAAAAAACGATGGGTTATAGCCCATCGTTTTTTTGATTTTTTAAAAATCCTCGTTTTTCATCATTTTGGACCATGAGCTATAGCCCAAATCGTACGGCATACTATAGCACACCGTTTTTCATCATTTTTGAGGATTTGAAAAAAATGAAAAAATGAAAAAAACGATGGGTTATAGCCCATCTTTTTTGAATTTTTGATTTTTTTTGTTAACCTCGTTTTTCATCATTTTGGACCATGGGCTATAGCCCAAATCGTACGGCATACTATAGCACGCCGTTTTTCATCATTTTTGAGGATTTGAAAAAAATGAAAAAATGAAAACAACGATGTGTTATAGCCCATCGTTTTTTGAATTTTTGATTATTTTTTTTATCCTCGTTTTTTATCATTTTGGACCATGGGCTATAGCCCAAATCGTACGGCATACTATAGCACGCCGTATTTCATCATTTTTGAGGATTTGAAAAAAATGAAAAAATGAGAAGAACGATGGGTTATAGCCCATCTTTTTTGAATGTTAGATTTTTTTTTGTTAACCTCGTTTTTCATCATTTTGGACCATGGGCTATAGCCCAAATCGTACGGCATACTATAGCACGCCGTTTTTCATCATTTTTGAGCATTTGAAAAAAATGAAAAAATGAAAAAAACGATGGGTTATAGCCCATCGTTTTTTTGATTTTTTTCCCTCGTTTTTCATCATTTTGGACCATAAGCTATAGCCCATATCGTATGGCATACTATAGCACGCCGTTTTTCATCATTTTTGAGGATTTGAAAAAAATGAAAAAATGAAAACAACGATGGGTTATAGCCAATCGTTTTTAGAATTTTTGATTATTTTTTTTATCCTCGTTTTTTATCATTTTGGACCATGGGCTATAGCCCAAATCGGACGGCATACTATAGCACGCCGTTTTTCATCATTTTTGAGGATTTGAAAAAAATGAAAAAATGAAAAAAACGATGGGTTATAGCCCATCGTTTTTTTGATTTTTTTTTATCCTCGTTTTTCATCATTTTGGACCATGGGCTATAGCCCAAATCGGACGGCATAGTATAGCACGCCGTTTTTCATCATTTTTGAGGATTTGAAAAAAATGAAAAAATGAAAAAAACGATGGGTTATAGCCCATCTTTTTCGAATTTTTGATTATTTTTTTTAACCTCGTTTTTCATCATTTTGGACCATGGGCTATAGCCCATATCGTACGGCATACTATAGCAAGCCGTTTTTCATCATTTTTGAGGATTTGAAAAAAATGAAAAAATGAAAAAAACGATGGGTTATAGCCCATCGTTTTTTTGATTTTTTTTTTATCCTCGTTTTTCATCATTTTGGACCATGGGCTATAGCCCAAATCGTACGGCATACTATAGCACGCCGTTTTTCATCATTTTTGAGGATTTTAAAAAAATGAAAAAATGAAAAAAACGATGGGTTATAGCCCATCGTTTTTTTTATTTTTTTAAAATCCTCGTTTTTCATCATTTTGGACCATGAGCTATAGCCCATATCGTACGGCATACTATAGCACACCGTTTTTCATCATTTTTGAGGATTTGAAAAAAATGAAAAAATGAAAAAAAAACGATGGGTTATAGCCCATCTTTTTCGAATTTTTGATAAAAAAAATTAACCTTGTTTTTCATCATTTTGGACCATGGGCTATAGCCCAAATCGTACGGCATACTATAGCACGCCGTTTTTCATCATTTTTGAGGATTTGAAAAAAATGAAAAAATGAAAAAAACGATGGGCTATAGCCCATCGTTTTTTGAATTTTTGATTATTTTTTTTATCCTCGTTTTTTATCATTTTGGACCATGGGCTATAGCCCAAATCGTACGGCATACTATAGCACGCCGTTTTTCATCATTTTTGAGGATTTGAAAAAAATGAAAAAATGAAAAAAACGATGGGTTATAGCCCATCGTTTTTTTGATTTTTTTCCCTCGTTTTTCATCATTTTGGACAATGGGCTATAGCCCAAATCGTACGGCATACTATAGCACGCCGTTTTTCATCATTTTTGAGCATTTGAAAAAAATTTAAAAATGAAAAAAACGATGGGTTATAGCCCATCGTTTTTTTGATTTTTTTCCCTCGTTTTTCATCATTTTGGACAATGGGCTATAGCCCAAATCGTACGGCATACTATAGCACGCCGTTTTTCATCATTTTTGAGCATTTGAAAAAAATTAAAAAATTAAAAAAACGATGGGTTATAGCCCATCGTTTTTTGATTTTTTTCCCTCGTTTTTCATCATTTTGGACCATGGGCTATAGCCCATATCGTACGGCATACTATAGCACGCCGTTTTTCATCATTTTTGAGGATTTGAAAAAAATGAAAAAATGAAAACAACGATGGGTTATAGCCCATCGTTTTTTGAATTTTTGATTATTTTTTTTATCCTCGTTTTTTATCATTTTGGACCATGGGCTATAGCCCAAATCGGACGGCATACTATAGCACGCCGTTTTTCATCATTTTTGAGGATTTGAAAAAAATGAAAAAATGAAAAAAACGATGGGTTATAGCCCATCGTTTTTTTGATTATGTTTTTATCCTCGTTTTTCATCATTTTGGACCATGGGCTATAGCCCAAATCGGACGGCATACTATAGCACGCCGTTTTTCATCATTTTTGAGGATTTGAAAAAAATGGAAAAATGAAAAAAACGATGGGTTATAGCCCATCTTTTTCGAATTTTTGATTATTTTTTTTAACCTCGTTTTTCATCATTTTGGACCATGGGCTATAGCCCATATCGTACGGCATACTATAGCAAGCCGTTTTTCATCATTTTTGAGGATTTGAAAAAAATGAAAAAAACGATGGGTTATAGCCCATCTTTTTTTGAATTTTTGATTCTTTTTTTTCCCTCGTTTTTCATCATTTTGGACCATGGGCTATAGCCCAAATCGTACGGCATACTATAGCACGCCGTTTTTCATCATTTTTGAGCATTTGAAAAAAATTAAAAAATGAAAAAAACGATGGGTTATAGCCCATCGTTTTTTGATTTTTTTCCCTCGTTTTTCATCATTTTGGACCATGGGCTATAGCCCATATCGTACGGCATACTATAGCACGCCGTTTTTCATCATTTTTGAGGATTTGAAAAAAATGAAAAAATGAAAAAAACGATGGGTTATAGCCCATCGTTTTTTTGATTATGTTTTTATCCTCGTTTTTCATCATTTTGGACCATGGGCTATAGCCCAAATCGGACGGCATACTATAGCACGCCGTTTTTCATCATTTTTGAGGATTTGAAAAAAATGAAAAAATGAAAAAAACGATGGGTTATAGCCCATCGTTTTTTTGATTTTTTTCCCTCGTTTTTCATCATTTTGGACAATGGGCTATAGCCCAAATCGTACGGCATACTATAGCACGCCGTTTTTCATCATTTTTGAGCATTTGAAAAAAATTAAAAAATGAAAAAATGAAAACAACGATGGGTTATAGCCCATCGTTTTTTGAATTTTTGATTATTTTTTTTATCCTCGTTTTTTATCATTTTGGACCATGGGCTATAGCCCAAATCGGACGGCATACTATAGCACGCCGTTTTTCATCATTTTTGAGGATTTGAAAAAAATGAAAAAATGAAAAAAACGATGGGTTATAGCCCATCGTTTTTTTGATTATGTTTTTATCCTCGTTTTTCATCATTTTGGACCATGGGCTATAGCCCAAATCGGACGGCATACTATAGCACGCCGTTTTTCATCATTTTTGAGGATTTGAAAAAAATGGAAAAATGAAAAAAACGATGGGTTATAGCCCATCTTTTTCGAATTTTTGATTATTTTTTTTAACCTCGTTTTTCATCATTTTGGACCATGGGCTATAGCCCATATCGTACGGCATACTATAGCAAGCCGTTTTTCATCATTTTTGAGGATTTGAAAAAAATGAAAAAAACGATGGGTTATAGCCCATCTTTTTTTGAATTTTTGATTCTTTTTTTTCCCTCGTTTTTCATCATTTTGGACCATGGGCTATAGCCCAAATCGTACGGCATACTATAGCACGCCGTTTTTCATCATTTTTGAGCATTTGAAAAAAATTAAAAAATGAAAAAAACGATGGGTTATAGCCCATCGTTTTTTGATTTTTTTCCCTCGTTTTTCATCATTTTGGACCATGGGCTATAGCCCATATCGTACGGCATACTATAGCACGCCGTTTTTCATCATTTTTGAGGATTTGAAAAAAATGAAAAAATGAAAAAAACGATGGGTTATAGCCCATCGTTTTTTTGATTATGTTTTTATCCTCGTTTTTCATCATTTTGGACCATGGGCTATAGCCCAAATCGGACGGCATACTATAGCACGCCGTTTTTCATCATTTTTGAGGATTTGAAAAAAATGAAAAAATGAAAAAAACGATGGGTTATAGCCCATCGTTTTTTTGATTTTTTTCCCTCGTTTTTCATCATTTTGGACAATGGGCTATAGCCCAAATCGTACGGCATACTATAGCACGCCGTTTTTCATCATTTTTGAGCATTTGAAAAAAATTAAAAAATTAAAAAAACGATTGGTTATAGCCCATCGTTTTTTTGATTTTTTTCCCTCGTTTTTCATCATTTTGGACAATGGGCTATAGCCCAAATCGTACGGCATACTATAGCACGCCGTTTTTCATCATTTTTGAGCATTTGAAAAAAATTAAAAAATTAAAAAAACGATGGGTTATAGCCCATCGTTTTTTGATTTTTTTCCCTCGTTTTTCATCATTTTGGACCATGGGCTATAGCCCATCGTTTTTTGAATTTTTGATTATTTTTTTTATCCTCGTTTTTTATCATTTTGGACCATGGGCTATAGCCCAAATCGGACGGCATACTATAGCACGCCGTTTTTCATCATTTTTGAGGATTTGAAAAAAATGAAAAAATGAAAAAAACGATGGGTTATAGCCCATCGTTTTTTTGATTATGTTTTTATCCTCGTTTTTCATCATTTTGGACCATGGGCTATAGCCCAAATCGGACGGCATACTATAGCACGCCGTTTTTCATCATTTTTGAGGATTTGAAAAAAATGGAAAAATGAAAAAAACGATGGGTTATAGCCCATCTTTTTCGAATTTTTGATTATTTTTTTTAACCTCGTTTTTCATCATTTTGGACCATGGGCTATAGCCCATATCGTACGGCATACTATAGCAAGCCGTTTTTCATCATTTTTGAGGATTTGAAAAAAATGAAAAAAACGATGGGTTATAGCCCATCTTTTTTTGAATTTTTGATTCTTTTTTTTCCCTCGTTTTTCATCATTTTGGACCATGGGCTATAGCCCAAATCGTATGGCATACTATAGCACGCCGTTTTTCATCATTTTTGAGCATTTGAAAAAAATTAAAAAATGAAAAAAACGATGGGTTATAGCCCATCGTTTTTTGATTTTTTTCCCTCGTTTTTCATCATTTTGGACCATGGGCTATAGCCCATATCGTACGGCATACTATAGCACGCCGTTTTTCATCATTTTTGAGGATTTGAAAAAAATGAAAAAATGAAAAAAACGATGGGTTATAGCCCATCGTTTTTTTGATTATGTTTTTATCCTCGTTTTTCATCATTTTGGACCATGGGCTATAGCCCAAATCGGACGGCATACTATAGCACGCCGTTTTTCATCATTTTTGAGGATTTGAAAAAAATGAAAAAATGAAAAAAACGATGGGTTATAGCCCATCGTTTTCGAATTTTTGATTATTTTTTTTAACCTCGTTTTTCATCATTTTGGACCATGGGCTATAGCCCATATCGTACGGCATACTATAGCAAGCCGTTTTTCATCATTTTTGAGGATTTGAAAAAAATGAAAAAATAAAAAAAACGATGGGTTATAGCCCATCTTTTTTTGAATTTTTGATTCTTTTTTTTATCCTCGTTTTTCATCATTTTGGACCATGGGCTATAGCCCAAATCGGACGGCATACTATAGCACGCCGTTTTTCATCATTTTTGAGGATTTGAAAAAAATGAAAAAATAAAAAAAACGATGGGTTATAGCCCATCTTTTTCGAATTTTTGATTTTTTTTTTTAAGCTCGTTTTTCATCATTTTGGACCATGGGCTATAGCCCAAATCGTACGGCATACTATAGCAAGCCGTTTTTCATCATTTTTATTTAATTTTTGATTTTTTTTTTTTACCTCGTTTTTCATCATTTTGGACCATGGGCTATAGCCCATATCGTACGGCATACTATAGCACGCAGTTTTTCATCATTTTTGAGGATTTAAAAAAATGAAAAAAACGATGGGTTATAGCCCATCTTTTTTGATTTTTTTTTTCTTTTTTTTTCTCGTTTTTCATCATTTTGGACCATGGGCTATAGCCCATATCGTACGGCATACTATAGCAAGCCGTTTTTCATCATTTTTGAGGATTTGAAAAAAATGAAAAAATGAAAAAAACGATGGGTTATATATAGCCCATCTTTTTTTGAATTTTTGATTCTTTTTTTAACCTCGTTTTTCATCATTTTGGACCATGGGCTATAGCCCAAATCGTACGGCATACTATAGCTAGCCGTTTTTCATCATTTTTGAGGATTTGAAAAAAATTGAAAAATGAAAAAAACGATGGGTTATAGCCCATCGTTTTTTTGATTTTTTTCCCTCGTTTTTCATCATTTTGGACCATGGGCTATAGCCCATATCGTACGGCATACTATAGCAAGCCGTTTTTCATCATTTTTGAGGATTTGAAAAAAATGAAAAAAAAAAAAACGATGGGTTATATATAGCCCATCTTTTTTTGAATTTTTGATTTTTTTTTAACCTCGTTTTTCATCATTTTGGACCATGGGCTATAGCCCAAATCGTACGGCATACTATAGCAAGCCGTTTTTCATCATTTTTGAGGATTCGGAAAAAATGAAAAAATGAAAAAAACGATGGGTTATAGCCCATCGTTTTTTTGATTTTTTTCAAATCCTCGTTTTTCATCATTTTGGACCATGAGCTATAGCCCATATCGTACGGCATACTATAGCACACCGTTTTTCATCATTTTTGAGGATTTGAAAAAAATGAAAAAATGAAAAAAAACGATGGGTTATAGCCCATCTTTTTCGAATTTTTGATAAAAAAAATTAACCTCGTTTTTCATCATTTTGGACCATGGGCTATAGCCCAAATCGTACGGCATACTATAGCACGCCGTTTTTCATCATTTTTGAGGATTTGAAAAAAATGAAAAAATGAAAAAAACGATGGGTTATAGCCCATCTTTTTTGAATTTTTGATTTTTTTTGTTAACCTCGTTTTTCATCATTTTGGACCATGGGCTATAGCCCAAATCGTACGGCATACTATAGCACGCCGTTTTTCATCATTTTTGAGCATTTGAAAAAAATGAAAAAATGAAAAAAACGATGGGTTATAGCCCATCGTTTTTTGATTTTCTTCCCTCGTTTTTCATCATTTTGGACCATGGGCTATAGCCCATATCGTACGGCATACTATAGCACGCCGTTTTTCATCATTTTTGAGGATTTGAAAAAAATGAAAAAATGAAAACAACGATGGGTTATAGCCCATCGTTTTTTGATTTCTTTCCCTCGTTTTTCATCATTTTGGACCATGGGCTATAGCCCATATCGTACGGCATACTATAGCACGCCGTTTTTCATCATTTTTGAGGATTTGAAAAAAATGAAAAAATGAAAACAACGATGGGTTATAGCCCATCGTTTTTTGAATTTTTGATTTTTTTTTTATCCTCGTTTTTCATCATTTTGGACCATGGGCTATAGCCCATATCGTACGGCATACTATAGCACACCGTTTTTCATAATTTTTGAGGATTTGAAAAAAATAAAAAAATAAAAAAAACGATGGGTTATAGCCCATCTTTTTTTGAATTTTTGATTATTTTTTTAACCTCGTTTTTCATCATTTTGGACCATGGGCTATAGCCCAAATCGGACGGCATACTATAGCACGCCGTTTTTCATCATTTTTGAGGATTTGAAAAAAAATGAAAAAATGAAAAAAACGATGGGTTATAGCCCATCCTTTTCGAATTTTTGATTATTTTTTTAACCTCGTTTTTCATCATTTTGGACCATGGGCTATAGCCCAAATCGTACGGCATACTATAGCACGCCGTTTTTCATCATTTTTGAGGATTTTAAAAAAATGAAAAAATGAAAAAAACGATGGGTTATAGCCCATCGTTTTTTTGATTTTTTTTTTATCCTCGTTTTTCATCATTTTGGACCATGGGCTATAGCCCAAATCGTACGGCATACTATAGCACGCCGTTTTTCATCATTTTTGAGGATTTGAAAAAAATGAAAAAATGAAAAAAACGATGGGTTATAGCCCATCTTTTTTTTAATTTTTGATTCTTTTTTTTAACCTCATTTTTCATCATTTTGGACCATGGGCTATAGCCCATATCGTACGGCATACTATAGCACGCCGTTTTTCATCATTTTTGAGGATTTGAAAAAAAAAAAAAAAAAAAACGATGGGTTATATATAGCCCAACTTTTTTTTAATTTTTGATTTTTTTTTAACCTCGTTTTTCATCATTTTGGACCATGGGCTATAGCCCAAATCGTACGGCATACTATAGCAAGCCGTTTTTCATCATTTTTGAGGATTCGGAAAAAATTAAAAAAACGATGGGTTTTTTAGATTTTTTTTAAATCCTCGTTTTTCATCATTTTGGACCATGAGCTATAGCCCATATCGTACGGCATACTATAGCACACCGTTTTTCATCATTTTTGAGGATTTGAAAAAAATGAAAAAATGAAAAAAAACGATGGGTTATAGCCCATCTTTTTCGAATTTTTGATAAAAAAAATTAACCTCGTTTTTCATCATTTTGGACCATGGGCTATAGCCCAAATCGTACGGCATACTATAGCAAGCCGTTTTTCATCATTTTTGAGGATTTGAAAAAAATGAAAAAATGAAAAAAAATGATGGGTTATAGCCCATCTTTTTCGAATTTTTGATAAAAAAAATTAACCTCGTTTTTCATCATTTTGGACCATGGGCTATAGCCCATATCGTACGGCATACTATAGCACGCCGTTTTTCATCATTTTTGAGGATTTGAAAAAAATGAAAAAATGAAAACAACGATGGGTTATAGCCCATCGTTTTTTGAATTTTTGATTATTTTTTTTATCCTCGTTTTTCATCATTTTGGACCATGGGCTATAGCCCATATCGTACGGCATACTATAGCACGCCGTTTTTCATCATTTTTGAGGATTTGAAAAAAATGAAAAAAACGATGGGTTATAGCCCATCGTTTTTTTGATTTTTTTTTTTTATCCTCGTTTTTCATCATTTTGGACCATGGGCTATAGCCCAAATCGTACGGCATACTATAGCACGCCGTTTTTCATCATTTTTGAGGATTTGAAAAAAATGAAAAAATAAAAAAAACGATGGGTTATAGCCCATCTTTTTTTTAATTTTTGATTCTTTTTTTTAACCTCGTTTTTCATCATTTTGGACCATGGGCTATAGCCCAAATCGTACGGCATACTATAGCAAGCCGTTTTTCATCATTTTTGAGGATTCGGAAAAAATTAAAAAAACGATGGGTTTTTTAGATTTTTTTTAAATCCTCGTTTTTCATCATTTTGGACCATGAGCTATAGCCCATATCGTACGGCATACTATAGCACACCGTTTTTCATCATTTTTGAGGATTTGAAAAAAATGAAAAAATGAAAAAAAACGATGGGTTATAGCCCATCTTTTTCGAATTTTTGATAAAAAAAATTAACCTCGTTTTTCATCATTTTGGACCATGGGCTATAGCCCAAATCGTACGGCATACTATAGCAAGCCGTTTTTCATCATTTTTGAGGATTTGAAAAAAATGAAAAAATGAAAAAAAATGATGGGTTATAGCCCATCTTTTTCGAATTTTTGATAAAAAAAATTAACCTCGTTTTTCATCATTTTGGACCATGGGCTATAGCCCATATCGTACGGCATACTATAGCAAGCCGTTTTTCATCATTTTTGAGGATTTGAAAAAAATGAAAAAATGAAAAAAACGATGGGTTATAGCCCATGGTTTTTTTTATTTTTTTTTTATCCTCGTTTTTCATCATTTTGGACCATGGGCTATAGCCCAAATCGTACGGCATACTATAGCACGCCGTTTTTCATCATTTTTGAGGATTTTAAAAAAATGAAAAAATGAAAAAAACGATGGGTTATAGCCCATCGTTTTTTTGATTTTTTTTTAAATCCTCGTTTTTCATCATTTTGGACCATGAGCTATAGCCCATATCGTACGGCATACTATAGCACACCGTTTTTCATCATTTTTGAGGATTTGAAAAAAATGAAAGAATGAAAAAAAAAACGATGGGTTATAGCCCATCTTTTTCGAATTTTTGATAAAAAAAATTAACCTTGTTTTTCATCATTTTGGACCATGGGCTATAGCCCAAATCGTACGGCATACTATAGCACGCCGTTTTTCATCATTTTTGAGGATTTGAAAAAAATGAAAAAATGAAAAAAAACGATGGGTTATAGCCCATCGTTTTTTGAATTTTTGATTATTTTTTTTATCCTCGTTTTTTATCATTTTGGACCATGGGCTATAGCCCAAATCGTACGGCATACTATAGCACGCCGTTTTTCATCATTTTTGAGGATTTGAAAAAAATGAAAAAATGAAAAAAAACGATGGGTTATAGCCCATCTTTTTTTAATTTTTGATTTTTTTTGTTAACCTTGTTTTTCATCATTTTGGACCATGGGCTATAGCCCAAATCGTACGGCATACTATAGCACACCGTTTTTCATAATTTTTGAGGATTTGAAAAAAAAAAAAAAATTAAAAAAACGATGGGTTATAGCCCATCTTTTTCGAATTTTTGATTATTTTTTTTAACCTGGTTTTTCATCATTTTGGACCATGGGCTATAGCCCAAATCGTACGGCATACTATAGCAAGCCGTTTTTCATCATTTTTGAGGATTTGAAAAAAATGAAAAAATGAAAAAAACGATGGGTTATAGCCCATCGTTTTTTTGATTTTCTTTTTTATCCTCGTTTTTCATCATTTTGGACCATGGGCTATAGCCCAAATCGTACGGCATACTATAGCACGCCGTTTTTCATCATTTTTGAGGATTTGAAAAAAATGAAAAAATGAAAAAAACGATGGGTTATAGCCCATCTTTTTTTGAATTTTTGATTCTTTTTTTTAACCTCGTTTTTCATCATTTTGGACCATGGGCTATAGCCCAAATCGGACGGCATACTATAGCACGCCGTTTTTCATCATTTTTGAGGATTTGAAAAAAATGAAAAAATGAAAAAAACGATGGGTTATAGCCCATCTTTTTCGAATTTTTGATTATTTTTTTTAAGCTCGTTTTTCATCATTTTGGACCATGGGCTATAGCCCAAATCGTACGGCATACAGCAAGCCGTTTTTCATCATTTTTGAGGATTTGAAAAAAATGAAAAAATGAAAAAAACGATGGGTTATAGCCCATCGTTTTTTTGATTTTTTTTTTATCCTCGTTTTTCATCATTTTGGACCATGGGCTATAGCCCAAATCGTACGGCATACTATAGCACGCCGTTTTTCATCATTTTTGAGGATTTTAAAAAAATGAAAAAATGAAAAAAACGATGGGTTATAGCCCATCGTTTTTTTTATTTTTTTTTAAATCCTCGTTTTTCATCATTTTGGACCATGAGCTATAGCCCATATCGTACGGCATACTATAGCACACCGTTTTTCATCATTTTTGAGGATTTGAAAAAAATGAAAGAATGAAAAAAAAAACGATGGGTTATAGCCCATCTTTTTCGAATTTTTGATAAAAAAAATTAACCTTGTTTTTCATCATTTTGGACCATGGGCTATTACCCAGGGGGCAAAGGGGGTTGACCTGCATTTGCCATGACCTCAAAGGTTGTCCACCAGAAATAATATCTATGACCCCGTAGGATCACAACCTATATGGACAACCCGGTCAATTTTTTGATGGAAGTCCAATATGGCCGCCGCAATATTGGCCCCTATTAGTTATAATGGGGGGTGAATAGGGCAAAATTTTAAACCAAAACCAAAATCCACGAAACTTCTCAGGTTGATCAATGATATGAATATGAAAAAAATGTGTATTGAAAGTTTCCATGAAATTCAATATGGCCGCCACAATATGGCCGCCACAATATTGGCACCCAGAAAATACGTTTGGCTCTAACTTCTGAACCAGATGAGCTAGAAACGCAAACTCAGTGTCTATTTCATGTTTTCTGACCATGAGAGACTCAATGGAATACCCAGTTTTATTATTGGGTGTGTCTGGACCCTTATTGTGCATATTTACAAGATGGTGGCTACCCGAAATAGTGCTTTACCATGATTTCTACCATGATTGTTGACTGTTTTAGCAAACACAAGCAATATTAATCCATTGGCTAAGATTTATGACACAGAAGGGGAGGGAGGGACATATATCTTTGACCTTGCATATTGTCATTTCCCCTCAGATCCTATGTAGAGTTGTAGGATAAAATCAGAGACCAAAACAATGTATCTTAGAGATTACTTTTTAATACAATTTTCCTTTTTTTTCTTTTGTCTCTTCTGGTCTTTAACACACAGACATGCACATACACAGACTTGCCAACAACTTCAGCTTCAGGGAAATAAAATTAACATATGTTTAATATGAATAACAGAACATGAAGTGCAGTGTGTTGATGGAAGAGGTTGCCTAAAAGGTCTTCATATGCATTCTAGAAATAATCTATGAGAAGTAGAGGAGTAATGATGGATGCAAACAGGCTGCATGCAAGTCATTTCTATTCACTATCACTGTCATGTGTTGTACTTATCCTGCTGCATCTTGTCTCCAGTCTCTGGCAACGACACCCCAAGTAGCATGGAATTTCCTTCTTTGCACACAAACAGTTTTTCTGGCAGCCTTTGATACAGCTACATGATATTGCCTTGTTCATTGACATAGGCCAGGCTGGCTCTGTAGATGGACAGGGGACTGCATTCCCGTCACTGAGACCATCCATACTCAGTGAAAGAAGGGATGTCCGGCTTGGCGATGTGTGCTTGTTTATCTATTATGGTTGCTAGAGCAGCTGTTTTCAGGTGCAGGTCAAAGGCATTCTCTGTCGGCGGCAGCAGCTTCAAGAGGGTTGATCTGTTATTTAGGAACTTATAAACTCTCAGCTTGGCCAGGTCAAAGTCCTCTGAGTGGTCAGCTTTGGATGCATATAAAGCTATGGCGAGGTCTCGAGCCTGATTTATGACATCATCTGAGAGGGAATAAGAGGAGTTTTCACCAAACTCCTGAAGTCCAGGGAGATATAGACGCATGCTGGTCTTGAACCATGTCTTCTTGCCAGTGAAAAAGGGATAGCTGGTGGTATCTCTGCCACTCAGGCTGTGGATAAAGGGCAGGGCACGACACTGTGCGACTCCCAGTGCTGAGACCATGTGATGGATAGGAAGGTATGCATCCTGCTCTGTTCTCACCCACAGCTCTGGAAGGTCTCGGTAGTGGGTTGCAGCATAGTATAGGCACATGATGATGACATCTGTGTCATTGGCATGGATGACAACTCTGTCAACTTTGTCAGTCCGGACACTGTAGATGGTGTGTAGTATTATCCTCGTATCAGCCTCCTGTTGTGTGGATTCTAGTCCAGGAACATCCACAACAGACCCCTCCTTGATCAACACACTCCTTGTTTCTTCTTTAAACCCTCCACTCAGGTAAAGATGGGTTTGACCAAGAGCAGACTTAAGTTTCTCATGTTCACACCATTCCTCACAGAGGAAACTCAGAAGGTTTGCTTTGTTGGCAGAGACAGCAAAAAACTCTACCTGCTGTAGACTACAGCACATACGTTCTGTAGTCTACACAGACGTTCAGCACTTTCCTGCCAACAACAATATCATGATCACACATCTTGGATGGGAAAAGTGAAATTGGTGATCAGATCATTATAATAATAATAATAATAATAATAATAATAATACACAAAACGGATAACAATAAACAAATCTGGTAGTTAAATCAGACCAGATGAAGGAGCTTATTAGCTTTCAAAATGGGGCTGCAACCATCAAATATTTTTAATAACAACTGTCACTAGATAGATTTGCATCATTTGGCTGGTGGCTGTTGCACTGTTAGCCAGTTAAGAAGTAATTAGTAACTTACCAACAACTCCTCTTCGTGTTCAAGTTGCCATCATTTGTGATCAGAGGTCTCAAAACGGATGATGGAAAAAGTAAACTAAAACCAATGTTGGCTTATATTGATTAAAAGTGCTATGCCAATTTAGTAGCGGGTGTTTGGACCCAGCATGTTACTTGACCAGGTCATTTGAGGACCCGCTCTAAAATGCGATGTGACATCTCAAGGGGCTTATCCTTTCAATAAAGGTATATATATTCAAAACGGTCAACAATCATGCTAGAAATCATGGTAAAGCACTATTTCGGGTAGCCACCATCTTGTAAATATGCACACTAAGGGTCCAGACACACCCAATAATAAAAATAGGTATTCCATTGAGTCTCTCATGGTCAGAAAACATGAAATAGACACTGAGTTTGCGTTTCTAGCTCATCTGGTTCAGAAGTTAGAGCCAAACCTATTTTCTGGGTGCCAATATTGTGGCGGCCATATTGTGGCGGCCGTATTGAATTTCATGGAAACTTTCAATACAAAGAATGTTCATATTCATATCATTGATCAACCTGAGAGGTTTCGTGGATTTTGGTTTTGGTTTAAAATGTTGCCCTATTCACCCCCCATTATAACTAATAGGGGCCAATATTGCGGCGGCCATATTGGACTTCCAGCAAAAGATTGACCGGGTTGTCCATATTGGTTGTGATCCTACGGGGTCATAGATATTATTTCTTGTGGACAACCTTTGAGGTCATGGCAAATGCAGGTTTCCTAAAAAAAGGGTGGTTTGCCCCCTGGGTATATAGCCCAAATCGTACGGCATACTATAGCACGCCGTTTTTCATCATTTTTGAGGATTTGAAAAAAATGAAAAAATGAAAAAAAACGATGGGTTATAGCCCATCGTTTTTTTAATTTTTGATTATTTTTTTTATCCTCGTTTTTTATCATTTTGGACCATGGGCTATAGCCCAAATCGTACGGCATACTATAGCACGCCGTTTTTCATCATTTTTGAGGATTTGAAAAAAATGAAAATAACGATGGGTTATAGCCCATCTTTTTCGAATTTTTGATTATTTTTTTTAACCTCGTTTTTCATCATTTTGGACCATGGGCTATAGCCCATATCGTACGGCATACTATAGCAAGCCGTTTTTCATCATTTTTGAGGATTTGAAAAAAATGAAAAAATGAAAAAAACGATGGGTTATAGCCCATCGTTTTTTTGATTTTTTTTTTATCCTCGTTTTTCATCATTTTGGACCATGGGCTATAGCCCAAATCGTACGGCATACTATAGCACGCCGTTTTTCATCATTTTTGAGGATTTTAAAAAAATGAAAAAATGAAAAAAACGATGGGTTATAGCCCATCGTTTTTTTGATTTTTTTTTAAATCCTCGTTTTTCATCATTTTGGACCATGAGCTATAGCCCATATCGTACGGCATACTATAGCACACCGTTTTTCATCATTTTTGAGGATTTGAAAAAAATGAAAGAATGAAAAAAAAAACGATGGGTTATAGCCCATCTTTTTCGAATTTTTGATAAAAAAAATTAACCTTGTTTTTCATCATTTTGGACCATGGGCTATAGCCCAAATCGTACGGCATACTATAGCACGCCGTTTTTCATCATTTTTGAGGATTTGAAAAAAATGAAAAAATGAAAAAAAACGATGGGTTATAGCCCATCGTTTTTTGAATTTTTGATTATTTTTTTTATCCTCGTTTTTTATCATTTTGGACCATGGGCTATAGCCCAAATCGTACGGCATACTATAGCACGCCGTTTTTCATCATTTTTGAGGATTTGAAAAAAATGAAAAAATGAAAAAAAACGATGGGTTATAGCCCATCTTTTTTTAATTTTTGATTTTTTTTGTTAACCTTGTTTTTCATCATTTTGGACCATGGGCTATAGCCCAAATCGTACGGCATACTATAGCACACCGTTTTTCATAATTTTTGAGGATTTGAAAAAAAAAAAAAAAATTAAAAAAACGATGGGTTATAGCCCATCTTTTTCGAATTTTTGATTATTTTTTTTAACCTAGTTTTTCATCATTTTGGACCATGGGCTATAGCCCAAATCGTACGGCATACTATAGCAAGCCGTTTTTCATCATTTTTGAGGATTTGAAAAAAATGAAAAAATGAAAAAAACGATGGGTTATAGCCCATCGTTTTTTTGATTTTCTTTTTTATCCTCGTTTTTCATCATTTTGGACCATGGGCTATAGCCCAAATCGTACGGCATACTATAGCACGCCGTTTTTCATCATTTTTGAGGATTTGAAAAAAATGAAAAAATGAAAAAAACGATGGGTTATAGCCCATCTTTTTTTGAATTTTTGATTCTTTTTTTTAACCTTGTTTTTCATCATTTTGGACCATGGGCTATAGCCCAAATCGTACGGCATACTATAGCACACCGTTTTTCATAATTTTTGAGGATTTGAAAAAAAAAAAAAAAATGAAAAAAACGATGGGTTATAGCCCATCTTTTTCGAATTTTTGATTATTTTTTTTAACCTAGTTTTTCATCATTTTGGACCATGGGCTATAGCCCAAATCGTACGGCATACTATAGCAAGCCGTTTTTCATCATTTTTGAGGATTTGAAAAAAATGAAAAAATGAAAAAAACGATGGGTTATAGCCCATCGTTTTTTTGATTTTCTTTTTTATCCTCGTTTTTCATCATTTTGGACCATGGGCTATAGCCCAAATCGTACGGCATACTATAGCACGCCGTTTTTCATCATTTTTGAGGATTTGAAAAAAATGAAAAAATGAAAAAAACGATGGGTTATAGCCCATCTTTTTCGAATTTTTGATTATTTTTTTTAAGCTCGTTTTTCATCATTTTGGACCATGGGCTATAGCCCAAATCGTACGGCATACAGCAAGCCGTTTTTCATCATTTTTGAGGATTTGAAAAAAATGAAAAAATGAAAAAAACGATGGGTTATAGCCCATCGTTTTTTTGATTTTTTTTTTATCCTTGTTTTTCATCATTTTGGACCATGGGCTATAGCCCAAATCGTACGGCATACTATAGCACGCCGTTTTTCATCATTTTTGAGGATTTGAAAAAAATGAAAAAATGAAAAAAACGATGGGTTATAGCCCATCTTTTTTTTAATTTTTGATTATTTTTTTTAACCTCATTTTTCATCATTTTGGACCATGGGCTATAGCCCATATCGTACGGCATACTATAGCACGCCGTTTTTCATCATTTTTGAGGATTTGAAAAAAATGAAAAAAAAAAAACGATGGGTCATATATAGCCCATCTTTTTTTGAATTTTTGAATTTTTTTTAACCTCGTTTTTCATCATTTTGGACCATGGGCTATAGCCCAAATCTTACGGCATACTATAGCAAGCCGTTTTTCATCATTTTTGAGGATTCGGAAAAAATGAAAAAAACGATGGGTTATAGCCCATCGTTTTTTTGATTTTTTTTAAATCCTCGTTTTTCATCATTTTGGACCATGGGCTATAGCCCATATCGTACGGCATACTATAGCACACCGTTTTTCATCATTTTTGAGGATTTGAAAAAAATGAAAAAAAACGATGGGTTATAGCCCATCTTTTTCGAATTTTTGATAAAAAAAATTAACCTCGTTTTTCATCATTTTGGACCATGGGCTATAGCCCAAATCGTACGGCATACTATAGCACGCCGTTTTTCATCATTTTTGAGGATTTGAAAAAAATGAAAAAATGAAAAAAACGATGGGTTATAGCCCATCTTTTTTGAATTTTTGATTTTTTTTGTTAACCTCGTTTTTCATCATTTTGGACCATGGGCTATAGCCCAAATCGTACGGCATACTATAGCAAGCCGTTTTTCATCATTTTTGAGGATTTGAAAAAAATGAAAAAATGAAAAAAACGATGGGTTATAGCCCATCGTTTTTTTGATTTTTTTTTGTCCTTGTTTTTCATCATTTTGGACCATGGGCTATAGCCCAAATCGTACGGCATACTATAGCACGCCGTTTTTCATCATTTTTGAGGATTCGGAAAAAATGAAAAAAACGATGGGTTATAGCCCATCGTTTTTTTGATTTTTTTTAAATCCTCGTTTTTCATCATTTTGGACCATGGGCTATAGCCCATATCGTACGGCATACTATAGCACACCGTTTTTCATCATTTTTGAGGATTTGAAAAAAATTAAAAAAAACGATGGGTTATAGCCCATCTTTTTCGAATTTTTGATAAAAAAAATTAACCTCGTTTTTCATCATTTTGGACCATGGGCTATAGCCCAAATCGTACGGCATACTATAGCACGCCGTTTTTCATCATTTTTGAGGATTTGAAAAAAATGAAAAAATGAAAAAAACGATGGGTTATAGCCCATCTTTTTTGAATTTTTGATTTTTTTTGTTATCCTCGTTTTTCATCATTTTGGACCATGGGCTATAGCCCATATCGTACGGCATACTATAGCACACCGTTTTTCATAATTTTTGAGGATTTGAAAAAACATTAAAATTTAAAAAAACGATGGGTTATAGCCCATCTTTTTCGAATTTTTGATTATTTTTTTTAACCTCGTTTTTCATCATTTTGGACCATGGGCTATAGCCCAAATCGTACGGCATACTATAGCAAGCCGTTTTTCATCATTTTTGAGGATTTGAAAAAAATGAAAAAATGAAAAAAACGATGGGTTATAGCCCATCGTTTTTTTGATTTTTTTTTAATCCTCGTTTTTCATCATTTTGGACCATGGGCTATAGCCCAAATCGTACGGCATACAGCAAGCCGTTTTTCATCATTTTTGAGGATTTGAAAAAAATGAAAAAATGAAAAAAACGATGGGTTATAGCCCATCGTTTTTTTGATTTTTTTTTTATCCTTGTTTTTCATCATTTTGGACCATGGGCTATAGCCCAAATCGTACGGGATACTATAGCACGCCGTTTTTCATCATTTTTGAGGATTTGAAAAAAATGAAAAAATGAAAAAAAACGATGGGTTATAGCCCATCTTTTTCGAATTTTTGATAAAAAAAATTTACCTCGTTTTTCATCATTTTGGACCATGGGCTATAGCCCAAATCGTACGGCATACTATAGCACGCCGTTTTTCATCATTTTTGAGGATTTGAAAAAAATGAAAAAAACGATGGGTTATAGCCCATCTTTTTTGAATTTTTGATTTTTTTTGTTAACCTCGTTTTTCATCATTTTGGACCATGGGCTATAGCCCATATCGTACGGCATACTATAGCACACCGTTTTTCATAATTTTTGAGGATTTGAAAAAAAATTAAAAAATGAAAAAAACGATGGGTTACAGCCCATCGTTTTTTAGATTTTTTTCCCTTGTTTTTCATAATTTTGGACCATGGGCTATAGCCCATATCGTACGGCATACTATAGCACGCCGTTTTTCATCATTTTTGAGGATTTGAAAAAAAATGAAAAAATGAAAACAACGATGGGTTATAGCCCATCGTTTTTTGATATATATATTTTTTTTTTATCCTCGTTTTTCATCATTTTGGACCATGGGCTATAGCCCATATCGTACGGCATACTATAGCACACCGTTTTTCATAATTTTTGAGGATTTGAAAAAACATTAAAATTTAAAAAAACGATGGGTTATAGCCCATCTTTTTCGAATTTTTGATTATTTTTTTTAACCTCGTTTTTCATCATTTTGGACCATGGGCTATAGCCCAAATCGTACGGCATACTATAGCAAGCCGTTTTTCATCATTTTTGAGGATTTGAAAAAAATGAAAAAATGAAAAAAACGATGGGTTATAGCCCATCGTTTTTTTGATTTTTTTTTAATCCTCGTTTTTCATCATTTTGGACCATGGGCTATAGCCCAAATCGTACGGCATACAGCAAGCCGTTTTTCATCATTTTTGAGGATTTGAAAAAAATGAAAAAATGAAAAAAACGATGGGTTATAGCCCATCGTTTTTTTGATTTTTTTTTTATCCTTGTTTTTCATCATTTTGGACCATGGGCTATAGCCCAAATCGTACGGGATACTATAGCACGCCGTTTTTCATCATTTTTGAGGATTTGAAAAAAATGAAAAAATGAAAAAAAACGATGGGTTATAGCCCATCTTTTTCGAATTTTTGATAAAAAAAATTTACCTCGTTTTTCATCATTTTGGACCATGGGCTATAGCCCAAATCGTACGGCATACTATAGCACGCCGTTTTTCATCATTTTTGAGGATTTGAAAAAAATGAAAAAATGAAAAAAACGATGGGTTATAGCCCATCTTTTTTGAATTTTTGATTTTTTTTGTTAACCTCGTTTTTCATCATTTTGGACCATGGGCTATAGCCCATATCGTACGGCATACTATAGCACACCGTTTTTCATAATTTTTGAGGATTTGAAAAAAAATTTAAAAATGAAAAAAACGATGGGTTACAGCCCATCGTTTTTTAGATTTTTTTCCCTCGTTTTTCATAATTTTGGACCATGGGCTATAGCCCATATCGTACGGCATACTATAGCACGCCGTTTTTCATCATTTTTGAGGATTTGAAAAAAAATGAAAAAATGAAAACAACGATGGGTTATAGCCCATCGTTTTTTGATATATATTTTTTTTTTTTATCCTCGTTTTTCATCATTTTGGACCATGGGCTATAGCCCATATCGTACGGCATACTATAGCACACCGTTTTTCATAATTTTTGAGGATTTGAAAAAAAAAAAAAAATTAAAAAAACGATGGGTTATAGCCCATCTTTTTCGAATTTTTGATTATTTTTTTTAACCTCGTTTTTCATCATTTTGGACTATAGCAAGCCGTTTTTCATCATTTTTGAGGATTTAAAAAAAATGAAAAAATGAAAAAAACGATGGGTTATAGCCCATCGTTTTTTAGATTTTTTTTTAATCCTCGTTTTTCATCATTTTGGACCATGGGCTATAGCCCAAATCGTACGGCATACAGCAAGCCGTTTTTCATCATTTTTGAGGATTTGAGAAAAATGAAAAAATGAAAAAAACGATGGGTTATAGCCCATCGTTTTTTTGATTTTTTTTTAATCCTTGTTTTTCATCATTTTGGACCATGGGCTATAGCCCAAATCGTACGGCATACTATAGCACGCCGTTTTTCATCATTTTTGAGAATTTGAAAAAAATGAAAAAATGAAAAAAAACGATGGGTTATAGCCCATCTTTTTCGAATTTTTGATAAAAAAAATTAACCTCGTTTATCATCATTTTGGACCATGGGCTATAGCCCAAATCGTACGGCATACTATAGCACGCCGTTTTTCATCATTTTTGAGGATTTGAAAAAAATGAAAAAATGAAAAAAACGATGGGTTATAGCCCATCTTTTTCGAATTTTTGATAAAAAAAATTAACCTCGTTTATCATCATTTTGGACCATGGGCTATAGCCCAAATCGTACGGCATACTATAGCACGCCGTTTTTCATCATTTTTGAGGATTTGAAAAAAATGAAAAAATGAAAAAAACGATGGGTTATAGCCCATCTTTTTTGAATTTTTGATTTTTTTTTGTTAACCTCGTTTTTCATCATTTTGGACCATGGGCTATAGCCCAAATCGTACGGCATACTATAGCAAGCCGTTTTTCATCATTTTTGAGGATTTGAAAAAAATGAAAAAAACGATGGGTTATAGCCCATCGTTTTTTTGATTTTTTTTATCCTTGTTTTTCATCATTTTGGACCATGGGCTATAGCCCAAATCGTACGGCATACTATAGCACGCCGTTTTTCATCATTTTTGAGGATTTGAAAAAAATGAAAAAATGAAAAAAACGATGGGTTATAGCCCATCTTTTTTTTAATTTTTGATTCTTTTTTTTAACCTCGTTTTTCATCATTTTGGACCATGGGCTATAGCCCATATCGTACGGCATACTATAGCACGCCGTTTTTCATCATTTTTGAGGATTTGAAAAAAATGAAAAAAAAAAAAAACGATGGGTTATATATATCCCATCTTTTTTTGAATTTTTGATTTTTTTTAACCTCGTTTTTCATCATTTTGGACCATGGGCTATAGCCCAAATCGTACGGCATACTATATCAAGCCGTTTTTCATCATTTTTGAGGATTCGAAAAATAATGAAAAAATGAAAAAAACGATGGGTTATAGCCCATCGTTTTTTAGATTTTTTTAAAATCCTCGTTTTTCATCATTTTGGACCTTGAGCTATAGCCCATATCGTACGGCATACTATAGCACACCGTTTTTCATCATTTTTGAGGATTTGAAAAAAATGAAAAAATGAAAAAAAACGATGGGTTATAGCCCATCTTTTTCGAATTTTTGATAAAAAAAATTAACCTTGTTTTTCATCATTTTGGACCATGGGCTATAGCCCAAATCGTACGGCATACTATAGCAAGCCGTTTTTCATCATTTTTGAGGATTTGAAAAAAATGAAAAAATAAAAAAAACGATGGGTTATAGCCCATCGTTTTTTTTATTTTTTTTCCCTCGTTTTTCATCATT
The DNA here is from genome assembly GCF_964188405.1 of Protomyctophum parallelum. Lineage (NCBI taxonomy): Eukaryota > Metazoa > Chordata > Actinopteri > Myctophiformes > Myctophidae > Protomyctophum > Protomyctophum parallelum. The sequence continues at coordinate 75,910,186 of NC_139697.1, read as the reverse complement.
TTGGACCATGGGCTATAGCCCATATCGTACGGCATACTATAGCACGCCGTTTTTCATCATTTTTGAGGATTTGAAAAAAATGAAAAAATGAAAACAACGATGGGTTATAGCCCATCGTTTTTTGATTTTTTTTTATCCTTGTTTTTCATCATTTTGGACCATGGGCTATAGCCCAAATCGTACGGCATACTATAGCACGCCGTCTTTCATCATTTTTGAGGATTTGAAAAAAATGAAAAAATGAAAAAAACGATGGGTTATAGCCCATCGTTTTTTTGATTTTTTTTTAAATCCTCGTTTTTCATCATTTTGGACCATGGGCTATAGCCCAAATCGTACGGCATACTATAGCAAGCCGTTTTTCATCATTTTTGAGGATTTGAAAAAAATGAAAAAAACGATGGGTTATAGCCCATCTTTTTTTGAATTTTTGATTCTTTTTTTTAACCTCGTTTTTCATCATTTTGGACCATGGGCTATAGCCCATATCGTACGGCATACTATAGCACGCCGTTTTTCATCATTTTTGAGGATTTGAAAAAAATGAAGAAAAAAAAAACGATGGGTTATATATAGCCCATCTTTTTTTGAATTTTTTATTTTTTTTTAACCTCGTTTTTCATCATTTTGGACCATGGGCTATAGCCCAAATCGTCCGGCATACTATAGCAAGCCGTTTTTCATCATTTTTGAGGATTCGAAAAAAATGAAAAAATGAAAAAAACGATGGGTTATAGCCCATCGTTTTTTTGATTCTTTTTAAATCCTCGTTTTTCATCATTTTGGACCATGAGCTATAGCCCATATCCTACGGCATACTATAGCACACCGTTTTTCATCATTTTTGAGGATTTGAAAAAAATAAAAAAAACGATGGGTTATAGCCCATCTTTTTCGAATTTTTGATAAAAAAAATTAACCTCGTTTTTCATCATTTTGGACCATGGGCTAAAGCCCATATCGTACGGCATACTATAGCACGCCGTTTTTCATCATTTTTGAGGATTTGAAAAAAATGAAAAAATGAAAACAACGATGGGTTATAGCCCATCGTCTTTTGAATTTTTGATTATTTTTTTTATCCTCGTTTTTTATCATTTTGGACCATGGGCTATAGCCCATATCGTACGGCATACTATAGCACGCCGTTTTTCATCATTTTTGAGGATTTGAAAAAAATGAAAAAATGAAAACAACGATGGGTTATAGCCCATCGTTTTTTGAATTTTTGATTATTTTTTTTATCCTCGTTTTTCATCATTTTGGACCATGGGCTATAGCCCATATCGTACGGCATACTATAGCACACCGTTTTTCATAATTTTTGAGGATTTGAAAAAAATGAAAAAAACGATGGGTTATAGCCCATCTTTTTTTGAATTTTTGATTATTTCTTTAACCTCGTTTTTCATCATTTTGGACCATGGGCTATAGCCCAAATCGGACGGCATACTATAGCACGCCGTTTTTCATCATTTTTGAGGATTTGAAAAAAATGAAAAAATGAAAAAAACGATGGGTTATAGCCCATCTTTTTCGAATTTTTGATTATTTTTTTTAACCTCGTTTTTCATCATTTTGGACCATGGGCTATAGCCCAAATCGTACGGCATACTATAGCAAGCCGTTTTTCATCATTTTTGAGGATTTGAAAAAAATGAAAAAATGAAAAAAACGATGGGTTATAGCCCATCGTTTTTTAGATATTTTTTTAATCCTCGTTTTTCATCATTTTGGACCATGGGCTATAGCCCAAATCGTACGGCATACTATAGCACGCCGTTTTTCATCATTTTTGAGGATTTGAAAAAAATTAAAAAATGAAAAAAACGATGGGTTATAGCCCATCTTTTTTTGAATTTTTGATTATTTTTTTTAACCTCGTTTTTCATCATTTTGGACCATGGGCTATAGCCCAAATCGTACGGCATACTATAGCAAGCCGTTTTTCATCATTTTTGAGGATTTGAAAAAAATGAAAAAATGAAAACAACGATGGGTTATAGCCCATCGTTTTTTGAATTTTTGATTATTTTTTTTATCCTCGTTTTTCATCATTTTGGACCATGGGCTATAGCCCATATCGTACGGCATACTATAGCACACCGTTTTTCATAATTTTTGAGGATTTGAAAAAAATGAAAAAAACGATGGGTTATAGCCCATCTTTTTTTGAATTTTTGATTATTTCTTTAACCTCGTTTTTCATCATTTTGGACCATGGGCTATAGCCCAAATCGGACGGCATACTATAGCACGCCGTTTTTCATCATTTTTGAGGATTTGAAAAAAATGAAAAAATGAAAAAAACGATGGGTTATAGCCCATCTTTTTCGAATTTTTGATTATTTTTTTTAACCTCGTTTTTCATCATTTTGGACCATGGGCTATAGCCCAAATCGTACGGCATACTATAGCAAGCCGTTTTTCATCATTTTTGAGGATTTGAAAAAAATGAAAAAATGAAAAAAACGATGGGTTATAGCCCATCGTTTTTTAGATATTTTTTTAATCCTCGTTTTTCATCATTTTGGACCATGGGCTATAGCCCAAATCGTACGGCATACTATAGCACGCCGTTTTTCATCATTTTTGAGGATTTGAAAAAAATTAAAAAATTAAAAAAACGATGGGTTATAGCCCATCTTTTTTTGAATTTTTGATTATTTTTTTTAACCTCGTTTTTCATCATTTTGGACCATGGGCTATAGCCCAAATCGTACGGCATACTATAGCAAGCCGTTTTTCATCATTTTTGAGGATTTGAAAAAAATGAAAAAAACGATGGGTTATAGCCCATCTTTTTTGAATTTTTGATTTTTTTTTTACCTCGTTTTTCATCATTTTGGACCATGGGCTATAGCCCAAATCGTACGGCATACTATAGCAAGCCGTTTTTCATCATTTTTGAGGATTTGAAAAAAATAAAAAAATGAAAAAAACGATGGGTTATAGCCCATCGTTTTATTTTATTTTTTTCCCTCGTTTTTCATCATTTTGGACCATGGGCTATAGCCCATATCGTACGGCATACTATAGCACGCCGTTTTTCATCATTTTTGAGGATTTGAAAAAAATGAAAAAATGAAAACAACGATGGGTTATAGCCCATCTTTTTTCGAATTTTTGATTATTTTTTTTAACCTCGTTTTTCATCATTTTGGACCATGGGCTATAGCCCAAATCGTACGGCATACTATAGCAAGCCGTTTTTCATCATTTTTGAGGATTTGAAAAAAATGAAAAAATGAAAAAAACGATGGGTTATAGCCCATCGTTTTCTTTTTTTTTTTTTTATCCTCGTTTTTCATCATTTGGGACCATGGGCTATAGCCCAAATCGTACGGCATACTATAGCACGCCGTTTTTCATCATTTTTGAGGATTTGAAAAAAATGAAAAAATGAAAAAAACGATGGGTTATAGCCCATCTTTTTTTGAATTTTTGATTCTTTTTTTTAACCTCGTTTTTCATCATTTTGGACCATGGGCTATAGCCCCTACCGTACGGCATACTATAGCAAGCCGTTTTTCATCATTTTTGAGGATTTGAAAAAAATGAAAAAATGAAAAAAACGATGGGTTATAGCCCATCTTTTTTTGAATTTTTGAATTTTTTTTTTACCTCGTTTTTCATCATTTTGGACCATGGGCTATAGCCCAAATCGTACGGCATACTATAGCAAGCCGTTTTTCATCATTTTTGAGGATTTGAAAAAAATGAAAAAATGAAAAAACGATGGGTTATAGCCCATCGTTTTTTTTTTTTTTTTTTATCCTCGTTTTTCATCATTTTGGACCATGGGCTATAGCCCAAATCGTACGACATACTATAGCACGCCGTTTTTCATCATTTTTGAGGATTTGAAAAAAATGAAAAAATGAAAAAAACGATGGGTTATAGCCCATCTTTTTTTGAATTTTTGATTATTTTTTTTAACCTCGTTTTTCATCATTTTGGACCATGGGCTATAGCCCCTACCGTACGGCATACTATAGCAAGCCGTTTTTCATCATTTTTGAGGATTTGAAAAAAATGAAAAAATGAAAAAACGATGGGTTATAGCCCATCGTTTTTTAGATTTTTTCCCCCCTCGTTTTTCATCATTTTGGAGCATGGGCTATAGCCCATATCGTACGGCATACTATAGCACACCGTTTTTCATAGTTTTTGAGGATTTGAAAAAAATGAAAAAATGAAAAAAACGATGGGTTATAGCCCATCGTTTTTTGAATTTTTGATAAAAAAAATTATCCTAGTTTTTCATCATTTTGGACCATGGGCTATAGCCCATATCGTACGGCATACTATAGCACACCGTTTTTCATAATTTTTGAGGATTTGAAAAAAAATTAAAAATTAAAAAAACGATGGGTTATAGCCGCCCATCTTTTTTGAATTTTTTATTATTATTTTTAACCTCGTTTTTCATCATTTTGGACCATGGGCTATAGCCCAAATCGTACGGCATACTATAGCAAGCCGTTTTTCATCATTTTTGAGGATTTGGAAAAAAATGAAAAAATGAAAGAAACGATGGGTTATAGCCCATCTTTTTTGAATTTTAGATTTTTTTTTTTATCCTCGTTTTTCATCATTTTGGACCATGGGCTATAGCCCAAATCGTACGGCATACTATAGCAAGCCGTTTATCATCATTTTTGAGGATTTGAAAAAAATGAAAAAATGAAAGAAACGATGGGTTATAGCCCATCTTTTTTTGAATTTTTGATTATTTTTTTTATCCTCGTTTTTCATCATTTTGGACCATGGGCTATAGCCCAAATCGTACGGCATACTATAGCAAGCCGTTTTTCATCATTTTTGAGGATTTGAAAAAAATGAAAAAAACGATGGGTTATAGCCCATCTTTTTTGAATTTTTGATTTTTTTTTTAACCTCGTTTTTCATCATTTTGGACCATGGGCTATAGCCCAAATCGTACGGCATACTATAGCAAGCCGTTTTTCATCATTTTTGAGGATTTGAAAAAAATAAAAAAATGAAAAAAACGATGGGTTATAGCCCATCGTTTTTTTTTATTTTTTTCCCTCGTTTTTCATCATTTTGGACCATGGGCTATAGCCCATATCGTACGGCATACTATAGCACGCCATTTTTCATCATTTTTGAGGATTTGAAAAAAATGAAAAAATGAAAACAACGATGGGTTATAGCCCATCGTTTTTTGAATTTTTGATTATTATTTTTATCCTCGTTTTTCATCATTTTGGACCATGGGCTATAGCCCATATCGTACGGCATACTATAGCACACCGTTTTTCATAATTTTTGAGGATTTGAAAAAAATGAAAAAATGAAAACAACGATGGGTTATAGCCCATCGTTTTTTGAATTTTTGATTATTATTTTTATCCTCGTTTTTCATCATTTTGGACCATGGGCTATAGCCCATATCGTACGGCATACTATAGCACACCGTTTTTCATAATTTTTGAGGATTTGAAAAAAATGAAAAAATGAAAAAAACGATGGGTTATAGCCCATCTTTTTCGAATTTTTGATTATTTTTTTTAACCTCGTTTTTCATCATTTTGGACCATGGGCTATAGCCCAAATCGTACGGCATACTATAGCAAGCCGTTTTTCATCATTTTTGAGGATTTGAAAAAAAAAAAAAAATGAAAAAAACGATGGGTTATAGCCCATCGTTTTTTTGATTTTTTTCCCTCGTTTTTCATCATTTTGGACCATGGGCTATAGCCCATATCGTACGGCATACTATAGCACGCCGTTTTTCATCATTTTTGAGGATTTGAAAAAAATGAAAAAATGAAAACAACGATGGGTTATAGCCCATCGTTTTTTGATTTTTTTTTTATCCTTGTTTTTCATCATTTTGGACCATGGGCTATAGCCCAAATCGTACGGCATACTATAGCACGCCGTCTTTCATCATTTTTGAGGATTTGAAAAAAATGAAAAAATGAAAAAAACGATGGGTTATAGCCCATCGTTTTTTTGATTTTTTTTTAAATCCTCGTTTTTCATCATTTTGGACCATGGGCTATAGCCCAAATCGTACGGCATACTATAGCAAGCCGTTTTTCATCATTTTTGAGGATTTGAAAAAAATGAAAAAAACGATGGGTTATAGCCCATCTTTTTTTGAATTTTTGATTCTTTTTTTTAACCTCGTTTTTCATAATTTTGGACCATGGGCTATAGCCCATATCGTACGGCATACTATAGCACGCCGTTTTTCATCATTTTTGAGGATTTGAAAAAAATGAAGAAAAAAAAAACGATGGGTTATATATAGCCCATCTTTTTTTGATTTTTTTATTTTTTTTTAACCTCGTTTTTCATCATTTTGGACCATGGGCTATAGCCCAAATCGTCCGGCATACTATAGCAAGCCGTTTTTCATCATTTTTGAGGATTCGAAAAAAATGAAAAAATGAAAAAAACGATGGGTTATAGCCCATCGTTTTTTTGATTTTTTTTAAATCCTCGTTTTTCATCATTTTGGACCATGAGCTATAGCCCATATCCTACGGCATACTATAGCACACCGTTTTTCATCATTTTTGAGGATTTGAAAAAAATAAAAAAAATAAAAAAAACGATGGGTTATAGCCCATCTTTTTCGAATTTTTGATAAAAAAAATTAACCTCGTTTTTCATCATTTTGGACCATGGGCTAAAGCCCATATCGTACGGCATACTATAGCACGCCGTTTTTCATCATTTTTGAGGATTTGAAAAAAATGAAAAAATGAAAACAACGATGGGTTATAGCCCATCGTCTTTTGAATTTTTGATAATTTTTTTTATCCTCGTTTTTTATCATTTTGGACCATGGGCTATAGCCCATATCGTACGGCATACTATAGCACGCCGTTTTTCATCATTTTTGAGGATTTGAAAAAAATGAAAAAATGAAAACAACGATGGGTTATAGCCCATCGTTTTTTGAATTTTTGATTATTTTTTTTATCCTCGTTTTTCATCATTTTGGACCATGGGCTATAGCCCATATCGTACGGCATACTATAGCACACCGTTTTTCATAATTTTTGAGGATTTGAAAAAAATGAAAAAAACGATGGGTTATAGCCCATCTTTTTTCGAATTTTTGATTATTTCTTTAACCTCGTTTTTCATCATTTTGGACCATGGGCTATAGCCCAAATCGTACGGCATACTATAGCACGCCGTTTTTCATCATTTTTGAGGATTTGAAAAAAATGAAAAAATGAAAAAAACGATGGGTTATAGCCCATCGTTTTTTAGATATTTTTTTAATCCTCGTTTTTCATCATTTTGGACCATGGGCTATAGCCCAAATCGTACGGCATACTATAGCACGCCGTTTTTCATCATTTTTGAGGATTTGAAAAAAATAAAAAAATGAAAAAAACGATGGGTTATAGCCCATCTTTTTTGAATTTTTGATTATTTTTTTTAACCTCGTTTTTCATCATTTTGGACCATGGGCTATAGCCCAAATCGTACGGCATACTATAGCAAGCCGTTTTTCATCATTTTTGAGGATTTGAAAAAAATGAAAAAAACGATGGGTTATAGCCCATCTTTTTTGAATTTTTGATTTTTTTTTTTACCTCGTTTTTCATCATTTTGGACCATGGGCTATAGCCCAAATCGTACGGCATACTATAGCAAGCCGTTTTTCATCATTTTTGAGGATTTGAAAAAAATAAAAAAATGAAAAAAACGATGGGTTATAGCCCATCGTTTTTTTTTATTTTTTTCCCTCGTTTTTCATCATTTTGGACCATGGGCTATAGCCCATATCGTACGGCATACTATAGCACGCCGTTTTTCATCATTTTTGAGGATTTAAAAAAAATGAAAAAATGAAAACAACGATGGGTTATAGCCCATCGTTTTTTGAATTTTTGATTATTATTTTTATCCTCGTTTTTCATCATTTTGGACCATGGGCTATAGCCCATATCGTACGGCATACTATAGCACACCGTTTTTCATAATTTTTGAGGATTTGAAAAAAATTAAAAAATGAAAAAAACGATGGGTTATAGCCCATCTTTTTTCGAATTTTTGATTATTTTTTTTAACCTCGTTTTTCATCATTTTGGACCATGGGCTATAGCCCAAATCGTACGGCATACTATAGCAAGCCGTTTTTCATCATTTTTGAGGATTTGAAAAAAATGAAAAAATGAAAAAAACGATGGGTTATAGCCCATCGTTTTTTTTTTTTTTTTTTTATCCTCGTTTTTCATCATTTTGGACCATGGGCTATAGCCCAAATCGTACGGCATACTATAGCAAGCCGTTTTTCATCATTTTTGAGGATTTGAAAAAAATGAAAAAATGAAAAAAACGATGGGTTATAGCCCATCTTTTTTTGAATTTTTGAATTTTTTTTTTACCTCGTTTTTCATCATTTTGGACCATGGGCTATAGCCCAAATCGTACGGCATACTATAGCAAGCCGTTTTTCATCATTTTTGAGGATTTGAAAAAAATGAAAAAATGAAAAAACGATGGGTTATAGCCCATCGTTTTTTAGATTTTTTCCCCCCTCGTTTTTCATCATTTTGGAGCATGGGCTATAGCCCATATCGTACGGCATACTATAGCACACCGTTTTTCATAGTTTTTGAGGATTTGAAAAAAATGAAAAAATGAAAAAAACGATGGGTTATAGCCCATCGTTTTTTGAATTTTTGATAAAAAAAATTATCCTCGTTTTTCATCATTTTGGACCATGGGCTATAGCCCATATCGTACGGCATACTATAGCACACCGTTTTTCATAATTTTTGAGGATTTGAAAAAAAATTAAAAATTAAAAAAACGATGGGTTATAGCCGCCCATCTTTTTTGAATTTTTTATTATTATTTTTAACCTCGTTTTTCATCATTTTGGACCATGGGCTATAGCCCAAATCGTACGGCATACTATAGCAAGCCGTTTTTCATCATTTTTGAGGATTTGGAAAAAAATGAAAAAATGAAAGAAACGATGGGTTATAGCCCATCTTTTTTTGAATTTTAGATTTTTTTTTTTTATCCTCGTTTTTCATCATTTTGGACCATGGGCTATAGCCCAAATCGTACGGCATACTATAGCAAGCCGTTTATCATCATTTTTGAGGATTTGAAAAAAATGAAAAAATGAAAGAAACGATGGGTTATAGCCCATCTTTTTTTGAATTTTTGATTATTTTTTTTATCCTCGTTTTTCATCATTTTGGACCATGGGCTATAGCCCAAATCGTACGGCATACTATAGCACGCCGTTTTTCATCATTTTTGAGGATTTGAAAAAAATGAAAAAATGAAAAAAACGATGGGTTATAGCCCATCTTTTTTTGAATTTTTGATTATTTTTTTTAACCTCGTTTTTCATCATTTTGGACCATGCGCTATAGCCCAAATCGTACGGCATACTATAGCAAGCCGTTTTTCATCATTTTTGAGGATTTGAAAAAAATAAAAAAATGAAAAAAACGATGGGTTATAGCCCATCGTTTTTTTTTTATTTTTTTCCCTCGTTTTTCATCATTTTGGACCATGGGCTATAGCCCATATCGTACGGCATACTATAGCACGCCATTTTTCATCATTTTTGAGGATTTGAAAAAAATGAAAAAATGAAAACAACGATGGGTTATAGCCCATCGTTTTTTGAATTTTTGATTATTATTTTTATCCTCGTTTTTCATCATTTTGGACCATGGGCTATAGCCCATATCGTACGGCATACTATAGCACACCGTTTTTCATAATTTTTGAGGATTTGAAAAAAATTAAAAAATTAAAAAAACGATGGGTTATAGCCCATCTTTTTTCGAATTTTTGATTATTTTTTTTAACCTCGTTTTTCATCATTTTGGACCATGGGCTATAGCCCAAATCGTACGGCATACTATAGCAAGCCGTTTTTCATCATTTTTGAGGATTTGAAAAAAATGAAAAAATGAAAAAAACGATGGGTTATAGCCCATCGTTTTTTTTTTTTTTTTTTATCCTCGTTTTTCATCATTTTGGACCATGGGCTATAGCCCAAATCGTACGGCATACTATAGCACGCCGTTTTTCATCATTTTTGAGGATTTGAAAAAAATGAAAAAATGAAAAAAACGATGGGTTATAGCCCATCTTTTTTTGAATTTTTGATTCTTTTTTTTAACCTCGTTTTTCATCATTTTGGACCATGGGCTATAGCCCAAATCGTACGGCATACTATAGCAAGCCGTTTTTCATCATTTTTGAGGATTTGAAAAAAATGAAAAAATGAAAAAAACGATGGGTTATAGCCCATCTTTTTTTGAATTTTTGAATTTTTTTTTTACCTCGTTTTTCATCATTTTGGACCATGGGCTATAGCCCAAGTCGTACGGCATACTATAGCAAGCCGTTTTTCATCATTTTTGAGGATTTGAAAAAAATGAAAAAATGAAAAAACGATGGGTTATAGCCCATCGTTTTTTAGATTTTTTCCCCCCTCGTTTTTCATCATTTTGGAGCATGGGCTATAGCCCATATCGTACGGCATACTATAGCACACCGTTTTTCATAGTTTTTGAGGATTTGAAAAAAATGAAAAAATGAAAAAAACGATGGGTTATAGCCCATCGTTTTTTGAATTTTTTATAAAAAAAATTATCCTCGTTTTTCATCATTTTGGACCATGGGCTATAGCCCATATCGTACGGCATACTATAGCACACCGTTTTTCATAATTTTTGAGGATTTGAAAAAAAATTAAAAATAAAAAAAACGATGGGTTATAGCCGCCCATCTTTTTTGAATTTTTGATTATTATTTTTAACCTCGTTTTTCATCATTTTGGACCATGGGCTATAGCCCAAATCGTACAGCATACTATAGCAAGCCGTTTTTCATCATTTTTGAGGATTTGGAAAAAAATGAAAAAATGAAAGAAACGATGGGTTATAGCCCATCTTTTTTTTTATTTTAGATTTTTTTTTTTATCCTCGTTTTTCATCATTTTGGACCATGGGCTATAGCCCAAATCGTACGGCATACTATAGCAAGCCGTTTATCATCATTTTTGAGGATTTGAAAAAAATGAAAAAATGAAAAAAACGATGGGTTATAGCCCATCTTTTTTTGAATTTTTGATTCTTTTTTTTAACCTCGTTTTTCATCATTTTGGACCATGGGCTATAGCCCAAATCGTACGGCATACTATAGCAAGCCGTTTTTCATCATTTTTGAGGATTTGAAAAAAATGAAAAAATGAAAAAAACGATGGGTTATAGCCCATCTTTTTTTGAATTTTTGATTCTTTTTTTTAACCTCGTTTTTCATCATTTTGGACCATGGGCTATAGCCCAAATCGTACGGCATACTATAGCAAGCCGTTTTTCATCATTTTTGAGGATTTGGAAAAAAATGAAAGAAACGATGGGTTATAGCCCATCTTTTTTTGAATTTTAGATTTTTTTTTTTATCCTCGTTTTTCATCATTTTGGACCATGGGCTATAGCCCAAATCGTACGGCATACTATAGCAAGCCGTTTATCATCATTTTTGAGGATTGGAAAAAATTGAAAAAATGAAAGAAACGATGGGTTATAGCCCATCTTTTTTTGAATTTTTGATTATTTTTTTTATCCTCGTTTTTCATCATTTTGGACCATGGGCTATAGCCCAAATCGTACGGCATACTATAGCACGCCGTTTTTCATCATTTTTGAGGATTTGAAAAAAATGAAAAAATGAAAAAAACGATGGGTTATATATTTTTTTGTCTATTCTGACACCTGACAGAGCCTCTTTAGAGTTTGAACACAGTTGTCAACAGCTTCAGTGAAATGGTTCATTTGTTAACTGGTCAGTGTGACTATGAATTGAGTGATAACATTTCCTTTTAAACATACAAGTGGACAACGGTGAGACAGCCAGGAGCGCAGGGATTTGAACCCTGATTCTAGCAATGCTAGAATGTACCGACTACCATGCAGTGCTTGTTTTCTGACATCACCATCCGTACTTGCATGTCAATACAGAAAATATTAAAATAGGGAGGAGTAACTGTCCAAAGCATCAAATATTACACTAGTTGGCAGCATGCTTTGAACACAAAGCAGCCAATTATGTACACTACAAATAAAGGCCTGCACATAGCATAATAAAACACAAACAGTTTACCCTAGCATGAACAGCCAACAAGAACATAGGCTGCCCCATTTGACATGACATTTAGATAATATTTTCTATCTCTGAGACCGCAATCTATACTATACAATCCTAACTCCAAGAGTATACAAATGGAAAATGGATCTGGTTCCATTTGTACACCCTCAGGTTGAGAAACACTGCCCTATCTTCTTAATCTACACTAAACAAGAGCATAGGAGAATAGACATGAATAGTAAACATATCTGCAATGCATATTGTCTAAAACCATCAATCATCAAACCATCTAACCCAATAATCAATTTTACCTATTATAAAATGTAGCCTAGTTATATCTTCAGGTGCATGGCCCTTAATGGCTATGAGTCAGACCCACCCAGGGGTCGTTAAGGCAGTTCCAGGTGGTCCCCGGAATGTGTTAATATAGCGTAAAAATGAAAAAGCCACTTCAAATTATATACTATGTGAAAATAGCCGATCTACAAGCTCACAGTATTGTGTGGGCTAACCCTAACCCTAACGCCTATTTCTTCATCAACCCCTAACCTAACCCTAATCCTCACCCTAACCCTATCTTAAACCAGAAACCTAACCCTACAGTCAGGGTGGTCCCCAAAAACGTGTTATAGACTAAATCAGTGAAAATAGCCTATCTTGAATATTAGGCTATATTTGCCTATAGCATGGACAATCTGTTAGAGATAGCAGTGATAGCACACCTAAGTTCACAACTAAAATCCCAGGTTGATCTATAAGCCTCTGTGATCACCAACTTACTAGAACATCTCACATTAAAAACGTTTGGATTCATGCGTGTTGCATGAATTTCTAACATGACAATCAAAACGTTTTTAATGCATGAATGCAACACATCAAAGCAGGAAAAATAATAAAGTTGAAACAAAGCTTTTACCACAAATTGTACAAGTAAAGGGTTTCCCCTGTATGGCCTCATGTGCTTTCTCACATCAGATATTGACAAACCTTTTGAGTAATAGGAAAATTGTCCTCATAGCATTTCTCACAGTGTACTTGAGGGCATTCGGCCCTCACAAGCATACAGTAGGTCACACGCACCCACACGTGCACACGCAACGCATGTGCACACGCAACGCATGTGCACACAAGCAGAGGCTGGCTGAGAGGAGAAACACGCAGGAATTCATGACTGCGAAGGCAAACACACTCACACAGGCATGTGCCGATAAACACAGGTGTGCAGTGTGCGCACACATCCGTGCAAACATACACACACATGCAGAAACGCGCGCGTGTATATGCACGCACGCACACACGCACACGCACGCACTCACGCGCAAACACACACACACACACACACACACACACACACACACACACACACACACACACAAACACTGTACTTTCATGTCTCACACATGTGTGCAGTGTTTAATTGGAATTTGGTTTCAGAACTCTACCGATCTCTGGTCATTAACCATACCCTATGGACACTGGGGCAAGCACATAGTAGGCTGTATACGATGTGTGAGACTAGATACAATGTAGTATAATGTTCTAACATTGTAAAATCCACATTCTCTAATTAGACAGTTTTAAAGATTTAAAGATCTAAGGGTCCATTTGGTTATACCAACAACTTTCCATCATTTAGCTGGAACTCCTGGAGTTCCCTCAAGGACCATCGGTGGTCCCCGGACCACTGGTTGAGAACCACATGCTTTACAGAGTACACATGTTCAAACCGCACTATCACGGTGGACATATCGCTTTAGAAGTTTGAATCCTGTAGCAGGAAGCCAGAGCTAAAAAGAAGCAGAATGTTTGGCCATGCATGAGGATCCTGTTGGCTCCTGAAATATCCATCACCCTGATGCTCAGGGTTCAGCGGAAGTGTGCGCTCACTGTTGAGTATGTGAAACACATTTCTAAGACGGGACCTCTATACAAACATCATGCTGCCTCTGCTAAACCAGTTTGATCATCAACCTGTTTTCTCGCTGAGCATGTCTTCCGCTCTGCGCAGCTTGCACGTGTGTGTGTGTGTGTGTGTGTGTGTGTGTGTGTGTGTGTGTGTGTGTGGGTGTGTGTGTGTGTGTGTGTGCGTGCGTGCGTGTGTTCACCATATGAAGGTTTGCAAGGATGTAAATCACCCAGTCAAAACTGAGCGCTAAGAAAACATCCTGTAAGTGATCACACACACCGAGACACTCACACATGTATGTGCGCACGCACGCGCGCACACACACACACACACACACACACACACACACACACAAACACGTGGAAGAACTGTTCATCTGAAATAAGAGCTTTAATAAAATAGTAGTGTAAAATAGTATTAGTAGAGTATAGTGTAGCAAATTGAATTTGAGCTTGCAGATCTGCTATTTTGATGGTTCGTGTGATGCTGTAGTATGTCGTATGACTGATCAAGCAGGGCGTTAATTAAAAAAGTATATATATGGAGATGGGAGGTTTTTGCCTGACAGTGACGATATGACACTGGGCGTACCGGTGGGCAAACCGCCAACCTTCTGAATACCAGAATTTAAAGCAAGTGTTCTTTGTGAACAGAATGTCTCTGCTGTCGGGAAGAAACCACATAACTCCATATCTTTTCAGGAAATGAAGAAAACCTTGTATTTTGCAATACTGCCTCATCAAAAGTTGATGTTGTGACTTTATTATTGTCAATTACTTCCATGACAGGTGGAGAGGTGGTGGAGTTATAGTTGGTTTAGCAGACAGTTTGCGGGTCCATTGGAGTTGAGGTTTTGTCCGAAGCGCTTTTTAGGTTTTACTACTTTTCATTGGTTCGAAATATTTTCGAAACAGCACACAAACGTGTTCAATAGAACTGATTTATGAAAAGAAGAAAAGCTAAAAAAATTAGTTACTGGTAGGTGGTTTCCTCCTGACAGCAACGATGTGATATAAGTGCAAATGTAAAGTTCACACACTAAAATCCCCAGTAATATTTCATCCATGTGTATCCTCAAGAGTGTACGAATGTAACCAAATGGACCCTTATGATTCCATTTGGTTCCATTTGCACACTTAACTCTGAGTTAAATTGACACGATTTGACTGCGTACATCTATCTCTAGAATAGTGGTTCTCAAATCCAGTCCTGACAAAGACCCTCAAATTATTGTCTCCACCAGGCCGAAGGCATGGGGAGAGAGTATATGTTTTGCACTCCGTCTGTCCGTCCGTGTGTGTGTCTGTCCGTCCGTTACCAGCTAATCTCCGGCACCGTTAACCCGGTCGATGCCAAACTTTGCACACACACTCCCTGGATGCCAACGATGAACCTCTGCCCCAAATTTTCCAGCCTGTTTTAGCGGTAACAGGAGGCCAACAGGAGGCCGACTTTTGTTAGACAGTATCTCTATAGTCATGTGCTCAAGATGGATCTGTCCGATATTTCATATTCCATCCTAATTGGCTAACATTGGCTTTCAAAGTTTGCAGGATTGGCCCGTTTTGAACAAAAAGCCTCAAATCATGAACGCAGCATGCAATTTACGTTAAATCTTTCATGCACTTTCCTAGGCTGAGGAATATATCCCACCCTTTTCACATTGGCCTGTTATAGCATCACCAACAGGTGGATTTTTGCAAAACACATTTTTGGAACAAAATACCTCAAATCATCCAATTGCCATCAGAGGTGTAAGAACAAATGGCACCTTTTTCACATTGGCCTATTTTAGCACCACCAGGAGGCCACAACCTGACCTGCCCTGAGCCCCGAGAGGCACTTTTTCTAGAGACACAGACATTTTTGGGAAAACAGCTGATAGATATTAGTTCAGTCAGACAACTCACGAATAGATTTACCAATATTTATTACAGAATGAGAATACAAGAGAGCATACGATATTAGACTTGGCGTTCGGCTCTGCTGCCTTTTCTCCCTGCTCGTAAAATATTAAGAGCAGGGAGATAGATATACAATAAACCCCCATGGGGAACATAAATAACAGAGCCCACCAGTGGTGCTGGGGTGGTGGTGGGAGCAAACATCACATAACAACCAGGAACCATATGCAGGGGAAGGCAGGAAGAGCATGCAGACTGGTGAGCTTAAGTAGCCCGCCCAATTGGTCAGCTGACTGCCACATCAGCAAATGACGTGTGGGACTTGCACACACTTATACACCCACGTAGTAATGCAGCATGTTAACCCCTTGAGTATAGTATGCGCCTTTGAGCATGGCATGAACCCCCTCGAGTATGTCTGAATGAACTAACTCTGCAAGCTATGTCTCATTAGATTGGCTATTTCCAAAGCCAATGACTGTAGTTGGTGTCAGGCAGAAACCTCTTATCTCCATATCCTAACCTTTTGTGTGTTTTTTTATTTTTTTATTAACGCCACACTTGATCATACCACAGTCACCAACAAAAGCAAGCATCCAAAGTAGAAGATCTGCAAGATCGAACCGTGGTGTGAAATGCAGACCTGAAAAAGTAACCGGTTTGGACATATGAGGTTTCCACCCGACAGAGACATTCTGAGGTTATAGGTTTATCTTGCACATTTCATGATGACCGAGATTTCATTGACAACTTGACAAGCCTGGTCTGGACCACATGTCTTATCAGCATTTCCACTTGATTCAGGGCAGGAAACCTACACTTTTATTTCTGTGTCAGCGGCCAGCGGTTGGAGCCGCCTATATGCATCATGCTGCTAAAAATAAAACAAGCAGACAGCTGAGGTAGGGAAGATTTCGAAATTGTGTCGATATGCTCTCTTCGTAGAAACGCGGCCGGGATTGCGATAATGCCAACTTCGTCATTTGTAATGAGATGACACAATAATAGCTTATTCTTTTTTCCTCAGAACGTTCTGTTCAAACTTGGTTACCAGTAAGAGGAAAATGCAGTTTATAAGTTGGAAGGATTTATGACACATGTTGAGGATTGTTGAACCTTCACAGTGGCGTTGTAGCCTATAAGCCACAATTCTGGGGGAGGGGCACGATTATGCCAGAGGGCATGGGGAAAAAGTGACACCATTTTCTGTCATTTGACTAAAGACTTTGGGAAAATGGTGCATTTACAGTAGGCCTATAGCGCCTTTATCCATAGCGCTTTACAATTTTACTTCACTCACTCACGCGTAAATTTGCACAATTATTGGCGGAGGAAACCATGTAAGGCACCAACTTGTGCTCATTGGACGCAGTAACGGTTTTAGCGTTTTGCTCAAAGAGACTTTGCAACTAACCCAGGGGGAGGTGGGAACTGAACCAGGAACCTTCCATTGCCGAACCTGAGTCACTCCCCCGCAGGGAGAGAACATAAACATTAAATAATGTTTTTGTTGTTCAATAATGTTCAACATAAGGACCATATCCAATCATCATGCAATGACTTTAGAAAACATGAAACAACACATGCTTACATTTTCAACGCTGTGAATCTGCCAACATGCTAAAAGTTATATTCTGCATGATGCAGTATGAGTGCAGAAGGGACTGCGCTGACATATAGTGTATAAATTCATCAACCTAAATCATATCACTAATATAATCTAAAACAGCGTGGTCCAGGGACCCTCAGGATTGTACCCGTAACTCTGAGGTTGTACAAATGTGTGGACGCATTCCAAACCGGGGGTCCGTCAAAAAAGTTGGGGAACCAAGGAAGAAGCACAGGACAAGAGCTCTCTGATGGCTGTCAATGACCAGTCATGTCATGGGTCACTGCATCACATAGCAACACGGGGGGGGGGGTCAAGAGAGATGAGACCACCGTTATCGCTTGAGTGGTCTACTCCTGTCAGTAGCGCCATCGGCCACTGTCACCACCTTGAGTGACACACATCAGGGTTGTGGGGTGGGGTGGGAGGGGGGGGGGGGGTCACAACGCGTGTGTCCGTGCCTGCCTGCCTGCGTGCATGCGTGTGTGTGTGTCTCTGAGGGACAGCACAAAGGAGTCAGACAGGTTATTGACTGACCTATACCTCCATTACATTAAGCAAACTTTGATTACATTTCAGTTGTAAGTTGGACCAAAATGTCCAAACTCAATGTACCCTGTAACTCAATGTACAAATACAACCAAATGGTTACTTAATTGCATGCAGATAAGCTCACAACGCGTCACAAATGTGATGCGTTGTGTGCTTCTAGATCTGCCATTTACTGAGCCCGACACAGTCACGCAACTATAACTCAAGGCTTAAGACGGGACATAAAAGGAGTTTGAATGTGGACAGTGAAGTGCCCGTGTGAGGTGTGACGCACACTGATGATGTCACGTGCGTCATGGTCTGCTGAGAGAGAGGACAACTCACTCAGCATCATGTGGTGTCTGAGAGGAAGCATCTTGCAAATAGAACCAAATGGTTGTATTTGTGCACTGTCAGAGTTAAGTGGGGTCCATGCATTCCAATAAACAAACAAACATAAACATAAGATTATTTGGTGTAGACAAAAACAGCAGTACAAATAAGGTTTAAAGTGACAGTGTAGTTAGCGTCCTGCTATTAACTCCAAATATTGTGGGGATATCTCAACGTCTCTCTCTCTCTCTCTCTCGATGATATATATCGTCTCTGTCTTCATTCTGGGAATTACTTCAGTGGAATGTTGTCACAGGAACTGTTGTACACACTGATTGTACACAGTGATAAGCACTTGTAAACATGTCCTATGTCGGGACATAAACCTTTTATGTCCCGTCTTAAGCCTTGAGTTATAGTTGGGTGACTGTGTCGGGCTCAGTAAATGGCAGATCTAGAAGCATAGCTTATCTGCTATTTACTGCATGCATGCGTGCAATTAAGCAAAATTCAGGCTTAACTTGTGTAAGCGACTCACTAAAATATCGAAAGTATCAGATCCACAAGCAAACACAGCGTGTTTTGAGGTTGTCGATCTGCTACTTATGCTTCTTTTTTATCCTGAAAAGTAACAATTTTGGACATGTGTGGACATGAGGTTTCCACCCGACAGAGACAATACATAATAGCCTAGAACGCAAAATCCACACTGCACGGCAAACAGAAAAGACGTCACTGCTTGGTGCTTGTGGTGGGTGGGGGCATGCAGGAAGTCACAGAGAAGGACATTTGAGGGGACATGTGGCTGCTTTTAGCTTCCAAGGGATGGGTGGAGGGACAGGAAAGGAAAGGCTACTGTTAAAGTGTGTGCGTGTGTGCGCATGCGTGCGCATGCGTGCGTGTGTGCGCATGTGCGTGCGCGTGTGTGTGTAGTTTATGTATTACTATCCCAGTAAGGACCAGAACATCCCAGCAAAGATAATAATCCCAGTCCAAATGTCCCAATTGACTTCATACATGGGGACATTTTGTCTCGTTCCCCATGAGGGAACAACGAAACAATGTCTGGAGTTAAGACATATTTTGAGTGCATGGGGTTAGGATTATGATTTGGCATTCGATTTATTCAAATTATGATTTGAGTAGATTTAAGGATCAGGGGGGCTTTGATTTAAGGATCAGGGGGCTTTGAGGGGGTTCTTTTAGGGTTAGGTTGAGCTAGCAAAACGTCTCTATCGGGTGGAAACTTCACGTCCAAAGCTGATACTTTTCAGGATTCAAATTCAGAAATAGCTAAAGTAGAAGTTCCACAATCTCGAAACGCATCACTTGTAGATCTGCTATGTCTTATGCTTTTGTGTGACGCTGTGGTATATATGATCAAGTAGGGGGTTCATTTAGAAGAAAACACAGCAACAAAAAGGAGAACTTCACCCATTTTAACCTCATCTTGGTCCCCACTAATGCTTCGTGTTGTATTAAGAATGGTACCAGTTCTGTCTGGCTAGACAGTTCAAACATCTGCCTATGTCAATGACACCATAGGCCATTTCAAACAGAATTCCTTTGTATTTGTTTTCTTTTTATTGATGCAAGCTGCACAATAGTTACTATTTCAGCACATAATATTCCAGGAAGAGAAAGGCTGCAGTTTCCGTTATAGCTTTCCATGCTGATAGTAGGCAGATTTCTGAACTGTGTCCACCACAGCCCATCTTCTGTACTGTACTGCTGTACTGTACTTCTGAACTGTGTCCACCACAGCCCATCTTCTGCAGTGGTGGAAAGTAAGTATAGGCCTACATGTACTTAAGTACTGTACTGTACAATTCTCAGGTATTTGACTATTTCCAATTCCCAATACTATTACTTCTACTCCACTACATCTCAGGTATTGTACTTGCAGATTGGAGATTGCAGATTTTTATAAATTTGAAAACTTGAAACGGGACCCTCTGCATAATGACTACTTTTACTTTTCGTACTTTAACTACATTTTTAACTTTTGTACTTTTACTCAAGTATATTTTGAATTGCGGACTTTTACTTGTAACAGTGTTTCTCCATTGCAGTATTGATACTTTTACTTAAGTAAAAAATGGTGCACAGAGAAGCTATATAAATGCACCATTTACCATTTATTGTGTTAATTGTTTATGATATGTCAATGAATTGAATACATAGGACCACAAAGTAAACCCTTTAACTCTAATGTCTGACTAATTGTTTACATTTATGACTACAACAAAGTATTCATCAATCAAATCGATAAGTAAAAAATCTTAATTTGAATGAAATTGTGCTTTGATGAAAAGGGTAATACAAATGTGTGTGCTTATACCTGTGCGTGCGTGTGCGTGCGTGTGTGCGTGACATCAGCAATGAAAAATGCTGGTAGTGTGTGTGTGTGTGTGTGTGTGGGGGGGGGGGGGGGGGGGGGTGACACTGTTAAGCTCCACTTAGGAACAACAGTGGTCAGATAGGTGGGAAGAAGAGAGGAAGGAGTGGGGAGGAGAGGGTGGGGGTGGGGGGGGGGTTGTGGGTTGAATGTGTAAAGAGGGGAATGTGTGACATGTGTGTTGCTGGTGAATGAGGGGTGGGCAACTGGTGGTGATGGTGGTGGGAGGGAGGGGGTGTCAGGGTGGTGTGACAGTTGTGACAGGCTACTGTTAGTTGTGTGGGCGGGGGTCCGGAAGGAGACTGTAAGCTACATTATGAACGGTGTGACTAGTGGGAGGAAGGTTGTCCAATGGAATACGACCACCATGACTAAAGGTGCTTTAATACCTACTACAGTGTTCCTCAAACCTTTCTGTGTCAAGGACCCCCAAATTCATATGTATTTTGGCCGCGGTCACCCCCCCTTGGATGAATGTTTCGCCAGGGACCCCCAGAAAGAGAAGATTTAGGTTAAATGTATTATTAAAACATTTCCAATATTATAATTATAATAATAAGTAGCAGATGCACAAGCTTTCGCAGCATGGCACGAAGTCAAGTGACGTGACGTGAATGATGTGAGCTTGTAGATCGGCTATTTTTGAATGGCCAACGTATAAATGGATAAAGTGATTAAATTGATTGTGATGCTATATTAACACATTTTGCTGGGGACCCACTGGACCCCACTTTGAGAACCACTGCTGTACAAAGTGTACATGTATATAAATAAACAAACTATCTTTATATGCATTTGAAAAACTGCTGCTATTTGTGTGCTATTTCATTAACACATTTGAAAATTGCTATTTGTCTCAAATGTTTAATAAGTGAAAACATTGAAATATCACTGACATTGCTTCGAAAGATGTATACCATGAAATCCTTACGTCTAATAAAGTATTAAATCAATCAATCAATCAATCAATAAATCATTCAATCAATCAATCATTGTCAGAATGACAATGATTGAGAATGACCCGTCCAGGGGAGCAACTGATTGATATTTGTTTGTTTACAAACAATGCCATGTTTCTCCATGTCATATCATATTTGTCCGGTTAGAGAGGTCCCTAATCATTTTAAACCCTGGCCTATTCCCTGTTTGTGACCTTGTTGTCTCCATCCACGGTCTTCATCAACAAATATTTCACGGCCTATTATTTATGATATCTCTCGCCATACTCGTCACGTCAGTCTATACAGCCTTTTGTCCCCAGTCTGCTAGGCGTGGTATTATCGGACAGTGTTTTGTATTAAAGAGCCTAGTACCTACTGTAGCCTCCTTATCATACTTTGGTATGTTCAACAAACTGATATGTCTGCCTGCTAGCTCGAGAGGGGTCAATTAAATAGGTGAACACAAGTGGCCTAAAAGTTCCTGCACCATCCAACAACCATCGTCTCCCGTCTTCCTCTTAAAAACCATCATGGACAATGCTTTGAACACTATTTAGAACTTTGGGGTTATATGCAATGTAACTTCTGAATCTCACAAATTCACATTTCTGACAAAAAGTAAAGTATGCAATCAATCAATCAAAACACCATTGTGTTTTTCTCATGCCAGTAAAGCCCAAGCATTTTAATTGAATGGAACTGAATTGACTGACGCATGGACAGGGTCCGCACGGCGGGGAGCACCACAAGGAGGTGGCAACCTAGAGCTAGAGAAGAATGGCGGCAGGATGCCTGCCTGCCTGCGTGTGTGTGTGTGTGTGTGTGTGTGTGTGTGTGTGTGTGTGTGTGTGTGTTTGTGTGCATGCACCACTGTGTATGGTCCCTGTGTTGTTTCAGGTGTCCCCCCCACCACACCCACCGACACACAAAAAACACACACACACACACACACACACACACACACACACACACACACACACACACACACACACACACGCGCGCACACGCACACGCAAACACGCACACACAGCCAGCCACCAGACCCTAGAGGGTAGACTGGCAGCTCATTAGCCTGATCAAAGACACGACTTCCCCCTCTGGTCACACACACACACACACACACACACACACACACACACACACACACACACACACACACACACACACATACACACTGCTGTGTTTACCTGGCTAATCCGGGGCTAATCTGACTGATATGCAGGATGTGGGGATCAATTAAGGAAATGAAGGTGCAGGTCTGGGGGGAGGGGGGGGGGGGACACGACAAAATAGGAAGGGAATGAGCGAATGTTTTCACCATCAGTTCTACAAAGACTTCAACTGTTAGAAAGCACCATCCACAGACTAGTAGCACATAACAGCCACTATGTTGATCTACATTTACATTTTGCCGTAAACTTCATCGTACAAAATATAGCAGATCCACAAGCTCGCAACAGCGTGTACATACGCTATATGTTCAGGGTGCGACTCCACGACCACTGCTGTGTTTAAAAATTATATATAGTAATTTATAGTGGGACTTTTTTGTTATGTCATGAAACTGCTTAGGGTAAACTGACCTGTGGTTTTCAAAATATTTGATTGAAAACTTTATTTCAGACACAATGGGGTTGATTTAGGACTTCTATTTTACTTACTTCTATATTACTAATCTAATTACAGTATTATGATCTGGGGGCGTGTGGTATGTCATATTGCAATTTTGGGCATGTTAAGAAGCGCTTTTGACACCCGCGGAGTGCGCAAAACGGCCTTGAATTAGTCATGGGTGTGTTTAAGGCGTGTTTGAGACGTACCCAATCAACATGTCCGTACTATTCTATTTACCAGTCAGCTGATGTCACATACGGAATGCGCACTTTGGGGATCGTGGTATTACATTTCTTCAGGCTGGCACCATAGAAGACATGACATGACTTTGTCACATTTGGGTTAATTATTCCTATTGCACTGCATGCTATCACCTTTATGCCTCAAAAGAACAGACCCACCTATACCCTTTCAGATCGGAATGGAACTGCGAGTAGATA
Organism: Protomyctophum parallelum; assembly: GCF_964188405.1. Lineage (NCBI taxonomy): Eukaryota > Metazoa > Chordata > Actinopteri > Myctophiformes > Myctophidae > Protomyctophum > Protomyctophum parallelum. The sequence goes on along the minus strand of NC_139697.1, from coordinate 75,886,390 downwards.
GCAGCATATCTATATATATCTATATATATATATATCTATATATATATAGAACCATGTACCATACAGCGAATGAAAGCAAGATTCCTAAGGAATATGGAGATTTTTACATTTAATAAAACGGTTGAGAAATGAGAGAACCATGAGTGTTTATAGGCTAATATCAACGTTTTTTTATGAAAGACAAACGGGCTGTGAACTTGAAGAGCTCAATCACCATCCCGACACGGAAGAAATATAGCCTAGTGCATGCATGTATATGCACTGTTGCACTTGCACACAGTAGCCTACACACGCTCTTTATTTGTTTCTATTGAAAAACACCAGTAAAATAACGTTTATTATATTTTATTTCATTCAAGTCACGACGAAGGAATGAGTTGAATGCGTGCTGCGTAATGCTGTGGCCCCCATGGTATATGGTCTTCGCTGAGTTCGCTCGTAGCATTTTATTGAAGAAGACTTGAATCAGGTGTGATACAGCATATGAAAGCAGACTTCCCACGGATTATGGAGATGTTTTTATTTATTTTTAAGGTTGAGAAATGAAAGAATTATGGCCGTTTCTAATCTCAATATTTTAACAAAGAAAAGACGCAAAACGAGGCTGTTGCCATGTCTCATAGAAACAAGTAAATAGGTCTATAAAAATAAGCGCATATAACAGGGGTCTGTAACCTATTTTAAATGAAGTGTCATGTTTTTATTTTCTAGATAGTGAGTCTGCCATATCCAGATTAATTTTAATGACACCACATTAAAATAAAAAAACATATTTTGATTGTCCACAAGTTCTTCCTTCTTTTTAAATATGTTCTTGCACATTGTTATAATGATCATTATATATATCCCCCTGCAGTCAGAGTTCATAGTTTTAATGAATGAATGTGATACATTGTGAGCTGGTATAGATCTGCTATTTTCAAAAGTAATCTTGGAAAAAAATAATAATAATTTTAATAATTTTTGGATTAGCCGTCCTTAGTTGGGCAAATGCATTCATCTGGGGATCCTTGACATGGGAATGTGCTGTGTGAGGATCACTGGTTTAAACAACATTAGGAGAAAAGCCCAAATAACCACTTTAGAAACAAGAAAAGCAACCACAAATAGTACAACTACCAATATTTACAAGCAACTTTACAGAAAAAGAAGCCGCTTATAATAAACAGACAGGACAACACTCTAGCAGCCTCACAGAGCCGCTCAAGTGTCAAATCAAACAGTGCTTTTTGCGTTTATGAGGTGGTCAGACCCACGTCTAATCGTTATGCGCTGAGTGTCTTTAGGTCAAGGGGCTTAATAGCAAATTGCGCAAAGCGAAAATAATTAACATATGGACACTCCCACAATGCTAAAATATTCAGCAACGCGGTAAGCCATAATGTGTGTGCGTTCAACACGGGCCAGTGCGTTCAACACGGGCCGATATGCCTTTCATAATACGAATGTGCGCAGAGCGAGGCCAATTTATGTATTTCCATTGGTAAAACGCACCTTCAAAATCTACCCAAATGGGTCCATATACAAACAAAACAACAGGGAAAAACATGACAGTAAATACAAAACAACAACACAGAGATAGCCTATTTATCAGGCTATTTTCACTCCAGGCAGTCCTTGTCAATTAAAATTAAAATATTAAAATATAAACATTGCCTCCAGTGTTTCCAGAAACATGAGGAGAAGACTGTGTCACTCTGGGTGATCCCTGTTAAGGCCATAATTAATACATTATTTGATTCCCTCAATCTACACATGAATCTAAACATGAAATTCCTCAGTACACCATGAAAGGTGGGTACATTACTGGTCACAAACATTTCACTTGCACTGGTCCATGATCTTGGGAGTCTCAGGAATATTCGAAAAGCATCATTATATGCCACCTGAAGTTTTTTCATTTTTGCTTTGCTGTATCGGCACCACAAGTGAGCTGTATAAAGTGGAGTGCAATAGGTTTTAAAAAGTGCTATTTTGACATTGTCTGTACACATTATGAAACTTTTGTGCCAGCATGTTGGCTTGACCATAAAGTTTACAGCACTGGCGCTGCACATCATCATCATCACATAGATCTTCTCTGATTATGTGCCCCAAGTATTTAAACTTTGTTACCACCTCTAAGACTTCACCTGCCAGATAGAAGGAGGGAAAGGTGAGCTTTTGGTCTCCCTTTGATCTACTGATCATAACAACACTCTTTTTAGAGTTGAACTTAATATCATACAAAAAGCCATATTTTGAACAGACCCTAAGTAGCTGCTGTAAGCCAGCACTGTAGGGTGAGAGTACAACCAAATCGTCTGCATAAATCATGTGATTAATAAGGTGATCCCCCACCATGCAGCCAGTTTTACACTCTTTTAACTGTTTTGATAAGTCATCCAAATACAAATTAAATAATATTGGCGATAAAATTCCCCCCTGGCGCACGCCATTGGACACTAGGAAGGGTGTGGATATACTAGTTCCCCACCTAGCCTGCATGGTTTGGTGTGAGTACCAAAACTGCAGGATCCTTATCAGATATAAGGGGACACCTCGCTCTTGTAGCTTTAGAAAAAGTTTACCAGGATGGATACGGTCAAAGGCCTGCGACGCATCCAGGAAACACATAAATACTGTACTGTTGCATCTACTATACTGACTTACAATTTCCTTAATATGTGAGGTAAGGTTTTGTTTTTGTTTTTTTCACTTTAACAATAAGCATTTTAATAACGTCATTCAAAAAGGTTTGTTCCAACTACAAAGTCTAAGACCAGAGACAAGTCC